>NC_133618.1:656634830-656967330 GCF_048593235.1 Sminthopsis crassicaudata
GAGCACATAAGAGCCTGAGAATTTAATGCAACAATTTAAAATATAGTCATATATTCTGGAAAATGAATGAAATTTCAGAAAAACTATTTCAGATCACAATCTCCTGGGTAATATTACTTAAAATGTATTAACATTCCCAATATGCACACTGCTTACAACTACCAAGTACCAAGTAACAGTGAAGTTTGATGACATTAAAAACAGAGGTAAATGAAAAAAGCCTCAACTTTAGAAAAAAAGCTTATTGGAAATAAAGCCATAAATACCATTATGAGATCAAAGAAAAAGGAAAAGGACCAATATGTACAAAAATCTTTATAGCAGTTATTCGTTTGTGGTGACTCAAAGATCTAGAAGCTAAGGATATGGGTTTATGAATGTGATTGAATACTATTGTGCTATAAGAAAAGATAAAAGAGATAGTTTCAGAGAAACTTGGGGAGACTTATATGAACTGAAGTAGTAAAGTAAACAGTACTAGGGGAACAATTTATATAACAATATTAATAAGAGAAACATCTTGTTTCTCTTATTAATATTGTTATATAAATTGTTTGGATGTTTAGAAACTCTGATATATGCAATGGCAAATCATAATTCCAGAGGATGCAAGATGAAATGTGCTACCCTCTTCTGGATGGAGAGGTGGATTCAGAATAAGATTAAGACATTTTAGGGGGACATAAATGTGTTCCTAAATGTGAGAATTTGTTTTTATTCAATTATGCACATTTATAAAAGGAGCTTTCCTTTATTGCTTTCTCAGTAGAGGGGTAAACTCATTTTCATTGATTGAAAAAAAAAAAAGTCAATTAAAAAAATAAATTACTGGAAAAAAAACCCCACTGAACTTCCAGGAAAAAGCCTCAATTTTGAGTAAGATAGTAGTAAAAATATTTTCATTACCTACTTCACAGCTAATGTAAAGATCAAATGACATAGAAATTGAAGGAATTAGAACAGGCAATGAGAAAACAAAACTTATCATTCTTTTTTTTTTTTTTTATAATAGCCTTTTATTTTCAAAATATATGCCAAACCATGATAACTGTAGAAATATGTATGTGCATGTTTTGAAAACAGCTTTAATCAAAAAACAAAATATATACAAATAGGTTTCAACTTTCAAAACCTTGTGCTCCTTCCCTTTCCCTTACCCTCTCCTCTAGAAAGCAAGTAATCCAATATATGAACATGTGCAATTCTTCTATATATATTTCAACAATTATCAAGAAAAATCAGATCCAAAATAAAAATAAAAATGAGAAAGAAAACAAAAAACAAGCAAATAACAAAAAAGATGAAAATACTACATTGTGATCCACATTCAGTTCCCATAGTCCTCTTTCTGGGTGCAGATGGTTCTCTTCATCACAATTTATGATCAAATGTGATAGAGAGGATAACAAAATGTAAAACAGCGCAATTTTGCATAAACAAAACCAATGCAGCCAATATTAGAAGGAAAGCAAACAGGGGAATAATTTACAAAGCATATGCCTGATTAAGGCTTCATTTTTCAAATATATAGAGAATTAAGTCAAATTTACAAAAATGTAAGCCATTCCCCAGTTGATAAATGGTCAAAAGATATGAACAAGCAATTTTCAGACAAAGAAATCAAAGCTATCTCTAGACATACGGAAAAAATGCTTTAAATCAATGTTGAATAGAAAGACTACAAATTTAAAAAACTCTGAGGTACCATCTCACATCTATCACATTGGCTAATACGAGGAAAAGGAAAATGACAAATGGGAGGGAATGTGGGAAAAATACAAAGTTGTGAAATTATCCAACTATTCTGAAGAGCAATTTGGAACTCTATCCAAAGGGCTTAAAAACTGTGCAAACTTTTTATCCAACAATACTACTAGATCTATATGCCAAAGAGAATTTTTTAAAAAGGAAAAGAAGCTGTATATACAAAAATATTTATAGGAGGTTTTTTTTTTTTTTTTTGTATATACAAAAATATTTATAGGAGTGTTGTTTTTTTTTATGGTGAAAAAGCATTGGAAATTGAGAGGCTGTCATCAGTTGGGGAATAGCTGAACAAGTAGTGGTATGTAGTTGTGATAGAATACTATTGTGCTATTAGAAATGACAAATCAGGATGCTTTCAGAAAAACATCGGAAGACTTACATGAACTGATATAAAGTGAAATAAGCAGAACCAAGAGAAAATTGAACAAAGTAACAAAAATATGTACAATCATTAGCTGTGAATGACTTAACTATTTTTAGAAATACAATGAACCAAGACAATTTCCAAAGACTTATGGTGAAAAATTATGTCCATCTTCTTTCTCAGAAAAGAAAGAGTTGAAATGCAGATTAAAGTGTATTTTTCGATATTCTTTAATATTTTTTGTATTAGGGTGCATTTTCTTTTGCAACATGACCAATGTAGTTTAGCATGACTATTTTTTGCAGATGATATGATGGTATACTTAGAGGATCCTAGAGAATTAAAAAAATTATTAGAAACATTTAAAAACTTTAGCAGAATTACAGGACATAAAATAAACCCACATTAAGTCATCATATGTACCAACAAAGTCCAGCAGTGATAGAAAGAGAAATTCCATTTAAAATAACTGTAGATAATATAAAATATTTGGGAGTCTACATCCAAAACAAAGCTAGAAACTTTATGAATATAATTACAAAACACATTTCATACAAATAAAGTTATATCTAAGCAATTGGAAGACTATCAAGTGCTGAGCTAATATAATAAAAAAGGATAATTCTATCTAAATTAATCTACTTATTCAGTGCCATACCAATTAAACTGCCAAGAAATTACTTTACAAAACTAGAAAAAATTATAAAGTTCATCTGGAAAACAAAAGGTCAAGAATTTCAAGGGAATTAATGGGAAAAAAAATACAAACAAAGGTGGTCTAGTACCAGACCGAAAACTATATTGCAAAGTAGCTGTCATCAAAACCATTTGGTACTGACTAAGAAATAGAGAGTGGATCAGTGGAATAGGTTAGGTATACAATCGTCAATGATTATAGTAATCTAGTGTTTGATAAACCCTGAATCCAGTTTCTGTGGATAAAAACTCACTATTAGACAAAAAATGCTGGGAAAATTAGAAAATAGCATGACAGAAACTAGGCATTAAGCAACACCTAATACCCTATATGAAGATAAGGTCGAAATGGGTTCATGATTTAGACATTAAGGATGATACTTTAAGCAAATTAGGAGAACAAGGGATAGTGTATCTCTCAGATCAGTGTATGAGAAGGAAGGAATTTATGGCCAAAGAAGAATTAGAGAATATTATAAAATACAAAATGGATAATTCTGATTATATTACATTTAAAAAGTTTTGTACAAATAAAGCAATGCAGATTAAAAGAAAAGCAAAAAAATGGGAAAAAATTTATATCCAAGGCTTCTGATAAAGGCCTCATTTCCAAAAAATATATATAACTGACTTAAAATTATAAGAATACAAGCCATTATCCAACTGCTAAATGCTCAAATGATATGAACAGACAATTTTTAGATGAATAAATTAAAGCCACTTCTACTCATAGGAAATAATGCTCTAAATCACTATTGGTTAGAGAAATGAAAATTAAGACAACTCTGAGATACCACTTCATACCTCTCAGATTGACTAAGATGACAGGAAAAGATAAATGTTGGAGGGGGATGTAGGAAAACTGGGATACTAATATATGGTTGGTGGAGTTGTGAATTGATCCAACTATTCTGGAGAGCAATTGGGGATTATGCATACCCTTTGATCCAGCAGTGTCACTACTGTACCTGTATCTCAAAGAGATCATAAAAAAGTTAGAAAAGGATCCACATGTGCAAAAATGTTTGTGGCAGTCCTTTTCGTAGCAAGAAACTGGAAACTGAGTGGATGCTCATCAGTTGGAGAATGGCTGAATAACTTATGGCATAAGAATGTTATGGAATATAAGAAATATAAGAAACGACCAGTGGGCTAATTTCAGAAAGGCCTGGAGAAGCTTACATAAACTAAGTAAAAGTGAACATTGTACAAAGCAAAATGATCATGTGATGCTCAACTGTGATAGAGTTGGCTCTTTTCAACAATGAGGTGATTCAGGCCAATTCCAATAGACTTCTAATAGAGAGAGCCATCTTCACCAGAGAGAGAACTACAAAGACTGAAAGTGGACCAAAACTTAGTATTTTCACCTTTGTTGTTGGTTGCTTGCTCGTTCTTTTTTCCCCCCTCATTCCTGTTTTCCTTTTTGATCTGATTTTTCTTATGCAGCATGATAAATGTGGAAATATGTTTAGAAGAATTGCACATGTTTAACCTATATTGGATTACTTGCCATCTGGGGAAAGGGAAAGGAAAAGAAGAGTGGGGAAGAAAAATTTGGAATGCAAGGTTCTACAAGGACGACTGTTGGAAACTACATGTATTTTGAAAAATAAAAAGCTATTATTTTAAAATGAATACTAAATATAAAAAAAAAGTCACACCCTTATGTATGCAGACTTTTAAAAAGTGAACACTTAGCTACTTAACAATATAATAAAATTTATGTTTTGGTAAAAAAAAAATCAAATGAGATACAAACTCTGCAACTATAAAGTTCTTTGTAAACAGTATATATGTAATTTATCATGTTACTAACTTCCAAACTTAACAAAATTGTCATCTGTAAAAGTTCTATGAACATGAAAGACCTAGCATTTTTACCTCTGGTAACTTGAATCTTTTTCATGGCTGTCATTGATAGGGGAAATTTCATCCAATTGCTCTGGAAGGGGATGATGACTAAAAGCATTTTTGGTAATTCCTCTCCTAAAAAAAGTAAAACAATATTATGTTAGCTGAAAAGAAAAAAGGATGTTTTTCAAGAATTTGATGATTTAAAGCTTATCATCCATTTACATGTGAACAAACTTTGGGGTAATCATGCTTGTGACTCCATCTAAAAAGGACTTATTACAAAGAATTCAAATGATCAAAGCCTTGTGGTTTAATATCACAAAGCCATCTATTATGCTTCAGAGGATTATGGTATCCGCTATAAAATGGTATGGATAATAAACGAAGAGGTTAAATTCTAGATTTGAAAGTCTAATGGGATTCTTCATTTGGTTTTTAATAGAATAGAAAAGCAGGAAAATTAAGACAATTACTTCCCTAAATCAGACAAAGGCACATTGATAGTGCCTATTAATTGCCAGCCTTTCTATATTTGTAGCACAAGCTACAAATCCACAGTAAATAATTTGTTTTTAGTTGTTGTTTTTTTCAGCAGTGAGGAATGAGTTTGCATCTAAACTCTTTCAACAAGTACCACTTATGACAATATCATGAACTGAAAAATAGCTAGCCAGATTTTAAGCATTAAATTCTTGGTTCTGAAACAGAGACTCTGCTTTTGTTAAGTTTCATAATAATTGGCATTCTGTGATTCACAAGTGCACGGCATTATAAGGAAGATCCTGGTATTAGAAAGGGTTTTTTTTTTGTGTGTGTGTGTGTGTGTGTGTGTGTGTGTGTGTGTGTGTGTGTGTGAGAGAGAGAGAGAGAGAGAGACAGAGACAGAGACAGAGACAGAGACACAGACAGAGACAGAGACAGAGACAACAGCTTAGAAATATGGAAACTACTGTATAATTTTCCAAATTCAATCCTAACTTGTTCTGTTGGTTGGACCTACACAATTATTCATTTGCGGTGTCTGTGCAAAATACATCCATTAATGGATTGTGAATTCAATTGCATTTTATTTTTATTTTTTTATTAATAATTTTTATTTACCAGATATATGCATGGGTAATTTTACAACACTGACAATTGCCAAACATTTTGTTCTAATTTTTCCCCTCCTTCCCTCCCCCCCAGATGGCAGGTTGACCAATACATGTCAATTGCATTTTATAATGAGAGATGCATGTGTAGGTATACACACGTTATATGTAAATACACATATATGTGGGTATATATATGAGTGTGGACATGTACATATATATGTATTCATTTCCTTAGTTTTTCTTGTGTGGCTTGATAGACTTTTCTGAGTGACTATGTATTTTATTCTGGGGCTCGATATCAATGATATAATGTCAAACAAACAAGAACACTTTGAGGGTCTTTTGTATTTATTGGGAATTCCTCCTCAATTGTCCTTTTATACACATATAGTACATTTTCCATGAAACAGTAAAATACCTTTGCTTGCTGCAGAGAGCATCAATGATTCAATGGATCTGTAGTTACTCTATAAAGACTATCCTAGGATCTTAACATATCTTGTGGAAGTGTGAGCAATGCTCTGCCTTGTTTTAGGCAAGTTAAACGACTCCTTTTTCTTTTCCTGTGAAGGTGTGATCTCTTAGAAAGGCAATGGGTCTGAGTTATGCATATTTATTTAATTTTTTTTTTTTTTAAATTGCTGAGGCAATTGAGGTTAAGTAACTTGCCCAGGGTCACACAGCCAGGAAGTGTTAAGTGTCTGAGATCACACCTGAACTCAGATCCTCCTGACTTCAGGGCTGGTGCTCTACCCACTGCGCCACCTAGCTGCCCTGGCATATTTTTAATAACTTCCTTGAAAAAAAGTGGTATAGACGCGAGAAAAGGTTAACACGTGGTTAAAAAGGATTAACAGAGTTATAGCCCATTGTTCCATACCGACATCTGTGAAATAGTAAAAACATCCCCCCCAAACTTGGCCGTCTCGTGTGCCATAATGCATTCCCTCCTAACTGCCTATTCTCTTACTCTACAGAGGCAGGCATCGTCTTCTGCGTGAAACCTTTCTGCGTCTCTCTTAGCAGCTGGTTCCTTTGCATATTTGCATTTATTCATTTTCTATGTAAGTTCTGTATATTTATCTAGGTCCCCGTTAGAACGTAGCTTTTTGCAAGAAGAGATGATTTCATGCTTTGCATTTGTTCTCCCTACATTCTGGACATTGCCCGGCACTTGAATTTTACAGAAACTGATCCCCCATCGTGGTTTCCTTGACCCTCCTGACATCTACAATTACCATGCTTTTTCCCCAGACTGAAATACAACAACGAGCACCCCGGATGCCGGTCTACCAGCTGAGTAACATCATCAAAGCATTTCTAAAAAGCGCCTGCGTATAATTTATCTCCAAGGCCCCAGCCAGCCAAGGCGCCCCGGGGACGATGGGACACTCCTCCGCCCGCCCCCCGCCCCCCCCCCCCCCGAAGGTCAGGGCGGAGCCCTCCAGGGTGCCCCGCCCCCCGCCCCGCCCCGGGAGCACTCAGGCCGAGGGCCCCGCTCCGGCTGCGGCGAGAAGGCACTCACAGCTCCAGGCTCTGCGGAGCCGACTTCCGGGTGTATCTCGAGATCATCTTCCTCCTCCTCAGCCGCTACGCAGGCGGGGAGCCCGGGCTGGTTGCTTCCGGGTCTGGCCCTCCCGCCGGCGCCGGCTCCGCCCCGGCCGCCTCCCGCCACTCTCCGCCCCGTCCCGCCCCGTCGCCTTGACTCCCGACCGCAATCTACGCCCGTTTCCCGCCCCCTCCCCTCTCTTCCCCGGCGGCACCGGAAGTGACGGCGCGTGGCGCGCGGCAGTGATGTCAGCGGAGCCGCGGCCTCCCCGCTCCTCCTTTCTTTTCGGCTCCTATCACCTCCCTGGCGGGCCCTGGGGGGCAGTGCGGGGCCGGCCGGCCTCGGACATCTTACCTGCCGGCGGCCGCCTGAGCCCGGTGCGTGCGTGCGGCGGGCGGAGGACGGGCGTGGCACCGTGGCCGCCGGGGTGTGAGGCAGCCGGCTTTGCCACGAGTGCGGGGAGGGCGAGAGCCGCGGTGGTGACCGGCTCCGGGGGCGGTCCCCACCACCCCTGTTTCCTTAGCCCCTGTAACTGCGGCCGTGGGCGGCCCGCTGGCCCGACGTGGGGGGCCGGACGGGGGCCGCCACCGCTTTGCCGTTGGGGACCCAGAAGTCCGACTCGAACCCCCTCGGGCGCCCCCTCGGGGGTCTTGGGGAGGTGGCCGGGAGCTCCTCAGATTCCCCGGGCGGAAACTTCACTCGCAAAACGCCCCGATGTCTTTGGGGACCCCCGTCATCGTCCGTGGGGCAGAGGCTTGCTGTCTGGAGCTTCACCTGCTCTGGAAACAAAATGACGAACCTGTATTGTTAGGTCCCCCAAAGTGGGCAGTTTATTATAATGGCATTTATCAAGGTTTCCAAAGGACTTTGCAAATGTCTCCCTTGTCCCACAGCCGTCCTGCGAAGTAGGCCTTATATCAATTCTACTTTTGCGGAGGCAGAATTATGCTCGGGATCACGTGACTAGTCCGGCTGCCCCGAGTAAGGATTTGAACTCAGATCCTGCTTTCTCTAATGCTTCCCGAAACTGCCTTTGTTCAGAGGGAGGGAAGAACTGCAAATCATAAGCAAACTCGTTGATGTATCCAAAGTCGCATGAAATTCAAACCCTGGTCCCCAGATAAGTTCTATTGCGGTTTTTCATTTTCCCCTTTCCCAGTGTAATTCACTAAAGATTTATTCAGTACTTACTATATGCCAGAACCTGAAAGGGCTGCAAAAATGAAAAAAAAAAAAAAAAGATTTCTGTAAAAGTTGTATAAGCACTATAAAGGGTTTGTTTTACCTTCTTATAACACGTAAGACGCATACAGATATTGTACAAAGAGGCCAAAAATAGAGGAGATAGGAGGTAACATGAGAATTCAAAGACAAGAATTTCTGAGTATCAGAGGAGGTTGCAGAAGAATGACATTTAAGCTGCACTTTGAAAGTGTATTAGGATTCCAGAAAATGGGGGTACCAGTGACCAAGCAATTTATGTGATTCATGTTATTCAAACTTTGAAATCTAGGTTTTTAAGAACAAGAATGGAGGGGAACATGAAACTGTCAGTGGCAGAAGATGCAGTGGAGTATCATCTCTTTCTGTTACCAGAAGAACCAAGAGATCCAGAAAAACACAAAGAGGTCCTTCAGAAGTATATTGCAACAATAACAACCCAGTTTGCACCTCTGCTGGTCTCCTACATCTGGCAAAATCAGCCTTTTAATCTCAGATACAAACCTGCTAAAGGTAAAGGTTATTTTTCGTGTTCCTTACATGTCATTCTTATAAGAGGGATGATCTTTTTCCTCTGGGTTTTCATTATTCTTTTTGCTCTAGTTTCCCTGCTCCCCTTCTGGACCGTCATCTGTGTCCCTCCTCCTAATTGAGTATATCCCAAAGCTTTGCTAGCAGGTTGCTTCCCTCTTCTTAATACAAATTCTTACTCAGTTGTATTGTTCTTTCTTGTGGATTCAGTGTCATTTCTGCACAAATTCCAGATCTCTGTAGCCTGCTCTAGTTTCTCTCCTGAGCCCTCGTTACCAACTTTTTGGATATTTCTCCTTTCAGTATGTCTAAAACAATTTATAATTTTCCCCCTAAACTTACTTCTTTCCCAATTTCTCTTTGTGGAGATTAAAATTATCCTGCCTACAATAAGAGAGCTGAGGCAGATGTCTGAGCCAATGACACTTTATTAAAGGGTCCATGGTCCCCTCTAATGAAGTGGAGCTCAGATCTTCTTTATGATCTGAGATGCCTCCTCCTCAGGGCTCTATTTTTATAGGGCTAGGTGTCCAGTCATTTCAGAACACATGCACCAAATATAGAATCATTCCACTGAATAAGCAATGTCAGCAAGATCACAAGTTGGGTCTAAGCAAAGAAATCTCCACATAAGATGTCTAGAATTCTCCTTCATTTGGGCAGGAGGAAATGATACCAGCTATTACTGTCAAGTGACCTAAATGATCATAAGTTGATCATCTGCTCCTATTGAACAAGTGATTAGTCTGGAGGTACAAAAATATTTTGGGAATCTTTCCATGTAGTTGTCACCTCTGCCAAACTAGGCTTGGTCATCATCACGAGGCAAAACAAGGGTAGGGTAGAGGAGGGCCTTTAGCCAATTTCCTATTGTTAAGCAAGAGAGCTTAGAATCTGCAGCTCACAGTTCTGGGGTCTTATATACAGAACTTGGATATGATTCTATCAAGTTGATTAATACTGATTGGAATACACTATGGGTACAAAATGAATCACTTCTCTCATCTCTTAGGTTTTATAGTGAATGTGCTGGACCCTGACCCCGGGCCCTAAACTAGCATATGAAAATTACTAACATAAATCTTTTCTTTCTTTTTTGGGGGGAAGAGAGGAGGTTGGATGGGTGTGTGTGTGTGAAGTAATCAGGGTTAACTGACTTTCCCAGGATTAAACAGCTAGGAAATGTTAGTTATCTAGGATGGATGTGCCATCTAGCTGCCCCCATAAATATTTTCTAAAATCACTGACATAAGTATGTTGAGATGTGCTGAGCCCACAGAAGGAACACTTGATCCATAAACTGTTCCTTGATCCCAAGTAAGTAAGTTGCTGTTTTGACTGTTTTTAACAGACCTTGTGCCTTGACTACTGTCTGGAAAAGATTCTGTTTCTAGCAGCCTCAGTCTTTGTAATATGATTTAAAGCCAAAATTAAAAGCTTTCTTCTGCCTGACCCCTATTGGTAATTTGGCTATTTGGCTTACCTGTTTTGATGAAATAAAGCTTTGACTTAAAGAAAATCCTGTTTTTCATTTCAACTCTGGACCAAATGCTCTCCCAAAGCTGCTAATCTTCACTTTCTGCCTTCTAACCCGTGCTGCTCATGTGCAGCATGATTTTATGCAGCGTTGGGTGAAAGCCTGGAATTAGCTTGGCTTTTGGTGACAGATCCTGGCTACTCAGGTACACTTTTACTTCCTACGCCATTGTTTGAGACCATTGAAGCTACAGAAGTCAGACCTGTGTGAGTGGTACATTGCAATATTGCAAAACACAACCAACACAGTATATTGACAAAGCCCAGGCATTCTTTTTTTGATTTGATTGATTTGATTTTTGTGGACACTATCTTCCATCCATATTATTAGCAGGAGCATTTCTTACCCTGTTGTGTTTTCAGTAATGAATTGGTTTAACTATTTAAAAAAAAAAAACCCTTGGTTTTCTCTTGTTTTCAGGTAGCATTCCTGCTCATATTGTTGGTGTAACTAAATTTGGGGACAACATTGAGGATGAATGGTTTATTGTTTACCTAATAAAGCAGATTACAAAGAAGTTTCCAGAGTTAGTAGCAAGGTACTACATTTACTTCTAAAAATACTAAAAATCTTATTGTAATTGTAATTGAGAGAATGAGACTATATTACTCTTATTTAGCCCATTGCAAAATAGATCTAAAAATAACATTGGAAAGGTGTTTTAAGATACTTTCTATAGTCTTGCTTTTTCTTGTGGAAGTTTAAAGTTCATTCTAGTTAAATTCAGTTTCCCTCAAAGTCCAAACAAAATCAGAAATCTTTCTCATAAGTTTCCTGAATTGGTCCCTAGCCATTCTTTTTTTTTTTTTCTTTATAAAATAAAACAGCAAAATTTGAAGTAAAATCAATAACTCATGCAGAAAGCAAAATGGGTAAATACTAAGGTGCAAAAATGCTCAATTCTGGTTCATATTTCCTTTAAAAACCACTATGGCAGTTCCAAATACTTCCAGTAGGAGGAGAGCTTAGCATTTGATTTTGTTTAGTCCTTTTTGAAGTCACCACTGAAATTCAGATCCTTTTTAGTCAGCTTTCCTCTACTCAAAACAGATAATTCAAATGATGAATATCTTCCACATAAACCTTTTTCTCTTTCTTTTAAAACACCAGTAATATATTTTTGCTAAACAAAGATTGTTCTTCCTATAAGATAATGAGTTTCATTAAAACTCATTTGTTCATAATGGAAAAAATGAAATGTAAATTATCCATTTTTAAAGGCCTTTAAATCTTAACCATCAATAGTGTTTTATGTCATTTACAAAATATTGAGAAGAAAATATATTAGTGATGGGAAAAATGTTTTCATTACTAAAATAATTATATAAAATGCAAACTCAAAGTATGATATCAGTTTTTACTTATTTAGTGTTATTGTTGCGACAAAAGTAAATTTGATTAATTTTCATCTTCATGAGCAAAATTGACACTTCTTTTGAAATAGGATTGAAGACAATGATGGTGAATTCTTGCTAATAGAAGCTGCTGAATTTCTTCCTAAATGGTTGGATCCTGATAATAGCACCAATAGAGTAAGCACACTTCATTGATGCTAATGGATAGGGAGGAAATTATGGTTTCTTTGTGTGAGGATATTAATGCAGTATCGCCTTAAAGAGTACTTTTGTTATTTGTGTCATTTCCCATGTCATTTTACTAGGTATTTTTCCACTGTGGAGAACTGTGCCTTATTCCAGCACCACGAAAAGCTGGGGAAATACCCTGGTTACCTGCCACACCTCCGACAATCAATCAGGCATTGTCCATTATCACCAGGCACTCTGACAAAATCCTTGCCTCCGAATCTATCCAGGCAGCAGTTAATAGGCGCATCAAGGGGTAAGAAAACAGGTTTTGTCATTTAGAAAAATGTTGTCACTAGAACAGCCTGAACCACAATTAATAATGGGATTTCTTTCACTAGTTTTCTTTTGGATTCCTACCTTCTCTTGACCAGTGTTAGAATTACAGTATTTTTAAAATAAAGGAAATAAGGCTACATTTTTTTAAGTTTTAAAAAATATTGCAAAGTTAACCACAATACTTACTAATAAAAATAAGCAAGCCACACGTGGAGAAAATTTCCAAATAAAACCATAAAGTTTACAGTTTATCTTTTGATTAGAAGAGGTAGCATGGTAAAGTAGACAGGTCAACCTTTAATTGCTTTATTAGGTAAATAATAAACTAAAATCATTCTCAATGTCATCCCCAAATTTAGTTAACACCAACAATATGAGTAGTAAAGCTACTAGTGTTTAAGTCTTGTCTCTGATAGAAGCTGACTATGTGACTCTGGGCAAGTCATTTACTCTCTCAGGCAGCTCTAATAAGGAAAGTATAGGCAAATAAATGTTTCTACCCTGGAGGTGCCTTATCCTGAGGAAACAACAGATTCTGGCTTAAGAGGGGGAAAAAAGTTCTACAACATGTTTTTGCTTTAAAAAAATTAAAGTATTCAGATATGTCTATATAATTATGTTACCTTTTTTTTTTTTTTTTTTGTATACATAGCAGTAATGATGGATTTACTATTCTTATTCTCCTAATCAGTTTACATTACTTCATATAAGTCATTTTAGAGTTCCTTCCTTGTTTCCTTCATATTTATCAATTTATTGGGGCCATAATATTCCATTAGATTAACATACCATTATTTATTCAGTCATTCCCCCAATTGTTTTTTTTTTTTTCCCCCTGAGGCTGGGGTTAAGTGACTTGCCCAGGGTCACACAGCTAGGAAGTGTTAAGTGTCTGAGACCAGATTTGAACTCAGGTCCTCCTGAATTCAAGGCTGATGCTCTATTCACTGCACCACCCAGCTGCCCCCATTCCCCCAATTGTTTAAACAGGGAATATGTTTCTAGCTTTTCATTAGTATAAATAAATTAGCCATGAATATTTCTGGATAGGTAGTTACTTCATATTAGTAAAATCCATTTCATAGAGAAAGAAAATGAGGCAAAAAGATGTTAAGTAACCACATGTCTTATAGAGTCAAAGTTGAGATTTCAACCCAAGGCTTTCCTAGGGTTCTTTTCATACCACAATTACAATTAGCAGGTAAAGATGAAAAGTACTGTGATTTTACTCTTATCTACAGCTTACCCTCCAAGTAATTAGTTTTCTTTATAGTTTGGACTCCAAATTCCTTATTTGACTGTATTTTTGAGGTTAAGAAAAGTCTTCAATGATTTTCTTGATTTTTTTAATATTTTGATCTTTTCTCACGTCCAGTTTTAAAGTCTTATAAGCATATATTCAGCTTACTAAGTTTCTTTTTTTCTTATTAGTTGAGAAACTAATGGGGTTTCTGGAATGTTATTGCCTTTTTATATAATGCTGTTATTTTTGATTATTTCTCTTTCCTATTTAATCATTTTCATTTTCCATGCAGATCAGTTCTATTAATTTATATTTTCATTACTTGTATGTAGTATTGAATTTTGAATTGAATTATGACCTAAAATTTAGTTGAATTTTAAATGTATTGTTCAGCATGTCAAGGGTCATAAAAAAAATAAGAATAGTTTTAGAAAAGCATTTGTGTATTGTTTTTTTAAAAGTGAGTACACTTTTATCCTTGGGAGTAAATAGGAGAGTATTAGACTTTATATTTGGAAAACTGACTTTCACTTAACAGAAAAACAATTCAGTCAGTGTGTACTGAATATTATGTACATTGTACTATTTAAGTAATAATAATAATGAGTTTTTTAATCTTGTGGTTAGTATATTTTCTCTGTTTTTCTCAGAGCAATAAGCATTGTTGCTTTTTGCTTGTCCCAGAGTGCCTTTAAACAAACAAAAAACCGATAAATGGTGTCCCTTAAGGTCTCTCTCTCTCTCTCTCTTTCCCTTTCCATTCCTTCACTTTTCCTCCTTTTTTCTTTGTGCTTCTTCAGAGCATATGTATGTATGTATATATGTATGTATGTATGTATGTATAGATTGAGCTCTGCTCTTCTCCTCAAGACCACCGGAATCCAAAACATGATGTGTAGGTTCTTAACAATATTGCTATCCATCATAGGTACCCGGAAAAAATCCAGACATCTTTTCATCGAGCTCACTGCTTCCTCCCAGCTGCTGCTGTGGCAATTTTGAAACAACGTCCTCAGCTGGTAGCTGCAGCTGTCCAGGCCTTTTACTTACGAGATCCTATTGACCTTCGAGCTTGCCGAACTTTCAAAACGTTCTTGCCAGAAACACGTATAATGGCTTCAGTAAGATTCTGCTCTCAATTTTTTATTTTTTTCTCCTTTGGTGGACTGGAATTTTATCATTAAATTTTTGTAAGGAATGGTTGATTTAGTAAGTTCCCATTTGTCTTTCTCTCCTAAAATAAAAAAGGAACTCATTTTCAAGGGCTCTGTGTAATTGTCAGCATAAATTATTGTCATCTCTTCTGTAGAATATAGGATTATTTTTCACCTTGCCCCAAATCTGTCATTAACAAGGCTGATGCTAACAACTACATCAGAGAGCTGAAAGTAAGGCAGGGGAATAGATGGTCCTTTTATATGTTATCTTAAAATTGTGTTAAGAGTCTTACTTTAATGTTACAAAATAGTGTACTGATTTTTTTGCCTTCAGGAAATTGTGATTAATATATATTTTTTTCTTCTTCTTTTTTTTTTTTTTTTTTTTTTTTATGCAGGTCACATTCACAAAGTGTTTATATGCGCAGCTGGTACAACAGAGATTTGTGCCAGACCGCCGAAGTGGGTATAGTCTGCCTCCCCATTCTCACCCCCAGTATCGAGCACATGAACTGGGCATGAAACTGGTAATGTTTATGGGAGATATTTTTAGTTTCTTTAAGTTCAGAATAATTCCTGAAATCAAATGGTTCTTTTTGAAATGTCTGAAGTCATGCCTAATTTATCAGTAATTTTTCTTCATTCAAGATCCCAAAGACAATCGGGGAATTTTCTTGATCAGAAATACGTAGTTATGATTTACCTTGTCCTTGTATACTTTTCTAGTTTATACGTGTGCATGTATTCAAAGAGGCAAGTCTGCTTTTTTCCTACTCTAAATGAGCACAATAATTAAATTTCCTTTATCTTAAATGATATTTTTTCCCCAAAGAGATCTTTGAATGAGTTGAAATGCATAAATGTGTCTTGAACTTGTTAGTCAATTGCCAGAAGTACTCTTTTTTTTTTTTCCCACAAGTATTCTTTAGAGACTTAAAGATTTTTCTGAGTTTTGGACATCTTTTTGTAATTCAGAGGATAATAGGAGTAAGAGCTGGAAAAGACTTTAGGGAGAATATAGTTCACCTTTTATTTTCCAGATTAAGAACCTAAGACCCAAAAAGATTGAGGGCAATTTGCCTAAGAAGATACAGTTAAAATGTTAGAGAACTTCATATTCTACAGCTAGAGCTCTTTATATTATACCATGCTTGTACATACTAAGAAACTTGGTATTCAATCTAGTTTTTCACAGAGGATCTTCAGCTGCCCTCACCACCTTCAGCCTGTGCAGATAGAACAATAGTCACTTTTTCCTCCCTTTTATTCTGTGATTTAGGCTCATGGCTTTGAGATTTTGTGCACTAAAGCCAGTCCACTTCCTGAGTTCAAGAAGTCTCCAGTGACTATCACTCCTCTCTGGAATGGCTTTCTTGACAGTCTGAAACAGAATGGCTATTTTGAGGTAGGAATAATAATGTACTTTTTATGTGTACATCTCAAGAAGAATTAAGGCAAATGTTTGAAAATCCTTCCACAATGTTTTGTGTGACTTCACATGTGCCTTTTCAATGTGCGGAGGGAATCTGGAATTGAAAGTTTAAAAAAAAAATGTTGTCTGGGGGATAATAAGAAAAATAAAATCCTTATACACTTGTGTGACATATGACATTTTGGGTAGAATCTCTGGAGTGTGAGACAAACCTAGAAGTTTATTACCATGGTGTTTGTGATTTATCATTTGATCAGCCTGAATGATCTGCATTTTTCAGGGAGAGATAGAAGGCTCTGTTAAATACCTGCAGAAACTACACATGGCAGAGAACTACTTTCAGCAATCTGTGAATGGGCCTGAAAAGTAAGATTTTCCCTTTTTGTCTACCATTGGTATTTTATTTATCAAGAAAGATAAATAATTATTGAAAAAAGTAGTTTTTAAATATTATTATATCAGGCCTCGTGCTAGGCTTTGGTACTTGTGATATAAGTACAAAAAGTGAAATGTGGGAGGAAGCAGTATGTAAACTGGCTACCTGGGACTTAAAAGGGGAATTTTGAAAGAAGAGAAAGAGAAATCCTGATAAGTCATGACTATCTCAGACATGAGTAAAGCTCATGATAGGGAAAAAACAAAAACAAAAAAAATAGGAAAATTGTTTAGGACAGAGGTGTCAAACTCAGCTCATCAGAGCAGCATGAATCAGATTAAAATGCGATTGGAAAATATTTAACAAAACAAATGAAAATGCAAGATGATATAGATCATGTTAATTTGTTGTTTTCTAAGTCAATATGCTGCCTTTGGGGATCTATTTTGTGTGTTAGAAGTCAGCAAAGGGCACACAGCACACAATGCTGGCTGCACTGTTCCCTGAAGGAGTGACCATGGCAGATGTGGGCTGTGCCCTCTATAGAATGCCAAGGCTCTGCTGAGCTCACTTCCCCATTTGTAAATGACACCACCATTTTTCCTGGCACTTAAGTTCACAATCTTGGCTCTTTGATTTCTTCTTACTTTGACCCCAAATCCAGTCAGTTACCAAGGGATGGTGAAAAGGACACTGGACTAGAAAACAGGAAACCTGAGTTCTAGGCCTGGTTCTTTCACCAACTGGTCTTAGGCAAGTTCATGACCTTTCTGGGATCTTGGTTTTCTTGTATGCTAAAATGAGGTTGTTGAACAAGATGATCTCATGTTTTTATTAGATCTAAAATTCTAGCATTTTGGATTAGCTGATTGCTGGGCTTCAAGTTTCATAAATTGTACATTATTTTCTTTTCTTGTTGTAGCTTTCTTAACATAACTCCAGGGGAAGAAATCTTAACCTTATTACAAACAATGCCCTTTGAACTGGAGGAGCTTAAGAAAGAAGATGCTGATCTCCCCTTAGAGGATGGTAAATGGTTCTCTTTGAGTAGAAGAGCTGGTGGGAGAGATTGCTACTTAGAGTAGTATTTCTGAATGTATTGCTGCAATATGGTTATTTCGTGCTTCACATGGACAGACTATACCTTTTTTTAAACTACTTTTTGGTTAACTACTTCTGAATGGTTTTTTTGGGGGGGTGGAGGGGGAGGCAAGACATGACAGCTCCTGAGTTCGTGTTATTTTTGAAACCCGTAGAAATTGATTAGAAGGAGATATTCAGTCACAGAATAATTATTTTTATTTACTCTGTACTCTTAGTGTGTTCCAGGACCGATCTTGAGCAAATTTTGGAAGTGTTCTTATGTGCTTTCTTGTGTGGTAGATGATCACTGGTTGTATCTCTCACCGGATCAGCTGGATCAGATTCTACAAGAGACCGCCGGTAAAGGCGAACCGGATCTCATTCCTACTCCCCAGAGGGAGGCAGAGCAGCCCTATGACCTAACCAAAGTCACGGACAGTATGAAGGCCTTTGTGTCCAAAGTCTCCACCCACAAAGGAGCAGAACTGCCCCGGTGTGTACCTGACTTCTCCCTGCTCCTCAGGGTGTGGCCCCCTGAAGCCTTACCCTGATATTTCTGCCACCCAGTGGTTCAGAGCCTTTCCTTCCCCACCCCTGTCAGACAGTGCCGTTCCCATAGCTTTAAGGGGAAAAGTACTGTGGTGGCAGAAGGAGGGCCTCCCCTCCATCCCTGCTCTACTGTTTGCTACTTTTGCAGCATCCCTGGGCCTGAGGGTCAGCTTTGCCATGAAACCATGGCTAGTGTCATATTTCCCACATGAAGAATCATGGTGTGAGGCAAGATAAGAGTATTAATGACTCCCATTTATAAGAAAGTGTTGAGAACACACAACAGTGCCCTGATGGAAAGCGGGGGAGAGTGGGGGGGAAACTACCTGATGAGCAGGCATCAGGGATCTTGACCCCCGATCTGTGCCCCCTTGGCATCTGGAGGATGGGTCTCCATCAGAAGCAGACGTCAGATAAAAGGTGCACTAAGGAAGAGGTTGTCCCCCCTTAGTCACCCTCCCAGAGTGGGTACTTCTGTGTGGAGAGGCCCCACAAAGGCCTCATTGTGGCTCTCTCTTTGGACTCCTAGGGAGCCCTCGGAGGCACCTATCACTTTTGATGCAGATTCTTTCCTCAATTATTTTGACAAGATTTTGGGTAAGTCACAACATGCTTTTTTCTGGCATTCTCTTAAGAAATTTGAGGCTGATAGAAGGTCAGAGATGCATGCTGTGGTCTGCAGAAGGCTTTGCCGGGGAGCAAGTGGAGTGCCTTGCGGCCTTGGCACTCCCCCGATCCTGCCTCCACTGACCAGCACTGACCTTTGAGGCCTTCTTGAACGCTATTGCTCTGTGTCCCATTTGCATTTTCTTGTGGGTACGCCTGAAGCAGCCAGGCCCAGTCCTTGGGGATAAGTTCCAGGCCTGTGGCTCTCCTTGGGTTTCCTCTCACTTGCACAGGTCCAAATTCTGGGGAGTCAGATTCTGATAATTGTGACAATGATGATCTGGATGAGGAGAACTCCGAATACCTTGACAGCGATGACGACTTAGACCTTGGAACCCAGGACCCTGAGGGAAAGGTGCTGGAGAGCATTAAATCATTAATGGCACAGATGGATCAGGAACTTGCCCAGACGAGCATCGGGAAAAGTTTCACCACCTGGAAACAAAGGGTAAAGCCACTTCCTTTTTTCTCTCAAATCCCTCAGAAGTAAGCGGTGTAATTTCTGGGTGGGCACCCTTCCGTTCTCCCTTTGTACATGCCATTGGATTTCCTGTTTGACAAGAGGGAAGGCTCCAGAAGGTTTGCTTTCACTTCTTGGAGTGGATACTCAGTTCTGAGTGGGGCCCAGCAAGGTCAGTAGAACCAGAACTGATTGTGACAAAAATAGGTGGGGGGAAGCCAGGGGGAGGGACAGACTTGGAGAGAGAAACTAGCTGCGTGCTACTGAATGGAGCTTGGAGCAAGCTCACAGGTGCCCTCCACAGAAGGAGGAAATCTGTTTGGTTGGTAGTCAGAGTCCCGCAGATAATATTTCACTATTTGGAACCAAATGTGACCATTTTGAGATGAGCTCTCCTGAGAGAGATCTTCCTGCCACAGAGGTTGGGTCCTTTCTTCTCCTTTTTGGGCTCAGGTTCCAGTTTTCTTAGCTTTTTGCAGTTTCAATTAAGTTTCAATCCATCTGTCCTGACTTTATAGAATCTCATGGTTTTTTCCTCTCCTTGGTCTTGATTAATTCCAGGATAACTTGACAAAGGAACCGCCTCAGACTCCTGGCAATGATTTTGATGATGATGAAGCGACAGCAGATAGTTCTGTTCTGGAACCTGTGGATGTGGATCTGAATTTGGTCTCAAATATCTTAGAATCCTATCATTCCCAAGCTGGACTGGCAGGACCTGCTTCCAACCTTCTACAGAGCATGGGTGTACAGCTCCCTGATGATATAGATCACAGACAGCCCAGAACGTAACTGAAAGTGTAACAAAATCTCCAATAAAAAGTCTATCTGATATGCTCTGTTACTCTACTCACTTAATAAATGCCATTCAAACAAGCCATGATCTCTACTCAGCCTGAGAATAAAATATCTTCCTTCTTTGTAGAAATTGCTCTCTCCAAATGTACTGTCTTTGACCCTTGGTGTCTATGACAACTGCTTTTCTCTTAGCTTGACTTTGCCTCCTTCACTCAGGGATACCTACTGCAGTGCCAAGCGCCAAGGAGACAGAAGGGCAAAAGACAGTCCCAAATATCGAGTAAAATCTTGTTGCCTAGCATACAGTTCTGCTTCCTTGGTATTGTCTTCTTCCTTCCCCTAGGCAATGCTCTTTTTTAAAAAAAACATTATTTACTTTTATAAGATTTTTATTTCCTTTTTTTTTTCTCCTTCCCCTCATCCTTTCCTTAAGATGGCAATTAATCTGATAATGGGTTGTATATGCACAATCACACTAAAACATATTTCCACATCACTAGTGTAAAAGGATTCAGATTGAAAGGGAAAAATCAGAAGAAAGGAAAAAAACAAAGTGAAAATAATAGTATGTTTCAATCTGCATGCGGACTCCATAGTTCTTTGGATATAGATATAGCATTTTCCATCATGAGTCTTTTAGAACTCAGATCATTGTATTTCTGAGAAGAGCGAAGTCTATCAATGTTGATAGTTGGCGCAATGTTGATGTTACTGTGTGCAGTATTCCCTGGTTCTGCTCATTTCAGCATCAGTTCATTTAAGTCTTTTCTGGTTTTTCTGAAATCTGTCCAGACTATGCTCTTAAACCAACAGTCCACCATCACCAGGTAGACTTCAGCCATGGAAGGCTGGCAGGGATCCTAAGCTTGACCAGGGCAGAATGTAATGAGAAAGCATTGGATTCTATGCCAAGGAATCCCAACTTCTACCTTGGAGCGTAGTAGATACGGACAATTAGAATTCCCATTTTCATGGTCCACTAATTATCACAAATTGTCAGTGTTGCTTCAGCATAAGTCATAAGTACTGCCATCTTAGCTCTATCTTTACTAAACCAATAGAGATCACTTGAGTTCTCTTTTCTAAGGACTTAAAGGATGATTTCCCAAACATTTCAGAGAAAAATTTCCTTTCAGTTCCTGGGAAATGCGTAATTCTGTGTTTATTGTAATTCTGTTTAATGTTGAACCTCTCAGTTACCTCTTCCCTTTGCTTGCTACTGCCATCCTCCCATCCAGTCTTCTCAGACATAGAGCCTACATTCCAGTTATGTGAATTTCTAATTTTGCCCCAAACTACTCAGGTTTCTTGTATTCAGCTTGTATTGTGCCCCTTGCCTGGAGTTCCAGTCTGGCTCCTTATTGGGGAGGGAAAGGGGAAAGCTCTTTTGTGGGAAGCCTGCAAAGACCATATTTACCAATAATCTGGGAAAGGATTTTATTTTAGTAATATGTGAACAGGAACCAAAAGTACTTACAGCCCTGGAGCCACCAAAGGAAAACAGAGGAGGCCATGTAAATGGCCAAAAAGAGCTACTTCCTTGATGAGGTACAAAGACTGAGTCTGGATAATGATCTGTGTTTTAGTAGCATGTGGTCATCTTCTCCCTAGAGTAGGCAATTAACCTGGACCTGTTTTCAGATCAAGGCCTGATGGAACTTAGATAAGCCAGGGATCTATTAGAGCAAAACTGAGTGAGTTCTTTCCCTCTCAACCCTGAATTTATCAATTCAAACTTCTTAATGCTTTGCACAAGTTTTTCCTGGTATCTAGGTATCTAGGGATCTTTAAACTCATATCAAGGGAATGGAGGGCCCAGTTTACCTAGAGTGTCTGTGTTCCTGTTGGATTTGGCACTAAGAATTTATCCTGATCCTGTAGCAGTAAAGCGAACCTTCTTATGAATATGGGCAAATGACTCAATTAATATAAAAGACTCTAGGCATTAATCCTAGTAAAAGGAATCTTGAGTCAAATAAGTTATTAGAACAGATTTGAGAAGCATTGATAGGGGCTCCAGAATCTGAGAGACAATTTTTCTTTTATTTTGCATTATTGTGTTCCCATTACAGAAATTTTGCCTTATGTGAAAACCTGTTTTTAATTTCTGCTTAATTCCCAGCTGTTTGACTGTGGGCAAATAACTTTTCTTAGCTTCATTTTCCTTATCTTAAATGGAAATAATGAGAGTTCCTAGCTCAGGGTTTTTTTTTTTTTTTAAGGACTAGAAAAATAAATTGTATAAACCTTTGCAAACCTTAAAATTTTAAATGTTAATTTTTTCTTTTTTAAAAGTTAATTAAAAATTTTTTTTAACAAGCATGTATTTTTTCTTCTATCCACCCTCCTCTACTAGAAAAAGAAAATAACCCATGTTTTAAATTTGTATAGTCAAGCCAAATAAATTCTTATATTGGACATGTTAAAAAAATTATGTCTCATTCTGCATGTATAAGACTGTCACCTGTCTGTTTATGAGGCAGGTAGCAAGCTTCACTGTGGAGCTTCTGTAATCATGACTCATTATGGAGTTGATCAGAATTCTTAAGTCTTTGAAAGCTTTTTTTTCCTTATTGATCAATACATTTTATTTATTTTTCAAATAATTTTTATTTTTCCCTCATTGGAAGAAAAGACAATTTTTAGCATTCATTTTTAAGAATCTTTGAGGCACAGAGCCAAGATGCGCAGAGTAGACAGGCCTTTTCTGAGCCCTTCCTGGCTTCCCTCAGATCAACACCAGATCAAGCCTCCAAATGTGTTTTGGAGAGACAGAAACCACAAATATTTGGAGTGTAACAAATTCTGGAAAAATATTTTTTAGACAAACTTCAAGAAAGGACTGTCTCAATTGGGCAGTGAAGGGAAGGGAGGGTCTTACAGGCAGGTGCAAGCCCATTGCAGTAAAGTGTAAGAAGATTGTGGGCTGGGAGAATCTAGCAGGAGGCTTGTAGCCAAAATATGGCAGCACTGGCTACTCAGCCCTGGTTCAGAGGCCAGTGGATCCCCAGATTAGCTGTGAGACCTCCAACACAACTAGAGAAGACAAATAGTAGTGAGCTCTGAAACCTAGAATAACGCTGGCACTGAAGGAAGCCAGCAGTACCATCAGGCCATCTATAAGAGGAAGATTGTGGCTGTCTCCCCTTTGCCCTAAGAGCAGACCTCAACTTTCAAAAATGAGCAAAAGAGCAAAAAGAGCTCTGACCACGGACAGCTTTTATGGAAACAGGGAAGAACAATTATACTCTCTTAGTACCTTGTAAGAATACTAACAAATAGGGGCAGCTAGGTGGTGCAGTAGATAGAGCACAGTCCTGAAGTCAGGATGACCTGGGTTCAAATCTGGTCTCAGACACAATGCTTCCTGTCTGTGTGACCCTGGGTAAGTCACTTAACTCCAATTGCCTCAGCAAAAAAAGAAAAAAAAAAATGAATCCTAACAAATGGAGAAAGGAGATGAGAGCTCTGGAAAAGGAAACACAGAAATTGTCAAAAGAAAATTACTCCTGGGGTAGTTAGATGGCATAGTGGATAGAACACTGGTCCTGGGGTCAGGAAGAATCCACCCTCAGACCCTTAACACTTCCTAGTTATGTGACCCTTGGCAAGTTACTTGACCCCAATTGCCTTGCCAAAAATAAATTTTTTTTAAAAAAAGAAAAAAATCATTCTTCAAAAAATAATTTTGGCAAAATAGAAAAAAAAATTCTTGAAACACAGAATTTCTGGAATGGAAAAAAAATCCAATGAACAAAACAACTCATTTAAAAAAGTTCAATTGGCCAAATGCAAAAGGAGATAAAAAAGCCAAGTCCAGAAAAATAATTGACTAAAAATTAGAATTATACAAATGAAAGCAAATGACTCCACGAGACGTCAAGAATCAGTCAAACAAAATAAAAAAAAAAAAAATAGAAGAAAATGTTAAATAGTTCATTGGAAAAATAACTGACTTGGAAATTTGATCCAGGAGAGACGATCTAAGAATTATTGGACTACCTGAAAATCACAATGAAAATACATTTTTAAAGAAATTATTAAGGAAAATTGCCTGGAATATGATATTCTGGAGGGCAAAGGAATTTAGACTGTAGCCAAGAATCAACTATCCAGCAAAATTAAGCATTATCATTTATGGGAAAAGATGAACATTCAATGAAAATAGAGGATTTTCATTTATTTTTAGATGAACAGAAAAATTGATCTTCAAATACAGAACTTAAGAGAAGCATAATAAGGTAAAAATGGAAGAAAAAAGTTATGTTTTTTAAAGATTAAAAGTATAATAGATAATGAAGTAATATCAAAATTAAACATATATGCACCAAGTGATAAAGCATCCACATTCCTAGAGAAAAGAGCTGCAAGAAGAAATAGACAACAAAACTATACTAGTAGAGAAATCTCAACCTTACTCTATCAGAACTAGATAAATTGAGCCACAAAATAAATACAAAAAATTAAGGAGGTAAATAGAATTTTAGAAAAATTAAGTATGATAAATCTATGGAGAAAATTGAATGGAAACAGAAAGGAATTTACTTTTTTCTCGAGGTACATGGAATCTGTACAAAAATTGACTATGTATTAGGGCATAAAAACCTCAAAATCAAATGCAGAAAGGCAGAAATAGTAAACACATCTTTTTCAGATTATGATGTAATAAAAATTACATTTAATAAAGGGCCAAATATTCATTGAAAACTAAATAATCTATCCTAAAGAATAAATAAGTGAAACAACAAATCATAGACACATTCCCTCAATTTCCAATTGTTTGCCACACAAAAGGAGCTGCCATAAATATCTTTATACAAATAGATCCTTATCTTTCCCCCTTTTTAAAATCTCTTTGGAATACAGACCTAGTAGTGGTATTGCCTGATCAAAGGATATGAAGTTTTTGTAGCTCTTTGGTCATAGTTCCAAATTGAAAGCTGTTCATTTTTTACAATGTCACTTATAGTATAAATTGTTCTTCTGGTTCTATTCACTTCATTCTACACCAATTCATAAAAGCCTTCCCAGCATTTCTCTGAAACTCTCCTCTTTTTAGTTTTTTAAAGCACAGTATCATATTCTTGTTACCATAGTTTAGCTGTTCTCCAAATGTTGTATTCTCCCTTGGTTTCCAGTTCTTTACCAAGGCAAAAAGAACTGTATACATATTTTTGTACATATAAGCACTTTTTCCTCTCTGATGCCTGGCATAAATACACTTAGTGGTATTACTGGGTTAAGGGGATATGCACAGGTGGGTCACTTCCTGAACATAGTTCCAAATACTGGACCAATTCACCAGTGCAACATTGTGCCTTACTGCTAAGTCATACTAAGAACTGGCCCAAAGTGACATCCCCAGTTTTTCTGCTACCTCAGTAAAGTGGATCTCTCATTAAATCATGACTATCCATATGAGTCAAATGCCTGGCATACAGTGAGCACTGTGTAAATGCTAGCTGTCATTATTACAATTATTATTTACCATGTTGGCCAGTATCCTTATTTTCACCTTCTTTAAATCCTACAGATGAAAGGTTTTTATTGCTCTTTTAACCTTTTGTCTCTTTTAGTATGTATAGAGTTCCAGCCAGTCCCAACTCCCCCGACCAGCATCTTTGAAGAGGAAATATGTCCTAGAAAGAGCACCAGGTATATGTGATTTAATATCTCTGGATTTGAAAACAGGAACCTAGGTGATTCAAGCTTCAGTATTTTTTCCTGTATAATGGAGACATTAATAACACCTCCTTCCCCTTTATATGTTGCCTTTCCCTACTAGATGTACACTCCTTGTAGGAAGGGACTATCCCTTTTATTTGCATTCATCCCAACATGTAGTCTGACATATGTTGTTGAATTGTTTTTATCATGTCCAACACTTTATGTTGCCTTTTGGGATTTCTTTGGCAGAGATATTGAAGTGGTTTGTCATTTCCTCCTCCAGCTCATTTTACAGGTGAAAAACTGAGGCAAACAGGGTTGAGTGACTTGTCCAGGGTCTCAATCAGAAAGGGTCTGAGTCTATATTTGAACTCAGGGAGATGAGTCTTTCTGACTCCAGTTCTTGCACTCTATCCACTGCATCACCCAGCTGCCATGTAGTAGGTGCTTAATAAATGCTTTAACTATCTATCTATCTTTGTAATTTCATATTTCTAAATGTCTAAGTTCTACAATGTTATTTCTAGGGTTAAGTCCCACTTTGGGATCAGGTCCTAAAGTAGACATCGTGAAACTAACTTGAATTAGTTTGGTTTTTCCTCTGAGATAGGGATGTTGGTATTTGCCAAACACCATAATAAGCTTTATTTGCTTGCAACAGACAGACCTAAAATCACTCATTGAATATTCTGCAAGGATTTAAAAAATCTTAGAAGAAAGTCATCATTTGACAAAGCATCCCAAGTTACAGCTACAGATTACCTCCCTAGTGACACAATGAGCTGTCATTTTAAACTTCAAATAAGACCCAGGGCAGCCCATGAGGAATTCTAGTCTGCTCTGTATTTGTGTGGATGTGGTTTATGAATTGGATAATTAATTGTAGTGGCTCTGAGCTCTGGGATTCATATCATAACATTAAAAAATGTTTTTGACAAGAGAAGTGTAGTGGAAAGAGCACAAAATTTAGTCAGGTTCCAATTCTGAGAAGAGCTATGCAACTTCAGATACTTCATTTATTCTCTCTGGGCCTTAGTTTCTCATATGCGAAATGGAAAGGTTAAGTATCTGAGACCCTCTTCAGTTTTATGATTCTGGCTCATCATAACCAGTGAGTCTGGTTATATTTTAAAAAGCTTTCTATCTAAAATTGATTTTTGCCCCCAAAGGAAAAAAAAACTGATGGTGTTTGAATACAGATTGAAGCATACTCTTTTAAAACTTTATTTTTCTTGAGGTATCTTTTTTTTTAGTCTGTTTTGTTTTGTAACATGACTATATGGAAATGTTTTGCATGACTTCACATGTATAACCTATATCAAATTGCTTGTCTTCTCAGTTGAGGGGGGAAGAACAGAAGAAGGGAGAGGATTTGGAATTCAAAGTTTTAAAAATGGGAAAAGGAGGAGTAAAGGCAAGCTCTCTCCCAAGCTCCTCCAAATTACTTTAAATAATAGTACCAAACAAATTTTAGAGTGTCAGAACACACAAAAAGATGAACTGGAACATTTTCCAGCCAAAGACAACTTGGAAGGTCAGCAGGAAAGGTCTAGGATGCCCTAGCTTCAGCAAAGCAGAAACAGGCCTAGAGGCCTCTAAACCAGTGGAAATACTGGTGGTTTCCAGACCTCTTAGTCAAGACTCCAAAGACTAATAGGAAGGTCAGTAGGGTGAGAGGGTCTTGGGAAACCACCAAATCACTGTGGGTTTGAGTACTGGTGGCAGCAGCAGCAGCTTCCAGAAGCCCCAGCCCACAGGGGGATCTTTTTGTTAGGACTCTGTTGCTTTAGCACACTAGAACTTTCAGCCATGATGGAGTAGGGACCCTCCTCACAGCTCCAGGACAGAAAAAATGTTCTTGTGGTCAGGTCCCTAAAAGGATCTCTGAAAACAACTGCACAAAACCCTGAAGCTTGGGACAGTGCACCCTCCACCCCTGAAGCAGAATCCTACTTTTATGAAGATTTAAAAGCTGAGTGATAGAATGGGAAAATGAGGAAAAAGCAGAAAAAGATTTTGATCATAGAAAGTTACTATGGGGACAAGGAAGATCAAAACAAATTCAGAAGAAAATAACAAACTCAAAGCTTCTATATCCAAAGCAACCAAGAAAAATATGAATTGGTCTCAGGCCATGGAAGAGCTCAAAAGGGATTTTGAAAATCAAATAAGATAGATAGAGGAAAAATGGGGAAGAGAAATGAGAATGGTGCAAAAGGAAGTACAAAAAGCTAATGAGGAGATGAATGCTTTAAAAATTGGCCAACTGGGAAAGGAAGTACTAAAGATCATGTGGAAAATAATTCCTTGAAAATTTAATCTGAGCAAATTGAAGGTAATGACTTTATGAAAACTCAATAAACAATAAAACAAAATCAAAAGACTGAAAAAATAGAAAACAATGTGAAATATCTCATTGGAAAAACAACTGACCTGGAAAATAAATCTAGGAGAGATAATTCTTCCTGAAAATCATGATCAAAAAAAGAGCCTAGACATAACCTTTCAAGAATTATTAAGGAAATTTATCCTGATATTCTAGAACCAGAGGGTAAAGCAAAAATTGAAGGAATCTACCAATCAACTCCTGAAAGAAATCTCAAAATGAAAACTCTTAGGAAGATTATAGCCAAATTCCAGAACTTCCATGTCAAGGAGAAAATATTACAAGTATCCAGAAAGAAATAATTCAAGTATTGTGGAGCCACAATCAAGATAGCCCAAGATGTAGGATTAAAGGATTGAGGGCTTGGAATATGATATTTCTGAAAGTAATGGAACTAGCTTTACAACCAAGAATCATTTACCCATTATGGTATATGAATGTTATGGAATGCTATTGCTCTGTAAGAAATGACCAAGAGGAAGAATACAGAGAGGCTTGGAGAGACTTACATGAACTGATGCTGAATGAAATGAGGAGAACCAGGATATCATTACACACTTCAACAGCAATACTGTATGAAGATGTATTCTGATGGAAGTGGATATCTTCAACATAAAGAAGATCCAATTCAGTTCCAGTTGATCAATGATGGACAGAATCAGCTACACCCAGAGAAGGAACACTGGGAAATGAGTGTAAACTGTTTGCACTAATGTCTTTCTACACAGGTTACTTTTACCTTCTGAATCCAGTTCTTACCGTGAAATAAGAAAATTGGATTTACACACATATATTGTATCTAGGATATACTGTAACACATGTAACATGTATGGGATTGCCTGTCAACTAGGGGAGGGGGTAGAGGGATAGAGGGGAAAATTCAGAAAAGAAGTGAGTACAAGGGATAATGCTGTAAAAAAATTACCCATGCATATGTAATGTCAAAAAATTATAATTATAAAATTTAGAAAAAAGAATCATTTACCCAGCAAAACTAAGTATAATCCTTCAGGGGGAAAAGTGGAAATTCAATGAAACAGAGGATTTTCAGGTGTATTTGATGAAAAGATCTGAGCTGAATAGAAAATTTGATTTTCATATATAAGACTCAGGAGAAGCTCAGGGTAATCAGGAAAGGGATATCATAAGGGACTTAAAGGTTTATTTGCTTATATTCCTACATGAGAAAATAATATTTGTGACTCATAAGAACTTTCTTATTATTATGGCAGTTAGAATAAGTATGTATAGACTGAGGACACAGGTATGAGTTGAATATAAGGGAATAATATCTAAAAAAATAAAATTAGGTAGTGAGAGAGTAATCTACTAGGAGAATGGGAAAGGGAGAAGGTGGTATAGTGTCACAAAATCCATAAAAGAGGTAAGACAATTTTTTTTTCATTTCAGTGGAGGGGAATAGGGGAACAGGAGGGGAAATGAGTGAACCTTATTCTCATCAGAATTGGCACAAAAAGGAAATAGTATACATACTCAATATGGGAATAGAAGTCTATCTTAACTTGCAGGAAAGTAGGAGGGGAAAGGATTATGGAAGGGGGAGAAGATGATAGAAGAGAGAGAATATTGAGAGAGGGTTTAGTCAGGAGCAAAACACTTTTGAGGAGGGTCAGGGGAAAGAAGAGAGATAATAGAATAAATGGAGATGGGGAAAATACAATTAGAAATAGTAATTGGGAAAAGAATTTTGAAGCAAGTTTCTTTATAAAGGCCTCATTTTTTAAATATATAGGGAACTGAGTCAAATTTATATAGATAAAAGATCCATTCCCCAAATGATAAATGATCAAAAGATATAAACTATTCCCAAAGGGCTATAATATCATGCATATATTTTGTCCTAACAATACTACCACTAGGCATGAATCCCAAAAGAGATTTAAAAGAAAGGAAAAGAACTTATATGTACAAAAATATTTATAACAGCTCTGTTTTCAAGGCAAAGAATTGGAAATTGAGGGGATGCCCATCAATTGAGGAATGGCTGAATAAATAGAGGTATGTGATTATGATGGAATAATATACTATGATAAATGATGGGCAGGATGCTCTTAAAAAAACCTGGAAAGACCTATATGAGCATAAGCAAAATGAAATATAATGTGTACAAAGTAATTGCAATGTTGTGGGATGATCAACTTTGCTCTTTTCAGCAACATGATGATCCACAACTACTCTGAAGGATTTATGATGAAAAATGCTATCCATATCCAGAGAAAGAAGTGATTGTTTCTGAATACAGATTGAAGTATACTCTTATTTTTTATTTTATTTTATTTTTCTTGAAGATTTTTTTTTTTTTACAGGGGGCAGGAAGATTTATGTTTTATTTCACAACATGGCTTTTATGGAAAAGTTTTGCATAACTTCAGATTGTTTTCTTAATGGAGGGTGGGAGTGGGGTAAAATAAGGAAGATAATTTGGAACCCAAAGTTTTAAAAACAAACATAAAAAATTGTTTTATATCTAATTGGGGAAAATAAAAATATCTAATTAAAAGGTTTTTAAATGAATATTTTAAATAGTTTTAAATGTAACTGAGAGAAAATAAAATACTAAATATTTTTTAAAAGAAAGGAAATTATTTTAAAAGTGAATAAAAAGTTTTCTATCTTAAGATATGGTAATCCTAGAGTAATTTGTCCATGAATGAATTTTTTAAAAGTCATTAAGCATTTACCATGCTAAATGCTGGGGATACAAACAGCACAAGGTCTCATGAGATCCTATAGTAAAGGGTGGAGACAACATGTACAGAAAGACTTAGCTGCAGGGCCTATGGCAAGGTCCAAAGGTCTTGAGGGAACATTTGTAGGTCAGATGACAATATCTTGGGATCCAAAAGGGTAGTAACCAGGCAGATGATATGACCCAATAATCCTTTATAATATAGGAAGGGTTGTAGTTGGTGACTCCCTATTCATCCAAACAGTGTGAGTAGATATGTCTATTGACAAGCATGAGGAAGGGTTAATAGGAAAATGCAGGGACCTGACTGACCACCATTGGGCATGGAAAAATGGGCCAGAGGATTTGGAATAAAGTGGGAATTCTAGGTTCTTTTTCAAAGAGAAGGAATTAGAGTAGGGTACAGCAATCCAGCTAGGAGAGAGAATGGAAAAAAGAGCAGTGTTAAGAAAGCTGAAAGTATCATTTTCATATCAACTTAGATCTTAGAAAAGTTGTATGTAAGAGGCTTATGACCTCTTAGGAACTTTATTTCAAAGTGGCCCTCCATCTGTGATAAATTGCCTAAACTTTCTTTGCTGTGACCCGGGATAGTACTGTTTCTTCTCATTACAACCATATATCAGGAGAAGAATCTGATTGTTTCGGGTATTATCATCTGTGCTATGGTCCTGATGTTCCTGGTGCTGCTCCAATTGATTGCATCACTAAACCCACTGAGAATTCAAAAAATTCACCCACTATACAGGTTAAATTTTGAGAACTGAGATTTTTCTGAAAGGGGAAGGAAAAATCTGGAATCTCTGGATTTTATTCTCTTGTACAATTTTTTTTTCTTATTATGGTAATTCCCACATAGGACTGTTCAACATTTTAAAGATATTTAAAATATATATGTATATGGACATATAAACATATTTATATTTGTAATATAAAATACAAATATCTTTATATTTTCTTTGTAGTTATGGAGAAAAATAAATTAGGAAGGCTTCTGGCACTTGTTAGGCTCTTTGGATAATATTTGGGTTGTAGGAAAAAAATCTCAAAGTGAAAGTAGGTTCCACTTTTAAGCACTTCTTTCTGCCTCAGTTCTATCTTCTATAATATGATGGGAAGAGAATAGACTTAGATGACCTAGAAAATCCATTCAGCTCTTAACATATGAGCCCATAAATATCATCCCAAGGCCATTTCACTCATGCCACCAGTAAGAGGATTGTCCCTCCATGTTGGGGCTCCTTGCCCTGTTGATCTTTCTTGCCCTTTCTTCATTTATTGAGTGTTGGGGGCACACATGGTTCTCCAGAGGGATAATAAGGAGCAGGTCTCTTTCTAGCTGAGTCTGTGTGTAATCTCTTTCCACATTTTTTTTTTTGTTCATCCTCAACCTCTTTGTAAACTTCCTTTCTAAGGCAAAATTCAAGAGTACAATTCAAGTGTGTAGCCTAATTATGAAACAGGGTAATTCCAGAATAAGGCTATTATCATTAGTGGGGCTTGAGGAAAGAAGGAATTCATTCATTGTCTAGGGAACATTATTCAGCAGACACAAGTTGGAAGAAAGGCCAAACATTGGGGAAAACCCCCAGAAGTTATTAATAATCATTTGAAAAGTTGCTCAAGTTGTTCAGAGTTGAGAGAAATACAGATTAAAATAACTTTGTACCCACAAAATTAATCAAAAGTTAAGAACTATATATATATAAGAACTATAAAATTTTCTGAGGTCCCTTCATCCATAGATGGTCTTGCTTTTCTATTTGTATCCTCAATACTTAGCACAGTTCTTGGCTTTTTATTCATCCATTTAAATATATGAAATTCTATATTGGCCTAACCATGAGGAAATAGTGTTCTCTTGTAATAGAAAGCCCTCTGGCTTTCCAGATGATAACTAAAAAGGTGTTACAAGACTCATAATATTCTTTGATCCAGTTCCCTATCATCTAAACTAACCTAGGATGCTATTAGTTCAAATAAATCCAATAAGCATTGGATAAAAGTAGCACCCATTATATGCCATTGCATTGGGAGTAGGAATACAAAAATACCCATATTTCCTGCAAGAGCTTACTTTGTGGGGCAAGGAATAGAAATGACACATATTCATAATGACATATAAAATTAAAATTTTAAAATGAATAAAAAAATAAATTATTGTACAAGGGGGAACTAAAAAATCAAGAAAGGCTTTTTGTTGAAAGTGAAACTTGAGCTAAACCTTAAAGGGAATGAATGATCTCAAGATGGACAAAGAAGAGAGACTTATATGTGATATGTTAATGTATCAGTAGGAGGAGGAGAGTATTCATGTTGGTATATGTTCTCCCTTAGACTTAACAGTACAATAACATTCACGGGGTACTCTAGTAAATGTTTAACAACTGATTTTGGAAGCAGAGGGAGAGGGAAATTATACATGATAAGTTTAAGTTTAATCTGCCCCATTAACATTATATCCACAACTTAAGTCTAAAAATGTACAAAACCACAAATCAATCCTGTTTTGTAGAGCTTTCTCATTTTCTAGATCTAAACACTCACATATAACAATCATCAATCACGAGCCTTTTTAAGATGGTTTCAGCACACTCCTGGAACAAGTCACTGATTTAAATATCAAGGAAGTGTGATATTTAAGATAGCTATCCTTGAGACACAATCCCATAGTGATTTTATGTGTGGGATTGTCTTTCGTAGGCTTCAGTATCCCTCTAGAGTGAACTCGGTCTGAAAATGCTGGGCTATTCCCCTACCACTTCTTATTGTGGCTAGGGATGATAAAGAGTATGGCTCAAAATGTTAAGATTGTTTAAAATTGATAACTCTAGAGCTCCTGTACCATATGTGGGCTTCCTGCCCTTTCTGCCACAACCTCCCCACCCTCCCACCCAATCACAGATTTTAGTTAGTCAATATTCTGTGGACTCCTTTATTGAACTTAGTAAAAATGTAAGAAAAAAGTTAAGTAATTCTATTGGAACCATCCACCTCCAACCATTTTCTAAAGCTCTCACTTAGACACTTACCCAGTTCCTCACATTTGGCTGGGAAACATCATGGATAAGAGATCACGGAAAGGGAACGTAACCTGGGATTTTAGCCAAGTCTAGGGCCTTTTGCATGAGACTTTCCTAATGGTGCAGCAGTATGTGACTAAATGAAGGGGAGAATTGCTGTAACAGCTTTCGACACTTGTTTTTTCTTTGAGAGAGTAATATGTAGTTCCAGACATTCCCTGAGACTAACTTCAGACATGAGGGGATAGCGTGGAAGCAGCAGACATGTAGCAGAAGCAGACTCCTCCACATGTCCCTGATTTCCAGCTTGTCTCCCTAGAGTTTTCTGGGGAATTTCCCTTGGATGACATCAGTATCTCTCCTTTGGTTGAATGAGATCCTATCTCTCATGTATCTAGAGAGCTAATTCACTCTCGTGTATTTTCTAGTATATTCAAAACGATAGAGCTATGATTTCTTTTTTGGTATGTACTTAAACAAATGGACAAGATATCAGGTTGTATCTTCTTCCCAAGAGCACCTTCAGACAATTAAGATAGATATTAATATTTTACATGGGCACACAATATATTATAGGAAAAAGAGGGATGCATATAGTAATGGAATATTATTGTTCTATAAGAAATGATGAGCAGGCTGATTTCAGAAAAGTCTGGAAAGACCTATATGAACTGATGCTAAGTGAAGTGAGCAGAACCAAGAGAACATTGTACACAACAACAAGAAGGTCATATGATGATCAACCGGGATGGATATGGCTCTTTTCCACAATGAGCTGATTCAAGACAATTCCAATAGACTTGGGATGGATAGTGCCATCCATATCCAGAGAGAGAACTATGCGGATCAAAGCAAAGCATTTTCACCTTATGCTACTGTTTGTAGATTATTTATTTATTTATTTATTTATTTTGCTTCTTGTGTTTTTTTCCCTTTTGATATGATTTTTCTCATACAGAATGATGAATGTGGAAATATGTTTAGAAGGACTGTGTATACTTAACCTATATAGGATTGCTTGTTTTCTTGGGGAGGAGAAAGGGGGGAAAAGGGAAAAAATTTTGGAACACAAGGTTTCACAAAGGTGCATGTTAAAAATTATTTTTGCATGTATTTGGAAAAATAAAATACTATTAAAATAAAGAGGGATGCATATAAGTAAAAGATTGTCTTGATAACAAAGAGAGAGAATGGTCTTCCTCTGCCTCTTTCACTGACCAACAAGATGATCAATAACTGCCAGTTTCAGGACTCAAGGTCCTTCTTCCTCCTTGCATTCTAATTCCTTCCTCCATTTCAAGATCTTGGTTGCTTCCCATAGGCTAGTAGTCCCTAATTCTACATGTGTAAGAAAATGGGATCTTGAGCAGTGGCTACTATAAACCCCAGTTCAAGTTACTTCTGTCATCTTATAGAAATGCAGAGAGTCCACACATAAAAGCGCCTCCAAATGCCCCAATTCCTCAAATGATGAGCAGGAAGTCTGGATACACTGTTGCATGGGTTCCTGACCACTCTTAATAGCACTCCCACCCACGTGTGAAAAAAATGTTTGTGGCAGCCCTTTTTGTAGTGGCAAGAAATTGGAAAGTGAGTGGGTGCCCATCAGCTGGAGAATGTCTGAATAAGTTACGGTATATGAATGTTATGGAATATTATTGTTCTGTAAGAAATGACCAGCAGGAGGAATACAGAGAGGCTTGGAGAGACTTACATCAACTGATGCTGAGTGAAATGAGCAGAACCAGGAGATCATTGTACACGGCAACAAGATTATATGAAGATCAATTCTGATGGATGTGGCTCTTTTCAACAATGAGATGATTCAGGCCAGTTCCAACGATCTTGTGACAAAAAGAGCCATCTATACCCAGTGAGAGATGATAGGAACTGAATGTGGATCACAGCATAGCATTTTCACTCTTTTTGATGTTTGCTTGCATTTTATTTTCTCATTTTTTCTTTTTGATTTTATTTTTCTTGTATGACAAGATAATTGTGTGTGTGTGTGTGTGTGTGTGTGTGTATGATTTAACATAAAAAAATAGCACACTCCCTGAGACTCCTAGGAAGGAGTCCAAATATACTCCTGCTTTCTCTACAGGTCGACATCACCAAAGGTCAATAAGAATTTAAAAATAAGAAATCATAGAGTAGGTACAGGTTATAGGGTTAGGAGATAGCCTATGCAAAGGCAAGAGAGTCGATGTTATTTATAGGCCGGTAGGAACACAAAGTATATGGGGGATGGGATGTGTACTTTGGAGCCAAATGTGAAGAACTCTTCAGGATTTTGTATTTTTATCCTTGAGATCATAGGGGGTTAACAGAGTTTCTTGAATTGGGTAATGATATGGCCAATCTTAAGATTAAAGAATATCACTTTGGCAGCTGTGTGGAGGATGGACTTGAGAGAGGAAACTGGAGGGAGGGAGATTAATGAGAAGACTATCATAATAGTCCCAAAGTGAGAGGCGTTGAGGATCTCCATTAAGTTGGTATAGGGGTCCTCCTTGAATGGCTTGAGAGAAGAGAAGATTTGTAATTAATTCTATGGGCATTATGAGTAAATCAGGGAAAAAAATTGACAAGTAGCAGTGAGATCCCAGTGGAGATAAGCTAGTTTAAATATGGAATTAATTCAATCGGCACAGTTGTGTGATTTCCTCCAGGGACATACAGCAGCATGGAAGTAGGAGTGGAGAAACTAATGACAAAAGCAATCCAGAATTAGGGTTTAGGAAGGGATAAACAGCAATAGATTAAGGGGGCAAGGCATTCAAGAGGATAGAATGAGATTACGTTGAATTGTCAGTGTTCCGAAAGATAGAAAATTAGTTCCTAGCAGAACTGATGGCTTGGGAAGGCTGGCAACTGTGGGTGGGTGGGGGTGGATAGAGAATGGGTTTAAGAGAAAAGAGGCACAGGGAATGATGGACTGAAAAGTGACAATTTAGGACAGATAGTCGAATTTTAGAGAAAAGGATTATGAATGTGCAATATTTGTAGGTAGTGAGGAGATTAAAAATATGGCCAGCCCCATGTAGAATGAAGATAAAGATCATAGGGACTGAGGAGGCTGATGAACTGGGAAGCAAATGAATTTTGAGGAGACAAAGTATAATGATAATAAAAAATCATAGCTAGCATTTATATAGCAATTTAAAGTTTGCAAAGCACTTTGTATATATCATCCCACTTGATCCTTATAACTCTGGGTTATAGATTATTATCCAGTTTTACAGACGAGAAAACTGAGGTTCAAAGAAATTAAATGACTTGCCCATGATCACATTGCTAACAATTATATGAGACCATATTTGAATTTGACTCCAAGTCCTAAGTATGTTTATCTATTGCACTACATAGATGCTTATTTATATAGCATATAAACATTTTTTTATGAAATGGCCAATCTGTTCAAAGATATTTATAACTGTTGTATTTGTAAAAGTGGAAAACTGGGAACAATCTGGCATTTAGGATCCTCCACAGTGCTGAGGTTAGACACCAACCAATCTGTCTTATTTCTCATCTCATATACTCTCTGATCAATCCAAATTACTTGCTGTCCCCAAATCTCCATCTCTTGTGTTCTGCCTAAAACACAGGCTAATTCCTCATGCTGGAATGTATTTTCCCTCATCTAAGTTCAACAAAGTCTTTCTCACTTTTCAAGTATCAGCTCATCACCTCTTCCATGAAATCTTCCCTGATGCTGCAGCTTAATGCACATTCCCTCTTTCAACTTTTCCTACAGCTATTTATCATACTTTGCCCTATCATAATCTACCTTGTATTATTCTCTGTGTGTGTGTGTGTGTGTGTCTGTGTGTGTGTGTGTGTGTATATGTGTGTGTGTACATATTCTCCCTGTACTCTTCCTAAATTGTAATCAATTTGAGGTCAGGAAGAGTTTTTATTCATCTTTGTTGTCTTAATGCCTAGTGATATGGGGAAAATAGGAACTCAAATCATTGATGGACTAAACAATGTAGAAATCTCCCAATAACATATATTAATATATGACATAATATTAAAAAGTCTCCAATACCTATTTAAAAACATGGTAAAGCAGATGAATTCCAGTTTTTTATTAAAGTTTTTTATTTTTTATTTTCAAAACATATGGATGGATAATTTTTCAACACTGACCCTTCCAAAACCCTGTGTTCCAAATTTTCCCCTCCTTCCTCCCAATCTCTCCCCCAGATGGCAAGTAATCCAATACATGTTATACATATTAAGATATGTTAAATCCAATATGTGTAAACAACTATCTTGCTGCAGAAGAAAAATCTGATCAAAAAGGAAAAATAAATGAGTAAAAAAACAAAATGCAAGTGAACAACAACAGAAAGAGTGAGAATTATGTTGTGAACCACACTCAGTTCCCACACTGGGTGTAGATGGTTCTCTTCATCATAAGATCATTGGAACTGACCTTAACCATCTCACTGTTGGAAAGAGCCACATCTGTCAGAATTGATCATTTTATAATCTTGCTGTTGCCGTGTATAATGATCTGGTTCTGCTCATTTCACTCAGTATCAATTAATTTAAGTCTTTCCAGGCCTCTCTGAAATCATTCTGGTCTCCACCTCTCTAAAACAGAGAGTTGTTATCCTCAATATTTTTCTTTTACATTTCTTCACAGAGGAAACTAGGGAGATAATCCAGAGCTGCAGATTGACACGATAGAATGGAAGGATAAAGGGACAAAAGAATACAAGGTGAAGAAGGACAATGTATTGTAGAAGCAGATATGCTGTTATTTATTAAGACTATGAAGGGAGGGGAAAAGAATCAGAATTTTCTCCCAGTGATGGACTGGGAGAACAGAAGGGATTGAAGACCAGAGATCTGGATGAGGATGAAGCATGGGGAGTGAAGTGATTCAGTTCAATTGATATTTATTAAACACTTAGTGTTAGGAAATTTTCTCAACCATCCTGCCTATGTACCCATCAGTTGGAGTCCAATGATTGTGGACCAAAGCCAGGATGCTAACCTGAAAGCAAAGGGAATTACTGGCAAGTTAAGGCATCTTTTCATTGACAGCAGATTCAAATTCGTGGGGTATAGAGGTGATTTGTGTAAATTTTCAGGCCCATTTAGGGCACAGCCAACCAGCAACATCCTAAAATAACTTAGGATAGAAAAATAAAGCATTTCATAGGAGAAGAATGTGCAGAGAAAGAAAGGGATCAGTCAAGGGAGAAAAATAAAGTTTTGGGGATACAACTGGCAGGATTTATTATAAGAAATCATTCCCCGTTCAAGGGCAGAAGAAAAAGGAGAAAGTCCAAGTGTTTTCAATTGTGAAAGAAGTTCTTTCTTCTACAAGGACTCTTCCAAGGACATCACATAGTTGTTACAAAACTGGAATTCATATGCCCAAAGTTACCAAAGTCAACTCTTTGACCCAGCAGTGTTTCTACTGGGTCCCAAAGAGATCTTAAAGTAGGGAAAGGGACCCACATGTGCAAAAATGTTTGTGGCAGCCCTTTTTGTAGTGGAAGGAACTGGAAACTGAATGGATGCCCAGCAGCTGGAGAATGGCTGAATAAATTGTCGTATATGAATGTTATGGAATATTATTGATCTCTAGTTCTTTTTTAGTCATAAATTCCTTCCTCTTCCACAGATATGAGAGGTGAACTATCTTATGTTCTTCTAAATTATTTATAATCTCATTCTTTATGTCAAGATCATGAACCCATTTTGACCTTATCTTGGTGTACAGTGTTAAGTGTGGGTCAATGCCAAGTTTCTGCCATACTAGTTTCCAATTTTCCCAGCAGTTTTTGTCAAATTGTGAGTACTTATCCCCAAAGCTGGGGTCTTTAGGTTTGATAAACACTAAATTGCTATAGTTATTGACTATTTTGTCCTGTGAACCTAACCTATTACACTGATCAACTAGTCTATTTTTTAACCAATACCAAATGGTTTTGGTAACAGTTGTTTTATAATATAGTTTTAGTACAGCTAGGCCACTTTGGTTTGCTTTTCTTTTCATTATTTCCCTTGAAATTCTTGACCTTTTGTTTTTCCAGATGAATTTTGTTATTATTTTTTCTAGGTCAGTAAAATAGTTTCTTAGGAGTTTGATTGGTAAGCCATTTATTTCTTTACACACACAGGCATCATATAGAAAAGAATCAGCCTCAGCAATGTGCTGCTAAATCTTTAACAATAAGCTCTCTAGGAAGAAAAACCAAATCAAACACATTCAATCTGCATTATTAATATTTTTCCATCACTTTCTTAAGTCTAGACAATTAACATAATAATAAACAAATCTGATCACATTCTTAAATCTAAATCAACATAACAATAAGCTAATCCATCGCTTTCTTAAGTCTAGACAATTAACATAATAATAAGCTAATAAATTTGTAGTATTTGCTGATTTCTGAAGTATAAATGCTCACACTGAAAATTTAACAAACAATTCTCTCAAGTTTAAGTTTAATTTGGCACACCTCTACTTAAGTAGGCATTAACAAGTGCTTAAAATATAAAACAATAACCCATCATACTTATTACACTCTTTTGGGAGATGAAGACAACTTTGTGGGATTGTTCACATTTCACATTTATCTACGACCCACATTGGCCAAGCAACCAGATCTTTTGGCTGGCCAGGTATGGTTTTTTGAGTCCCTTCATATCATCCTATCTTTTCCTTCAAGAAGTAAGTACCTTCCACTGAGCATTTAATATCAGTTCTGGAATCCAGGAGCCCTCAAACTCACAAAGTGACTTGGGAAGCATCCATCCTGTAAGATCCTTACTCGGTAATTTGTTTTAGTTTATTATTATGTTGATTGTCTAGACTTAAGAAAGTAATGGATAAAATAATAATGCAGGTTAAACCCTTCTCAGAAGCTTTCAGGTGAACACCCATGCTTATCTATAGGTAAATATATTCATCAGAGTATGACATGAATATGTAAACAAAGAATTTGAAACTGATCACTATGTAAATAAAGTATTAGAGAATAAAGTTTGTTTTTCAATAAAACTTGTTTAAAAATTATTAGTAGTATTGACTCAAGCTAAGGCATCTCCTCTTTGACAGCAGATTCAGATTCGTGGGGTACAGTTATGGTTTGTGTGCTACTTCTTCCCAAAATTGCCAGTGCTCTTGGACAATCCCGTTTACCCAGTGTGTTTGCTGCTCTGCCCACAGAAATTTTATTCTGAAAGTCTGACCCTCTGTGTGTTCCTTCTCATTCTCAGTCTGACCTTTATAAAATGCTTATTTTACCCCAGTACATGTTTCTGTAACTCCATATACGCCAAACATGGACACACAATTCTGCCACAGGGAAGGAGATTCACACCAAAAGGCATTCACTGTATACACTTTTCTAGCTTTGGGAAATTAACAAAAACAAGAACTCCTATTTCTAAAGAGTTTTAATGTTGACAAGGGTTACCTGTGAGGCAGGTCGTGCATTCCATTTTGCAGATAACTCTGAAGTTCAAAGACATTCCAGGTGATATCTATGATCACTGTGGTAGTTGCCAGAATAAAACTTTGAACTTGGATCTATTGATGTCATATCCAAGTCATTTTTCCATTATGTCATGTTGAAAAATTTGATAACAGAGATTTTAAGATTAATTTTATCCTCCAAAACCCTGTCATAAGGTATCCAATCAGTCAACCAACATTTATCAAGTGCCTTCTGTGTGCCAGATACCGTGCTTAATACTAGGGATACAAAGAAAAAGACGGGCTCTGATGGAAACAATTAGCATTTTACACATTGTTGGATTTCGACAACTACCTTGGGTGGTGGGTATTATGTTCTTATTTTATAGAGGCGGATGCTGAGGCACGGAGAGGTTGTCACAGTTAATAAATACTTGAAGCAGGATTAGAACCCAGTTTCTCCTGATTCTAAATCCAATATTCTTTCTAACATTCCAAATTACTTCTCTATCGATTTCTAGACAGAGTTTGAGACTTTAGCAACTGAACATCAGATAGGGGAATCGACCCTTCTACAGGCTCTGTCCAGAGAGTCACCCTCCATCTTGTTTTTTTCCCCCCATCCAGCTCTATTTTACAACTTACAACATGGCCCTGCCTCTTCACTCCGACCTTCCCACCACCTGCAGCAGAAATAGACATTCCTAGTTCAAAGAAATGCTGTTCTATCTGTCCAGGAGGCCAAAAAACCATCCAAAATGTTCCCCCCTAGAACGTTCTTAAGCACTTGGGTGATTTGAGATAGAGATAAGAATGTGGATTCCCTATGCTCATGTAACCCAGGTTGGGACTCTTAATCTATATGGTGTCATAGGCCTTTTTGAGCAAGTGAAATTTATGCATGCCTTCTCAGAATAATGTTTTTAAATGCATAAAATAAAATACACACGATTACAAAGAAAGTCAATTATAATGAAATGCAGTTATCAACATATTAACAAAAAAATTCACAAACAAAACAAAAAAAATATTAACAAAAAATTCTTTCTTTCTTTCTTTCTTTCTTTCTTTCTTTCTTTCTTTCTTTCTTTCTTTCTTTCTTTCTTTCTTTCTTTCTTTCTTTCTTTCTTTCTTAATTTCTTTCTTTCTTAATTTCTTTCTTTCTTTCTTTCTTTCTTTCTTTCTTTCTTTCTTTCTTTCTTTCTTTCTTTCTTTCTTTCTTTCTTTCTTTCTTTCTTTCTTTCTTTCTTTCTTTCTTTCTTTCTTTCTTTCTTTCTTTCTTTCTTTCTTTCTTTCTTTCTTTCTTTCTTTCTTTCTTTCTTTCTTTTTTCCTGAGGTAGTTGGGGTTAAGTGACTTGCCCAGGGTCACTAGGGAATGTTAAATGTCTGAGGGCAAATTTGAACTCAGGCCCTCCTGACTTCAGGGGTGGTGTTCTATCCACTGTACCACCTAGCTGCCCCCTGATTCTTCTTTTTTTATTAATGGATTTTTAAAAATAGATATCATGCTCAGGATTGTGCAATAACGTACATTTGACAGAGGCCCTCAACTTTTAACAAACTTTATTGCTACTCATTAGAAGAGAAGAAAGGCCAGTGGGGACATTCTCTGTGGTTTCCATTCTTGAAGAGGCAAGAACAAAATTCACAATCAGTTCAAGTCCCAGAGTCCCTGAGTTCAAATTTGTGTAGTTATAGACAAAGGGCCAGATGATCCAATGCCTCTTATTTATGAACCAGTAAGTGATGGTTTTTTCTAAGTTGCCTAATAAGGAGTGAAAAATGGGGAATATATATGTGCACCTAATACATAACATATTTGTTTGTATATATGTATTTGTATGGGTATGTGTAAAGGCTAATAAACCTAGAGATCATGGGCACACTCCCATTTGGTCCATGGTTTCAGTCAGTTAATTGTACCTACTTCCTCCAGTGGGAAATGGAATTCTCCTCAAGAGAACTGGTCTACCTGCAATGAACCCATATACACAGAGGAATAAAAATGAGCCAGAATTCCTTTGGCAAAAGAGAAGATCTTGAGCTCAGATGGGATTTAGACAGAAGAGAATCCCAGGCAAAATCCTCTGCTAGAGACAATTCTTATCAATGAGAATCTAAAGCTACAGAATAATTAGGGTCAAGGAACTGATGGACAACATTGAAAGGTTTGCAATGTCTTAAACATTTCAGGTTTTGTGTGTAGCCCGGTGATTGATGGGCTGTCTATTCATTATCCAAAGATCAGTCTCATTAAATTCCCGAGGACCCCCTTGTAGGATGATGGTGTATGTATGTTCTTTTTTTGGCACCCCATTTTTCCACTTAAAAGTTTTTCTTTTTTCAATTACATGCAAAGATAGTTTTCAACATTCATTTTTGTAGATTTGAGCTCCAAAATTTCCTCCTTCTACAGAACAAGTAATCTGATATTATATATGTACAATTATTTTAAACATTTCCATATTAGTCATTGTGAAAGGAAAATTAGGACAAAAGGGGAAAACCACGAGAAAAAAAAAGCAAAAAGGGAAAATTGTATGCTTTGATCTGCTTTCTGTCTCCATATTTCTTTTTCTTGATGTGGCACCCTAATTTTTAAAGAGCACTTATAAAGTCATGGAGAAGTCGTAACCTGTGCTTGTAAAAGGGGGGTCTCAAGTTTCATGAGCTTATGGGTTCTTGAAATATTCAAGATTTATATCTTGAATTCCACTTCTTATTTTTTATAATAATGAGAAGACATCTAATGAATGAGACAGAATATTCCATGCATAATTTGTCTATCATTGGATAATATAAGTCCAAATGTAGTGTGTTCTGGTTATTCTGATGAAAGAATATTCTAGTGAATACTTTATAACATTATTTTTTCTGTTGTTCAAATCTATGATTTTATTGCTGTGTAGAAAGTCCATCCCATGAGGTAAATGGGCAGCCACATAGTAATTTATAGTTTTAAAGCAGAGGAATCTTAACCATTTTTTTGTGTCATGGACTCTGATATAGCAGTCTGATGAAGTCTAAGAATCCTTTTCAGAATAATATTTTTAAATACATAAAATAAAACATACAGGATTATAAACTAAACCAATTATATTGAAATACAGTTGTCAAAATATTTACTTTAAAAAATTTCTCAGTTAAGAAGCCCTTTCTTAGAGAGTTGCTTGAGGCATTGAAAAATTAAGTGAACTTAGTGAGGTCACGTAGTGAGGTTAACACGTTTCCTTGATTTCTTTATTTTTTTTTAATTTAAATTTTTTTTCATTTCCTTGATTTCAAGGTCAATGGTCTATCCACTTTATCACCTTACCTTTCAGTGTATTCATATTAATAAGTAATGACCTGCCAGTATAAATGGTGAGTTGATCTCATGGGAAGATCTGTGTAAAAGGGTCATTGTTGCCCCTCTCTGTAGGTGCCCTAGACATACATTTTCCTGCTCTAGACATACATTTCTCCTAGATGTGTACACTTTTCCCATTGGTGGTAATTTGTCTATTTCTGGCAGAGTATGAGACAGCCTCTTGGTAGAATTGTTTAATTAGTATTTATATGTCATTTCACTAAATGGGGATAAAGTTGCTCTTTTATCAAGGAAAGGGGCCCAAATGTCAGGTTTCAGGCTAGAATTTCAGTCACTAAAATAAGCACATATTTTGAGCCCCCAAATAGTAGTATATCATATGTACTTCAAAGAGCTGGATCACTGGGAAATGATAGATTTGGTTCACTGAGTTTTAACACCTCATTAACTGTCTTCATATTGGTGGGCTACAACACCCTGTTTCCACTTAGTCTGACTTCTGTATGCTTGAAACTAGCCTGTCATTCTTTCTCTTTTGCTTCCAGGTTGCAGCCTTTACCCAATTGACTGGGATTCTTTGTTCTTCATAGAACAGTAAGAATTTTTTTTAACATAGAAAGTAAGGAAATTAAGCTAAATCATTTTTGCATTTGATTATGTTAGTTTGCCTCCTCTGCTTCAAAAAAACCAGGGGCCAACCTGGCTCTCAGGGACTATGACCTATGCTTATCTTCCCAAGATTCCAATTTTGCCATTTACTGATTTACCAGTAACCCCGAGGCAGATGTGGCTTTTGGGAGTATTTGGGGGTATTACAAGTTTCTAGTTCTGGAAATATTTGCATTATTCAGTGTTTCTAGTTCTAGGAGGCTGTTTCTGTATTAGACTCTACCATGATAGAAAACAGAGTTCTGTGTACTTTACATGTCACTAGTCTTTGTCAAAACAATTGGTTATTTGGTTACCAAGGACCAACAGCTCAGTAAATCACATGGCAGTGAAAGCTATTCTCCCCTCCCCAGATGTAATAGCCATCAACGTGTCTCTGCTCTAGGAGAACATAAGGAGGGAACTGGGCAAAACATTCTAGGCTAGCAGCATCCAACTGCTACCTCTCAGGAAATGAGTGATGTATTAAATATAACAGCAGAGATTTCTCTGCTGCTGCTGCCATGAAACTGTCCCCCAATTCTAGTGACTCACATAGGAATGGTTTGCCATTTGCTGTACATTTAAAAATATTCGGCTGAAAGTACAGCTGAGATTCTCCCCAAACAACCTCAAGATTATTTTAGTCTTTAGGGTAAAAACTTGGAATACAACTATAGAAACCCCAACAGGCCTCTCCATCAGGAAGACTTTGGTATCAAGGGGAAAATTAGAGAAGCCTATAAGAAAGAAGCTACATTCATCTGTCTTTTGCCTTTCTACTGGCATCATCTTGCATATGATCTTTATTTTAAAAAATTCATTGTTATTTTATTTTCATAGAGATCCACATTTCCCCCCACTTTGAGAAAGCAAGAAAAACAAAACCCTTTTACAAACATACATAGTCAAGTTAAACAGATTTTTACATTGGCCACCCAAAAACCAAGCTGTTTCATTGGGGACTGATTATTTCACCTGTCCACCAGGAGGTGAGGAGTGCATTTCATCAGTGCTCTGGAATTGTGATTGATTATAATCATCAGAACTCCTAAATCTGTCAAAGCTACTGTCTTTACAATATCGCCATCCTCGTCTAAATCGTTCTGGTTCTGTTCTGTTCACTCTACATCAGTCTTACTGGGTTTCTCCCCTTTATTTTTTCTTTCAGCACAATAGAATTCCGTCCCCTCTGTATACCATAACTTGTTCAACAACAGATGGACATCTCCTCAGTTTCCAATTCTTTTCCATCACAAAAAAAGAGATGCGGTAAATCTTTCTGTACGTGTGAGTCCTTTTCTTCTTTGATCTTTTTGAGATACAAATTTAGTAGTGCTATTGCTGGATTAAAAGGTGTAGGCAATTTAACAGCTCCTAAGGCAATATTTAAAGAGAGTTCCTTCTCTGTATCAGTAGGCACTGAACAATCTTCTTTCCTTTTATCTAATCATTCATTCTTCATTTAATAATTCATTTGCTGGCACAAAGGCTTATGTTCCTGTAACACTTGAAGGATATGCAAAAAGCCTTCTTTATAATAGCCCTTTGAGGGGGAGTGTACAGGTATCAATATGCCCACTTTACAGCAAGGGGACAGAGGCTCTGAGAAGCTAAGTAATTTACCCACAGTAACAAACCCAATCTCCCATTTGTTAAATTACGGGGCCTCTCGCTCTCCTCCTAATTGAGGTCTCTTAAGAGAGGCTTACCTTCTGTCATATTACAGGCCTAATAACAATAACTATGCTATATATAAATGTCAGCCATAAGGTTTTCAAAACACTGAATTTGCTGCTTCTTCACACCGACCCCACGAGGTAGGTTCTACTGGTATTCTACAGAGGAGAAAGCCAGGACTCGGTGGTGTTATAAATGACTTGCCATTAGTAAGGATCAGGGGTGGGATTCCTACAACGCTCTCTCCATTGTACCAAAATGCCTCTCAGCTTGAGAGGCTGGTTTGCCTCCGGCCACTGTTGCCTCGCCTCCATCAGTCTTTGCTATGTTCCCCAAGGATATGGAAGAGAGATGTAGGTGACTTGATGGGGTTAAGCAAGATCTGAAGAGGAGCTCTGTTTTTGGACCCACTCCCTAATCAACTGGTGAGCAATGGCCACCTTGGGAGGTAACCAGAAGGGGATGGAGCCATCCTGCTGAGGGGCAGGTGGTCCTTTCTTCCTGAGAGCGGTGACCACCTCCTCCAGGCTGAACCAGCCTGCCGCCTCAAGCTCCTGGGAGTTCACGTGGATCTGGGAGACAAAAGAAATAAAGAAAGATGCTATGAATTTTCTGAGTGTGTGATAGCAATATGTTTAGGTTCTATTTGCCTAGGCAATCTTAGGTTAGAAATGTCCCTCATTTTCTTCCTCCAGCTCTTAGAATAACTAGGTTTTTTTTTTCAAGACTCAATTTAAGGGCTATTTCCTACATAGGTCTTTCTTGATAGTGACGTCCTCTCTCCCTCAAAAGAAAACCTTATTTACTTTGTATTTATTTATATTTAATTATCTGTGCATGTGTTGTTTCTCTAAATTTCTCCACTAAGAGAATGTAAAGTCCTTGAAGACAGAGACCAGTACTTACATGGTACTTGAAATATAGTAGGACCTTGATAAATGCTTATTGAATTAATGAATTTTGGTAATGTAGGGAACACGGGAAAGGAGAAGTCCCACCACTGTGCGGCTCTATGCCTATCTGTGACTTAGTTGACAAAAGTCCCACAAAATTGCACGAGGAACAAAATTTAAATAAAAGAGCTTCAACGATTTCTCCAGGGTCACCCAGTTGATAATTGTTCAATCAGTCAACACGTATCAGAAGTAGGATTCAGATGCAGTTTGTTCTGCCTGCTACCCTTTGTTGAAGCTGGGTTGGAGAGTGTCAGTTCTCACCTGTTGTCTCTTTCCAGGTAGGAAAGGTGAGAAAATGGTTTTCAAACAGGTCTTATGGAGAACAGTATCCTGAACCTGCTGCCTGGTCGGGATAGATTAAAAAATCTCATTGGAGTGGGAGAGTCTCAGAGGTCGGGGAACAAACAAATGAAGCGCACTAGAAAGTGAGCTCTTCTAGCTAGCAATGTTGGCACCTTAAAGCTTGAAAAGGGCTTTACAAATACTATCTCATTTGCTCTTCACAACAATCCAGAGAAGAGAAGCAGGTGCTACTCTTATCCCCATTTTACAGAAGAGGAAACTGAGGCAGAAAGAGGCTTGTTTAGGATCCCATAGCCCAGTAGGTGTTTGATGCTTTCTCATTCCAGGTCCGGGGCTCTCTCCCTGGCATAGTTGGACAGTATATGGGATGGTATCTTTTGTCTTACAAGAAGCTTATTAGCCTTCGTGGCCCCCAAGGAAGGCGGAACACAGATCACTCTAGACCCTGAACCCCAAACATCAGAGTGCCTTTGGCAAGCAGAGACCAGATGACTTCATTTGGGTTGAGTCATGAGACGCCAAGGAATTTCAACAGGTGGAGATAATCCAGGCAGAGTATGTTAGGGACTCGGCAGAAGGGGTTCCTATCCTGGGCCGCAGACTAGAATAGATCAAAGCTTCTCAGACTGTGACTCATGGCCATAACTGAACGGAGGGGGGTCATAAAAATTTGTCCCCAATACAAGGTTTCTGAATGAAGTGCCCCCAAATTAATTCTAAATCAAATGCACAATGAATCTAAGAAACACCTTGGACTGGTTGTGCATTTGATTTTGAATTAATGGCAGCACTTGCCCATATTGCATCCCACAACGTCTCTGCAGCCTTGATTCTGATTCATGCGCATTTTGCACTGTGCATGCACAAACACTGCCAGAAACCCCTTGGTTCAGATTTAAGATGGGATTGCATTAAAAAAATTTAAGCCCTGGGCAAGTTCCTGATCCTGGACAAGTCACTTAACCCCAATTAACCCAGGAGGAAAAAAAAAAAGTTTAAGAAGCCTTAAACTAGATGATCTCTGAAGCTGGCTGTGATTCTAAAAGTCTATGATACCAGGACAAAAGTCTCTAACGATGGAAGTCCTTTGTCTTGACTTGGCCAATAAAGTCAAATTTGGTATCAAGAAAAAGAAACAGCATCAGGGTTAAGGTGTGTGTATGAGGAAGGAGCCAGGAAGCTAAATATCTGTCTTTTATGGAGACAAGTATGTATATATACATGCACACACACACACACATATATATATATATGTGTATATATAATAATAATGATAATTATTATTATTATTAAAGAGTATTAAAGAAGTATTAAAGAGTAAGAAGGCTGGATTTGAACTCAGGACACTTCTATTGGAATCTCTGTAATCCTGGGCAAGTCACTTAATTTTTCTCACTTGTACAGAGTGAGTTTTACAAATGGGCATCCTCGTGGACAAATGAGATGATGGCAAATCTCAAAGTGCTCCATCAATGCTAGTTGCAGTTATTTCAAACTCAAAGTTCCAAACCCAATTACTCTCCAAATCTCTTTTTTTTTCTCCAACAGATTGTAAGCTCTTTACGGAGTCACATTTTATATCTCATTGGGCATATTGAAGGAACCCAGTGTAACAACTGGCGGGTTGTGTGTTGGAATCACATGGAGAGGTGGGCAGAGGAAGGCTCACCTCAGTCTGCCCCGGCCCCACAGTAGCATGGCAGGCGATCATGAGCGTGCCATTAGGGAAGGGCCAGTGCTGGGACGCCGAGTACCGCAGGCTCTCCACCTCCAGCCCCACCTCTTCAGCCACCTCTCGCCGGACACTCTCCTCCACGGTCTCACCTAGAAGCACTCGGGTTAGTTTGGGAGAGCCCTGCAGCGGGGAGAGTGATTCGGGGAGCCTGTATGTGGGAGACAGAGGGTCTGGCACTGGGCACTGGGGTTCCAACTGAGTCATTCAGGGAGCTGAGTCACAGCTGGCAGCTCAGTACCCCCCCAGATGTGGAGCGTGGATGTTATGACGGGGTGAAGGGGGCAAACTAAGGCAAGGAATAGAAGCCAAAAGGTGGCCGGGACTCTTGCCCATCAGGTGTCTGGTATATAACAGGGAGACACCAGAGGCTTCTCAAGGGATATTGGGCATGCTCAAAAGTTCAAGCTTTCAGACAACGGGATACAAAGAAATAGCCAGAGGGACAGAATTCCCTGTGACCAGTGTCTGTATCTGAAGGCTCCTTACCCATATCACAGAATCCGGACAGGGCACTGTACATCCCCTTAGGGAAGGAGCTCTGGCGGACAAGCAGGCATCGGGCCCCATCGGACACCAGGGTGATCACCACAGGGGACATCTAGGGAAGAGCAAGGCATCAGGGGCTGCCACCTGGACCATCCCAGTCCCCAGCGCAATGCTCACCTGAGGGTAGTGGGTCATCTTACTAGAGGGGCACACGCGCTTGCTGCCAGCCACATTCTTCTGGGTGGGCTGCCCACTTTTGCTACAAAACTGATGGCACTCATGCCAGTGGAGAAGGGAATGAGCCTGAGCAAACACAAAAACAAACTTGGGTCACTCCATGAACAGCCCAGTCTCTCAAGCACTTCCAAGAAAGCATAGCTCCCTGCCAAGTGACTCCTGCCCACTTTGGCCTCTGGAAAGTGATAGGATCACAGGGTTAGAGCCGGAAAGGACCAGAGTGGGAGAGAGCATTTCCTCAGACTCATTTTTTTTTTTACCAGTAAGGAAAAGAGTCACCTAAAGCTGCTCAATCAATAAGCATCAGTCAGGATTTGAATCCAAAGTGTGCATTTTTTCCGTTGCAGTGTGAAGGAAAAGACCTGATAATGTTCCTCTGATAGTTCAGCCTCAATAAAAAGTCTATGACTTTTTTTTTGCATCTAAAAATAACCCAAAGTTACCAGATAAGGCTGGTTCTGATTCAAATGTCTTTAGTTGTTCATTTAATTTCTGACCTCTGTTCTCTGTTCAGATTTTCCACGGCAATGTAGAGGGCCCTTCAGATGAAGGCTTACAGACACTGAGCATCCTTTACTTCCATTGTATGGGAGCTGCTTTCCCATCCACACATGCCCCGCCCATTTATTACTTAGTAGCCACCCCCTCAGGGAGCTGCTTGGGGTACGTGTGCATGATCACACAGCTAATGAATGTCAGGGGTCAGATTCAAATTTCTGGGCTCTCTCCCCTCCCCCACATTGAGCTGCCTCAGTAATATCCATGCGCTTCATGAGTCCAGAACCAAACCTTAGCAATAGCCATTCCCAAGATCATGGGCTCTTTGGTTTTAGGGCACTTTCTTAACACACAAGAGATCCAGAGGGAAGCTTGCTTATCTGAAAGGTCACGTAATGAGTATATGTGTACATGTTTATGTACCTATGTCTATGCCTTGTTTATCAACTAGCAATTTATCTGTCGTCTAATATATAGATTTTATACAATACATCTAGGTATATATATATATACACACACACACATGCATCTGTATACATACTATGTACACATGTGTACACACATATTTTGTTCTCAAAACAACATATAGGTATACACACATGTATACACACACATAAGATTCTGTATAGATATACATGTGTGTGTGAAATGCCCAGTGAGTTTCTGACACTCTCTTTATATGAGTGTCTGTCTCTCTATATATGTATGTATATACAGCCATGCATATACATATGTGTATACATCTCTATATTCATAGACATATGTATATAAGTGGGCAAGAATCATTCAGAGTGGGAGTATTGGCAGGGAGTTGACATTTTTCTTTGAATTTCTGGAGAAATTTATCTAGGTAATGTTGCAGATCCCCCCCACATATATGTATATACATGCATGTATGTGTATATATGTATGTATATATATATATACATACATATATACACACATATATTGACACTGAAGTAAGATGGAATAGAAAGGAAGAAAGAGAAAAAGAGAGAGAAAAAGAAAGGAAGGAAGAAAGGAAGCAACAGAAAGAAAGAAAGAAAGAAAGAAAGAAAGAAAGAAAGAAAGAAAGAAAGAAAGAAAGAAAGAAAGAAGGAAGGAAGGAAGGAAGGAAGGAAGGAAGGAAGGAAGGAAGGAAGGAAGGAAGGAAGGAAGGAAGGAAGGAAGGAAGGAAGGAAGGAAGGAAGAAGGAAGGAAAGAAAGAAAGAGAGAGAGAAAGAGAGAAAGAAAGAAAGAAAGAATGAATGAATGAAAGAAAGAAAGAAAGGAAGGAAGGAAGGAAGGAAGGAAGGAAGGAAGGAAGGAAGAAAGAAAGAAAGGAAGGAAGAAAGGAAGGAAGGAAGGAAGGAAAGGAAAGGAGGGAGGAGGGAGGGAGGAAGGAAGGAAGAAAGAAAGAAAGGAAGGAAGGAAGAAAGAAGGAAGAAAGAAAAGAGAAGGGGAAGGGAGGAAGAAGGAAGGGAGGAGAGAAGGAAGGGAGAGAAAGTGGGCAGGCATATCACACAAATTTGGGAACTTTTCTGAAATTACTACCTATCATCCACACCATCTGTGAACCCTTGTTTCCAGCATGATGGGATGTGATCAGACCTACGGATCAAGTCTTTTAGTTACTTACACTTAAAAGGAGTTTCCTAAATGGGATTCAGGGCTGCCAGGTAGTGAAGTAAGATAAAGTACTGGGCCTGGAGTCTGGTAGAATCATCTTGCTGAGTTCCAACCTGATCTCAGACACTAGCTGTGTGAGTCTGGGCAAGTCACTGAACCTGTTTGCCTCAGTTTCCTGATCCGTAAAATGAGCTGGAGAAGGAAATGGCAAACCATTCCAGTATCTTTACCAAGAAAACCCACTAAAAAACAAAGAGACTGAACCATAACATCAAAAATGAGATGTAAAGAAATGAGGGAGGAAAGTCTGCAGCTCAGGAGTGACATTTACAAAATACAAAGGTGGGAGAGGTGTGTAAATGCCTGTGACTGAGTCAGTCATCTTGTGTTACAGGGATACTCAGTGAGGTTCACAGATTTTATCCTCAAGTTCTTTCTGTTCTTTGGTGAAAATCAGGTTTCGTTAACCTGGTGCAAGTCTTATTTGTTATCCAAACCAGATATAGCTGCTGGAAAGTCCAGCCCAGCCTGGCCTGCCTTGCTTCTCTGGGGGACAGAATGAGCAGTCTCCATGTAGCTCAGGTTCTCTTTTTGAAAAGGTCTGTGGGAAGTCCTCGACCTGCAGGTAAGAGATCAAACACTGGCTGCCTCCTACATACACCCACACACCTCTGCCTGGGTACACACACATCCCTCCCCAAGCAACATATGCCCTAGAAAAGGGAGAAAGCGAGCATCTACCGTGGAGATCAAGGAAGCATCTTTCTCATTCAGCTGAACAGAGCCTTTCTTAGCTCAGTAAAGGAACCCTGGAGCTGAGTTTCCATTTCAGATTTCTGCAAAGAACCTAAGAGAAAAATGAAAGACAAAATAATGATTGAAAATCATTGAAAATATAAAGGCCCCTGATTCTATTCTAACAGAATGTTTCTAAACTGGAAATTAAACTGGAATTATGTAAGAAACTGCCTGCTCATATTTTTTGACTTAACCATCTCACTACTGAGCATGGAGCCCTAAAAAAGTTATTAACAGTAAAAAAAATTGCATAATACTAAGCATTTATAGTACTGAATTAAGGTTTGCAAAGCACTTTACAAATATTGTTTGTTTATTCTCACAATGATCCTGAAAGTGCTCTCATTTCCCTTACTTTATAGATGAGGAAACTGAGAGAGGGTCACACAGCTAGTAAAAGTCTCCGGTCATATAATTACCAAAAATATTCATAGAAGCTCTCTTCTCAGGGCCAAAAAAAAAAAAAAAAAAAAAAAAAAAAAAAAAAAAAAAAAAGACCTTGAAGGGATGTCCAATCGATTGAGAAATAAAGTCTGGTATGTGTTTGTGATGGAATATTGTTGTTCTTGGGATATGATGAGTAGGATGCTCTCAGAAAAACAAACAAACCAAGGTGGAAAGTCCTCCATGAACTCAAAGTGAAATGTACTGTATACAAAGCAATGTTCTGGGATGACCAGCTGTAAATGACTTGGCTGTTCTTTAGTAATACAATCATCCATGACTGTTCTGAAGGAATAGTCCTTATCCTTATCCAGAGAAGGAACTGATTGTATCTGAATACAGACTGAAGCATTCTCTCTTTTTTAACTTAATTATTCTTGAGGGTTTTTATTTTCATTAAGGTGGGAGATCTATGTTTTCTTTCACAACTGACTTATGGAAATGTTTTGCATAATTTCACATGTGGTTTCTTAATTGTGGATAGGGATAAGGGAGAAAACCTAGAACTCAAAAAAAATTAAAAACAAAAGTAAAAAATAATTGTCTTGAATGTAACTGGGGAAAAATGTTAAATAAATATATCACATTAAAAAAAAAAGTCTCAGATTAGATTTTAACTTAGGTTTTCCTGATTCTAGGGCCAGCCCACTTATCTATTGTACCACCTAGCTACCAATGAGTTCATGTAATCATTTATATGTAATAATCATTTATATCATAAAGTGACATGTAAACTATAGATATGTATCCATATCTCATATATAAAATTATAAGTATGTGTGTAAGGGACCTGATTATAGGAAGTGTTAAATAAATTGAATCTAAAACATACAAAAAATAAAAAACAAAGTATTGCTCATCAATTCAAACATTTATAAAGTACCTACTGGAACAGAGATACAATGGCAAAAATATTTTCATGGAGAAATTTACCATGTATAGAGACACAGATAAAATAGATAGACAGACTCGATACAAAGTTGATATAGGATAATACGAAGGAAATACAGGAAACAGAAAGCATTAACCCCTGGGAGAGTGGGGTGTCAGAAAAAGTCTCCTGTAGAAAGCGACACATAACTTGTTATGTTCTGAAGAGAGCTGGGGAGTCTAAGAAACAGAGGAGAGGAGGAAGAACCTTTCAGACATGGTGGACAGGGAATATCAAGCACAGGGGAATGGCTGATCCAATTATGACAAGTAAACATAATGGACTAAATTATTTAGGGACCATGAATATGAACAACCCAGAAAAACATGGGAAGATGTGTATGAACTGATGCAGAGAAAAGAAAGGAGATCCTAGAATAATATATATGGCAATGTAGGTGAAGATAATATACAATAATGTAGGTGAAGACTGAGTAGTACAATAATACATTTTGATTCAAGATGCCTTATGCTGGAGAGAGTGCCCTCCTCTTAGGAGAAGATGGTAGATTATGGTCAGTCAGCCAATTAGCCAATAAACATTGATTAAGTGCCTTCTGTGTGCTAGGCACTGTATAAAGTGCTGCATGTGGAATTTGGGACAATCCATTAACTCTTACATCAGATGGTTTTGCTTAGTTATTTTTTGTTGTTGTTGTAAGGGAAAGAACATGAGGAGGAAGGGTTATGGGGAAGTGACCGTGCCTCAACAAAATGCCTCACTTAAACATTACAAAAGTAAAAACACCCAGAAAAAATCCCTCTCCAGTTAATGGACATACAAAGTATTATGAGCCTGGGAAGAATATTTTGATTGGATAGAATGGGATTTCCTTCAAGTCTCCAGCTGCCCCCCTCTCTAAAATCTTGACTTTATGAGTTAGTCTATTCAGGAGTGAGACTGGACTGATATTCAGTGGAAGTACAGAGGGAAAAAATACTAAACTTTGTGTCAAAAGCCCAAGGTTCAAATCCTGACTCAGACAACTACTTAGGCAAGTCGGTTAACTTCCTCGACCTCAGTTGACTTGTTTGTAAAATGAAAGAGATGGGCTAGCTGGCCTTGGGGTCCTTTTCAGCCTTAGATCTATGACATGAAAAAGTCTCAAACAGTTCTCCAAAAGGGATTGAATGGTCTGCTCAGGCATGGGTTGGGTTGCCCCTCACAATGGATCTCCAAGCAAAGGCTGAACATCTGAGGATGATGTTAAGGGGTTTATCAGTTTAGGTAGAGACTGGATGGTCTCCAAGGCCCCTTCTAACAGTGAGATCAGGGCTGCCTCAGGGTTTTAGGATCCCCTTCATTCCAGGGCAGCAAGGACCAATGAGCACCCTAACCTGAGGGGTTTCCCAGGCCCAGATCCAGGGCAAACCAGGCTTCCAGCTGGTCTGAGCAGCCAATCAGGACTGATTGTTCTATCTTCTGTGCGTCCTGTCCAAACTTGCCTAGGAATCTTTCCAAATCTAGAAAAAAACAGAAAAAAAAGAGGAAGAGAAAAGAACAAGAGAAAGAATTAAACCATCATAACTGTAGGAAGCTAGCAGGAGTTCTATTTCCTAAACTAGAAAAAACTGTACTTGGGGTGACTGCGTTTGAGACCTGGATCTGTCATCAACCGTGTCTTTGAACAAATTAACTCCCTCTCAGTCTCTATTTTCTCATTTATAAAAATCCAAGGTTCCTCCTCACTAATATTCCATGAACTCAGGAAAATAATTTGGACTCTGCTATGGAAAAATGAAATTCCACTGTTTCACTTACTGCTGAAAAGGTGATGGTAGAAAGGGATGCTGTAGGGGGACTCTGGTTCAGTTATGGATGGATTTGACAATCTCTGAGACTCCTTCTAAGTTAAGAGTCTATAATCCTACTCTACTTTCTTATCATGGGGGAAAAAGGTGTTTTCCCAAGGGGAATTTTAATAGGAAATAGGAAAATTTAGGAATTTTTATTCCTAAAAATAGGAATTCCCTATTTTTAATAGGGAATATTAACCACTATTATTTATGTTTTATAGTAAGCACAAAACTTACTATGTGCCAGACACTGAGCTAAATGTTTTATTAATATGATCTCATTTGATCCTTACAATAATCCTGAAAGGTGGATGCTATTATTATTCCAGTTTTACAGCTGAGGAAATTGAGGGCAGGCAGGTTAGGTGATTTGTACAGAATCACAAAGCTAGTATGTGCCCGAGGTGAGATTTGAATTCTAAGCTTTTAAATCCTGCACTGCTAGCTGCCTTGGATGCAAAAAACCACACTCTGAAAACTAGTGGCCTTAGAAATAAGGTCTCTTGGAGAAGGGCAAAGAGATAGGATTTGGAATCAGATGGAACCCTAAGTTGGACATTCACTAGCTGTTTAATGTTGAACCACTCTCCCTCTCCAGGCTTTAACTTCTCCATCTCAACTGAATTAAAAGCAGATCTGAATTTTGCCATCCCATGAATCATAAAAATCTGGCCTCCAGATCTCCTCACTGCTTGTGTTAATATAAAGGGAAGGGGGTCTCCTTTGAGGCCCTGATCAGCACAAGCCCAGCATGGCATGCAGGGAGATAACTCACCCTTCCCTGTTCTGTACTGAGTCTCAGCAGAGAGTCTGGTGATTTTCTACCAGTCTCTAATATTCTCCACTGTTAAAAACAGCACTATCCCCACTCCCCAATATCTGGGACCCCACTATTTCACTGTATACACTGGTGAGTGTCAGATTTTCACATATATCTTTTATATGAGCTTGCAAATTTCAGGGAGAATGAGAGGATTCTCAGTCCTGGTTTTGTAAGATCTCTAGGTTTCTCCCAACATTTCTATCACACACACACACACACACACACACACACACACACACACACACACACACACACACACAAATGTAGTCTGGACACTTGCTGCTTTGCTCTATTGCTTATATCACCCAGAAGTCTTTGGTGGAGAACTTGGGAGATCCTGAAGATTTTCTCCTCAGAGACCTGAAGGAAATGCATAGACATCTCTGGGTATGAGAATGCTGTGAGTGAAGATCCAGTAAAAAGGAATAAATCCTTGGCTAAAGGTGAGTTACAAACCATTCATACCAACAGCATAATATTTTCCCTCTCAAAAAATAGGATCCACAGCATTTCATATTTTCTCCAAATTTTCAACATTTTCATTTAAATTCCATTGAGTTCCAAATTCTATCCCTTCCTCCTTTTCCCCCTTCCCAAGAGGGCAAGCAATCAGATATAGGTTATATGTGCATTTCACATTTTTAAAAAAATGCAAATTGATACTGATTTATATAGAAATAAGGGAAATATAGGTGAGTACTTGGGAATCACTACTCTAGGAACCTCATCATCATCATTAACATTGACTGAGGACCCTATTAAGTACATCTAAAATCATTAATAAATCAACAGGTATTTATTAAGCACCTACTGTGTGCCAGGCATTGTCTCTGAGAATAAGACAAAAAAAAAGTTCCTGCCTTCACGGAGTTTATATTCTTTTGGGGAAAACAATCATTATGGATGGGATGAACTGTCATAAGCCTACAACTTAGGGTTCAATTGTTTTAGAAATCCACAAAGATTCAACACTTGTTGGCAGCCCTCTAATGACAATGTACTCAGATTTGTGGCCAGTTGGGCCTCTTTAGGCTTACCTGAAGCCCCAAATGGAGGGACCAGGTACCTGTTCCCAGACTTCTGTAGCAAAGGGGCCAGGCTATGGAAAAGGTAAAACATTCCTGAACTTTGGGCTTTTCGACATATGTCATCATCTTCTTTAAGTTCGAACAGGTACCTGCCGTTGGGACAGAGATGCGTCATTATGAGACCTAATCCAGCTCCATGCACAGTGCTAGTTATGAAGGTGACTCTTAGGGTCATCAGTCAGCTAATATCTACGAAGGCTACATTTAAGGGCCCATCCCCGAAGGGTTTCTGAATGGAAGGAACCAGCAGGGTTTGTGGCAGTGAACAGCCACAGGGCAGATTCCAAAGCAGAGAGGTGAGGGTCAATATGGTACTGCTCACTCCAGAGATGTACTGACTACCATGAGTTCAGTAGCAGCCGACTTTGGTTGGAGGATGAATAACTCTTCATGTGCTTCAGAGAAAACAGAGCCAGAGGGAGCTTAGGGAAACCCTCTATGGGGCTCATACTTCCATTTTTACTTTGTTGAGTGCTAAAGGTTGAATTTGGATTGAATTCTTATTAAGTATATTTATTTGTCTTTGTTTCGTGGGCTGCTATGGCCAGCCTGCTGCTGCTGAGTCTCTCTGGACTGAGCTAGACTCTCTGGTCCCTCTGAAGCAGCTGGAATGCTATTAGAACACTCTCCAGCTCTTCAAATCTGCCTTGGTCAGTGTCCCACTGGCCCAGCCTTTCCATTAAATCTAACAAGTGTTTAGGAAGTGCTACTATTTGGCTAAGTGATAAAGATACAGTGATGAAAGAAAAAGAGAAGTAGGGAGAGGGGAAAGAAAGAGAGAAAGGAAGGAAGAGGGAAGGAAAAAAGAAAGGGAGGAAAGAAAGGAGGGATGAAAGGAAGGAAAAAGTGAGGGAAGGAGAGAAGAAGGAAGGAAAGAAGGAAAGGAAAAAGGAAAAAAGAAAGGGAAGAAAGAAAGAAGGAAAGGAAAGAAAAAATGAGGGAGGGAGAAAGGAGGGAGAAAAGAAAGAAGGGAAAAATGAGAGGAGAGAGGGAGGGAGTGAGGAAGGAAGGAGAGAAGGAAAGAGGGAAGGAAAGAGGGAAGGAAGGAGGGAAGGAAAGAGGGAAGGAAGGAGGGAGATAGGAAGAAAAGAAGGAAGGAAAGAGAAAGTAAGAAAGGGGAGGAGGAAGAAAGGAAGGAAGTGAGAGAAGAAAGGAGAAAGGAGGGAAGGAAGGAAGAAAAAGGGAGAAAGGGAAATAGGAACAACTCAGGCCTCAAAAAGCTTATATTTTACAGGAGAATACACTATGTTCACAATAAATTTAAAAAAAATTTCAAGAGCCAAAAACAAAATGTTTGTATTTGGGGTGCTCATGGAAGGTGGCCCCTGAGCTGCCTTTGAAGGAAGCAGGGATTTGAAGAAGTAGGAGTGAAAACCAAAGGATCGTAGATCCAGAGCTGGAGAGACCTTAATGGTCATCTAGTGCAATCTCCTTACTTTGCAGATAAGAAAACCGAGGCCAGAAATGTCTAGTGAGCATTGGACTGAAGTGTGGAAAACTTGAATCCTGCTGCAGGCAAAGACTAGCAGTGAAGCCTCAGTTTCCCCGTTTTGCAGAGGCTCAGGTAGGCTTGCCCAAGTTGCATAAGGAGGGAGTGACAAGGGCAGCTCCCAGGACCACAGAAGGTGTGGCCTTTTCTGCTGGACATCTCAGGGCACCTCCAGCCCACCAGGAGACTTGCTTTTGTTGATGGTTTTCTGGGAAGGCTAGGATCTGTTATCTCTCTGGTATGGAAACTCCACTGGCCGGGGCAAATAAAGAACTCACCATAACTTTTTTGTCTGAAGACGTGTGTCTAGGGCTGAGAGGATATGAGACCTACCTGTGGTCACACAGGAGAAGCAGAAGATAGGACCTGGAATAGAATCTTGTGGACTGCAAGGTTGACCTCTACCTCTTACCCCACGCTGCCCCTCAAAAGTTTATACTGAGACAGGCCCTGGACCTGTGAGAGGTGGCTGGATGGCGAAATGGATAGAACACTTGGCCTGGAGCCAGTAAGATCTGAGTTCAAACCCAGCCTCAGACACTTACTGCTTGTATGACTCTGGGCAAGTCACTGATCGCCTTAGTTTTCTCATCTGTAAAATGAGGGTAATATAACACCTGCCATAAAATGAGTGCTCTATAAATACTAGTCATTAGTATTCTCACAGCAGTATTCTCACTGCAGACTTGCAAAGGCTAAAAAAATGCAAATGGGTATCTTCTCTGGGACTTTAGAATCTTAGAAAGTTGCCTGGTTATACAGCCAGTATGTGCCCCAGGGAGCCCTTGGATTCAGATCTTAGTTTGGAGAACAGTTCTCCATCCAAATTTTAAAGTTTTTTAAAAAACACATTAAAAAAGGGGAACAATCTCTCATGGAGTTGTTAATTTCTTTCCTTTCATTTCAGAGCACATGGGAAGGAAAAGTACCAAAAAAGCTAATATTTTTAATAGCCCATATGAAAATATCAGCATTTTAACCATACCTACTGGTTACAAAAGATTTTATTTTTCTTTTTTTCTTTTTCTAATTATGGGGGCAAGTGAGGGGAGAGAAAATAGCTTTTTGTTCATTGAAACAAATAAAATTAAATCTAGAAAAAAGAAAAAATGAGGATCCAGTAACAAGATGTCTAGGACCTTCTCTCTCCCCTTTCAAGTCACTGGCTCAGTCGGTCACTTCAAAGACTATATGAAACAGATAGGACTTCAGTAATCCCTTCTTTCTTCTTTCAGGCCTCAAGGAAAGCCATTTCAGTCTGTGCTAAGCCCTCCTCAGCCTCAGAGCTCAAAGTCGGACCAAGAACTCACTGACCTTGGGGAATATCCCCTGGCAAAAATTCCAGTCAAATGGACAATTAGCCCACAGGTGTGCAACTGAAAGGCCAGGCCATTTTTAGAACACAAGGAGGTAGTACTGGCTCAGTATCAAGTCCCAGCCTGGGAGTCTTGTTTGTAAAAGAAGAGCTCTTATAGGAGACTAAAAGGCTGGGCCAGAATTTTAGTCACCCAGAGTTTCAAACAGTCCCCAGCACCAGGTGCTGCCCACTGAGACAAGTGCCTGGGGAGAAAGGGAAGACTCGACCCACTGGGGCTTTCCGAATACAAACAGTGGCTGGGAGGCTGAGGGCCTGGAACAAACATCAGCTACCTTTGAAAGGAAGGATGAAGGTCCGCGCCTTGTCCTGGAGACCCCCACAGGAACACAGAACATCAGGCTGTCACTTCATGGGAAGGGGGAGCCTGGAGCGTGGTTCTGGCAGTTCCCAGCCCCTCTTCAGGAGGAGTGGACAGTTAGTGACCCTTTCCTTCATGTCCAATTGTTGTTGTTTAGTTATTTTATAACTGTGTCCAACTCTTTGTGGCCCCATTTGTTTTTTTTTTTTTTTTTTTGGCAATGATACTGGAATGCTTTGCTATTTTTTTCTCCAGCTCATTTTACACAGAAGGGAACAGAAGCTAACAGAATGAAGGGACTTGCCCAGGAAGTGTCTGAAACTGAATTTGAACTCAGGACTCCCTGACTCTGGGTTTGGCACTCCATGGCTCTCTGCACTTTAATTTCCCTATTTTTCCCCTTACACACTCTTATGTTGCCGCCACACTAGCTGTCTTATTCTCCATATACAACATTCCACATCCTTCCTCAGCTCACCATACTTGGGATATTTATGGGTCATGTATTCTCTCTTACTCCTCCCACTAATTACAGTACAGATGATACAGGGGAAAGAACGCAGGACTTGTAAAGGGAAAACCTGGGTTCAAAAACTCTGTTCTTTCCTCCCTTCCCCCTTTTGGAATCCTTCCCTGTTTTTCAGGTGTACCCCCCTATTATCCATGGGGTTATTCTTAATCTTCCTGGCTGCTCCCCCTTCCCTAAATACATTTCTCTGAATTTATGTTTTATGTTTTTAATTTCATCTTCCCTGTGCAAGTTGTAGTGGTGCCCTCCTCCCCCAGGAAGACTAGGAGAAATCCTAGGATTTCTCCTTGAAGGAAGGGGCACATCTGTTTTTGGTTTTGGATTTCCAGGGTGTAGCAAAGAGCTTTGAACAAATGAGTTCAAAAAAATCTGCTCCTATGGCAGCTAATAATAAATTTTCATGTTAAAAGCAGAGATAATTAATTTAATTAAGTTTAATATTTCAACACAGTTGTCATTGAGGATCCCCAAATTTCTCATTTTGCTTCAAGGTTCAGCTCAGTCATTTCGTCAATGAAGTCTTCCCAGATTCTTCCTAAAGTTTCCTTGAACTTATTGCCAGCCCACTCTCACTCCCAAAAGAACAAAAGCCAGTTAAGGACACCTATTTTTGCCAATTTTTTTTTCTTTACCTCTCAGCCTCAAAGTGCTTACGTGTAGGAGTTTGGAAATAAACCTTTGTGTAACTAAATCAGTCCCAGGTCCAGGTCTGATCCCTATGTGCTAGACTCTACAGTTAGAAAGCAGCAATCTTGGTTCTCAAAAATCACAGATTTAGGTCTAAAAGAGGTAGTCTCTGTTCTAAATCTTTCCTTTTCATGGATGAAGAAATAGACGACCAGAGAAATCAAATTATTTCCCTCAAGTCATGTAGGGACTAAATGACAGAGTTTTTGAACCCGGGTTTTCTCTTTACAAGTGCTGAGTTCTTTCCCCTGCACCAGCTGTATTGTAATTAATGGAAGAAGCAAGAGATAATGCATGCACATAAATAAACATGATTTATTGTATCAGCAAACTCGCTCAGCACTTTGCTTGGGAGGCTCTGGGCTAAGCAGGGACTGCTCTTCTTGGTCTTCTGCCAATGGAAACACACCGCTGGGGCCCCAAGCAGGAAAAAAGCAAAGCCGGGGACACTTACCGCATCTTGGCGACATAGGTGGAAAGCTGCCTGCACCCTTGAGGTGTTTTCCAGGAAACTGCTCTCCCCAACAGACACAGAGACATCACCAGGTCCTTTGAAGTGAGAAGGAACGACATTGCATGCAACAGAAAGAAATGAGCCCTCAGGAATAGGGCTATATTTTCATCAAGGACATCTTGAATCATCTGGAGGAGACCATTTAGTACCATTTACAAATATTATCTCACTTAATCCTCACAACAATCCTGGGAGGGGGTTATTATTATTATATATTATTATATCTATTTTACAGGTGGGAAAACTGAGGCAAAAAGAAATTAAAGGCAAAAAGGGGGTAAGGTCATATGAGTGCTGCAAATTAAACATGATGGTGAGACACAGCAAGAAGAGGTACAGTCTCTAGAAAGTCACCCCCATTCATGTAATGCTCCAGAAGCTTCAGCAGCCGGGTCTACATTTCAGCCTTCCAAACAAACTCTGCAAACAGTCCTTCTCCAATCCACCGCTCCCCCGAAATACTTTCATCTGCTCCTTGGGGAGTAGTGCGGCTCGTCCGCCGGGGAGCCGTGAGCCTTGGAGGGCGACGTCTGTGGGCGCTGCTGTGGGACTTTAGCTTAGGCCTGACATCGCCTAGGTTCTGGTACCAAGAAAGTGCCCACCACTCAGGGCTCAGCTACAGGGCGCTGACTCACGGATTCATTTCAGAGTCACTGGGCAAGGGAAGGCAGCCAAGCATTTAATGTGGCTTTGAAATTAAAAGCCACAGAAAATCAAAACAGACCAGTCTGTAGAAACCTGACGGCGTATTAGGACTTTTGTGAAACTGTTACAGGTGTGACATAAAAGGGAGCTGAAAAGGGAGAGGGAGAGAGGAGGTGAAGGTGGGGGTGGGGAGTGTACACGGCCAGAAGGGCATCAAGACAAAGAACGGCAACATAGGGGGCCAGGGCCTCCTCCAAATGGGGAGCCTGAGGGGGCCGGCCAACCAGAAGGAGAGGCCGAGAAGTGAGCATTTAATTCTCCTTCAATACAAAATTTGTATTTTTTAGTATGAAATGGAGTGTTTGCCTCAAAATGTTTCATTGATCATTTAGATGATATCCATAAAACTGTAATTTTTTAAAAATATCATTTACTATGACCACCACCACCACCATCACCTACTACTATTACCAGTACTACTATAACTACTACTACTACTACTACTATGACTACTACTAGTATAACTAATACTATTACTACCATCACCACCAACACTATTACCTACTAATATTACCAGAAGTACTATAACTATTACTACTTCTATTACTATGACTACTATGGCTACTACTACTACACTACCATAACTGGTACTATTACTACAACTCCCACTACCACATCACCTACTTCTATTACCAGCACTTCTATAACTACTACTACTATAACTAGTACTACTACTACCACTACCACCATCACATACTACTATTAACAGTATTACTACTACTAGTTCTATTACTACAACTACTACCTCCACCTACTACTATTACTACAACTAGTACTATTACTATCACCACCATTACCTCTACTACTACTCCCACCATTTACTACTACTCCCACCACCACCACCACCTATTACTATTACCAGTACTATTACTACTACTAGTACTATTACTACCACCACCACCACTACTTCAACTATTACTATTACCAGCATGACTACTACTACTACTCCATCACCACTACTATAACTAGTACTATGGCTACTACCACCACTACTACTATAACTAATATTATTACTACCACCATCACCTACTACTATTATCAGTATGACTACTACTATTTCTATTACCACTACTACTACTACCATCACCACTACTACAACTAGTACCATTAATACCACCACCACCATCATCTATTATTATTACCAGTACTACTACTAATACTAGTTCTACTCCTCCTCCTCCTCCTCCCACCACCACCACCTACTACAACTAGTACTATTACTACCACCCCCACTACTATAACTACTACTCCCACCACCACCACCTATTACTATTACCAGTACTACTACTAGTTCTATTACTACTAGTACTACTAGTATTATTACAACTACCACCACTACTACAACTACTACTACCAGCACCACCTACTACCACTACTACTACCCTACCTAGCATTTATACAGCCCTACTATGTACTGGACACTGCTGAGCACTTTATAATCACGATCTCATCTTCACCACAACCCTGCCAGGCAGGTACTCTTGTTATCCTCACTTTACAGATACAAACAATAAAACTGTAACTAGAGGAGGAAATAAGGGCCTTGCTCCAAGGAACTGAAATTTTAAGGGTGCTAAGAAGCCTTGTCTTTCATTAGCACATAAAATGAACTGAGCTTAGCATCTAGTTTGCAAGAATTACAAAATAAAATAGGAAACTAGATTGGTAAAGAATGGAACAGCGGCCCCCACTGTTTCAAAGTCTTAAGAAGTGAATTTGAGACCCTTTTCACACTCTTGTCTCCTGACATGCTTTGCGGCGTTCGCTCACTAAGTGTGAGTTATGGCTCTGAGGACAGAAGGCTGCTAGTATAATAGGAAGGATGTTAGCTTGGGAGTGGAGAGTGGTCTGGGTTCGAATCTTGCTTCTCAGTCTTACCAGCTGTGCAGGCTTGAGTAAGACACTTGACATTTGAGCCTTAGTTTCCTCACACAGAAAATGGGGATAACAAACAGTAAGTACAGTAGATAGTTCTGAGGCTTGAATCAGGAGCTGTGACTAAACTATTTGGGCCATTTCACCCCGGATGTGTCACTTAGACTGAGACCCATGCTGCAGAAACTACTTTTTTTTAAAAGCAATTCGGGTTAAGCGACTTACCCAATGTCACACGGTTATTAAGTATCTGAGGCTGAATTTGAACTTGGCTCCTTCTGACTCCAGAGAAACTAAGCAGATGCTTGAACCACGGCACCACCTGTGACCCCCAGAGAAACTTCTTTACCCTGGAAGTTCACTTACTCCTGGACTTCTCACATTGTAAGTGACCTCCACCCCATGGCCTCTCCTGATTGGCTGGGTCCTCTTGCCTCAGTTTCCTTATTTGTATAGGTTAGATGGTCCCTAGGGTCCTCTCATCTTTAAGTTTACATCAAAGGTTTCCCAGATGGCAGCCCAGTCTGGAATCTGAAAGTCTTGAGTTCAAATTCAGTCTCAGATTTGCTGGGTGACTGAACAAATCACTTCATCCCTGTTTACCTCAGTTTTTACAACTGTAAAATGGGAATAACAATAGTACTTATCTTGAGGCTTAGCAGAGATGATTTTTGTAAAGTGTTGAGCACACATGGTAGCTGCTTACTAAATATCTGCTTCCTTCCTTCTGTATTTTGTGTACAGATTTGACTATTTATCTTTGCAATAAATTCTTTAGTTTATCACAAAGCCAGTGCTGCATATTGTTTTAGTGGTCCCCTTTGAAGCATCCAGAAATGGTTCTTGATTTTATATTTCTGAATCTGTGCGCCATTCCACGACAGTGCCATAAAATCTACATTCTGGCCCTAGTGGGATGCAGGGCCTTTTGACCTGGGGGAGTGATGCTCCTTCTCCCTCTGGAGGGGCGGTGGTGGGGCTCTCCCCTGCCCGAGGACCTCCAGAACGAGCGTTCACAGATCTTGGGCCGGCTGGCACCAGATCCAGGTTCCACTGGGGTGGTAAACAAGCTGGGGTACTCACTGCCACCTGCTCAAATACCATGTTAAGGACAGAACAGTTGTTTTTGTTTGAACTGATGGTCAAATCATTAACAGTGTTTTACTCCTGACCCTGCACTGAGGTTGAAGGTTCCTTTATCACAAAAACACCTCAGACAGGAAAAAACCAAACCAAACCTTCCTTACCCACGGCATTATTTCACTGCAGCGGATAGATCAACCTAAGTCCAAGTTCTGTTTTCTTTTCAGTGCAAATGTTTGGGTTCGTTTAAATCAAAGGGAGGCGGAGGCCAAGAATGGGCATCGGACTCAAAAGGCTGTTTTTGGCTTGACCATTAACTTATTGTATCGTAAGCGAGCTTTTATCCAGCACCTTAAAAGTTTGCAAGTCTTGTCTCATTTGAGGAAACTGAGGCAGACAGAAGTTAAATACCTTGCCCAGGGTCACCTATCATTCTAGTAAGTGTCTGGGGCTGGATTTGAATTTAGATCTTCCTGACTGACTTTAAGTAAATCACTTAATTATAAAACAAACATTTATAAATGTTATAAAAACAATTATAAATAAAACTATAAAACAAAGTAATTTTGTAAGCATTGTGTCTTAGTTAAATCTAATTCACATATGGATCAAGAGATCACTGGTTCTCTTTGAAAACAAAGGACAAACAACAATATTAACCTGCTGCCTTCCTCTCAGGATTGTTGTGAGAAGATCCATTGAGATAATGAATGGGAAAGCTCTTTCTGCATTTAAAAAAAAAAAAAAAAAAGAAAGAAAGAAAAGTGTTGTCATTTCTAGAAGCATTCACCTCCTCAATCTCTTTCCTAACTTGCATAAGCTCACAAATGCCATCATGTCCATCCTGCCTAAAAGAAAAGGAAACATGTCAACAGCAAGAAGTCAAGGAGAGCCAGCACAATGTAATGGACAAATGAAATCATGAAGAGCTGAGTTCAGATCCTCCTTTTGACACATCCTGGCTACATGAGCATCAACAAGTCATTCTTTCAAGTTCTAGCTCAAGAAGCCTTAATCATTCTCCCTTAATTTTACTGCCCTGTCTCTGATAATGGCCCTGCAATTGCCAATCTTTATCCATAGAAGGAGTTTCCTAAAACTGATGTAGTGATAGGGTAGAAATGTAAAGGTCCAAACCAGCGACTTGTTCAGTAAGGGACTTAGAGATAAGCCCATCCAAACTCTTCAATTTACATGCATGAAACTGAAGCCCACGGAGCTGAGGAATGGTTATATTATAATATATTACATTATAGTGTACCATACTATATTATATTTCATTCAGCATAATTAAGGCTTTAATGTCTTCAAATTTCCTGATTCCCCCCAGATGTGAATGTCCTGATCCTCAAAACTTCTTCTAGGGACTTAACTGGGCACATGCTTCCCGCAAGGAGCCCCCGGAGAGCAGCAGAGGCTCTGCAGGCCCAGCACCCAGCCCAGTGCCTGGCACTCAGTGACATATGCTGAATGGAGCAGAAAGAAGGCCGGTGTGTTTTTTGTGGCCCAAATAAAATGTTCCCAGGCCAGAAGGTTTTTCTTAACTATGACTTTCTTCCAACAAAACTCTTGGAGCCTGAGGAGACAGCAGCTACTGGGCAAAATAAAAGCCAAGTCCCAGTGCCTCATTTTGTGAGGATGAACAGACCCTCATTCTTATACTAAAAATGGTCCCTTAGAAGGCCTATTTTTCTTTTCAACCGTTGGACCTCTGTCTCCTCATCTATAACAACCAGCAGGGTAAACTGTTTTATCAAGTATTTTTTTATTTTCTCCCAGATCTGACATTGTTTGAAATTTCTTATAGGACAAGTGCTAAAACACTCTGAAATAACAGCAGGAAAAGAGTGACATTTGTGTAGGACTTTGTTTTACAAAGCACTATACACACATATATTTCTTCCAGTTGTTATTCAGTCATGGCTGGCTCTTTGTCAGCTTATTTGGAGTTTTCTTGGCAGAGATACTGGAGTAGTTTCTCCAGCTCATTTTACAGATGAGGAAACTGAGGCAAAAAAGGTTATATGACTTGCCTAGAGTTATACAGCTAGTAAGTATTTGAGAACAGATCTGAATTCAGGAAGGTTAGTCTTCTTAACTCAGGCCTAGGACTACATTCCACATTCCCAGCCTGGAGCCAGGAAGACTGATTATCTCTCTGTCTGCTTGTCTATCTGTCTATCTGTCTGTCTATCTATCTCTATCCTGTTGATCTATCTGTATATACTCTCATAATAATAACTAGCATTTATCTATTGTTATAATTGATTACTTATCTGCATGTGTATCTCTCATAACTAGCATTTACATAACTTCACATTTTTACAATATTTTACAAATATTTGGTCTTCACAACCACCCTGGGATGTCAGTTCTCTTATTATCCCCATTTTGCTAATAGGGAAACTGAAGTAAAAAACAGTCAACGACTTGCTCAGTAGCACACAGCTAGTGTCTGGGGCAATATTCAAGCTCAGACAAGTTTTGTGCATTATCCAATGAACTCATGAGCTGCCTTGATGACAGTTTTTGAGGTGGGCAGGACGGATATGATTTTCATTTTACAGGTGAGATGACACACAGAGGGGGCTATCCTGGGTAGCTGGAAGGCCTGGGTTAAGTCGCATCTCTGATACAGACCGCACAGGGGTTGTCAAACTACGGCAGCTGAGGACATTTATGGGCCTGCTGAGTTATGGCAAATGGGCTGAGGGGCGGAAACAAAGTGTGAGCTTTTGTTTTTACTATAGTCCGGCCTCCCACAGTCTGAGGGACAGCGAACTGGCCCCCTATTTAAAAAGTTTGAGGACCACTGGGTGATTATGGGTAAATAGTTTAACTCTGGTTGGTATCTCCTGAAAGCCATTTGTTATGGATGCACTTGCCCATCTGCATCAGTGGAGAGAATCTGCACATTCCCTACACAGAGGAAATTACAAATTGGTCTTATTTCCCCAGTCTCCCCCCAAAAAACTGAGGAAACAGTTTTAGAAAAAATTAATGACTGTCTAAAGTAGGAAGTGACAAACTCCAGCAAACAACAGCTGGCATGCAGTGGGGAGTTCAGAGCTCCTAACGATGCTGTTGGGGCAGCCAGGTGGTCAGAGCACTGGGCCTGGAGGCCGGAAGACCTGAGTTCAAATGCGACCTCAGACACTTACTGGCTGTGTGACCCTGAGCAAGTCACTGCCTCAGTTTCCTCAATTAACTGGAGAAGAAAATGAGACACCATGCCAGTGTCTTTGCTGAGAAAACCCAGAAGCGGGGTCTTGGGGAGCCGGACACCGCTAAACAAGTAAAAAAGAGAGATCACTCTTGTTCTAGTAACTAGCTCTAGTCACTCTAAATTAATAGAAACTAATGGAAACATTTAAAACAATTAACAGAGGCAGCCCAGTGCACCAGGAATAACAACAAGGAACCCTGCTTTGCCCTCTCTGGGCCTTCATTTTCCCCCCAGTTAAACGAGGGGGTCAGCCTGGCCGGCCCCGGGCCCCGCCCCCTCTGCTCTGTGTCCTGGGAGTCAAGTTCATGAGGTAAAGTGCCCTTAGGGTCCTTCAGGGAGGACAGCAGTCGCTAAAGAGTGAAATGTGACCAAGGACTTTCCAGTTCTAATTTCAGCAGCAAACGTTATCACCTTGCTGAATAACCGATCCCAGCAGCTCTGGAGACCTGCACGTGCCTCAGTTTACCTGTATTCACTGCCCGCTCAGTTCTGCAGGGAGGACTCCGCAGGCCTCCGGAATCAGCAGGTGGCTGGACTAGCCCAGGAGCCCAAGCACTGGGGGAAAGGTTAGGAAGTTAGTTTTCCTTGAAGCGGGCTGATTGTGTCTATTACAGACTCATTTCCCAGAATCCTCTCCTCCTGGGCTCGTCAAGTGGTGTCTTCTGGGAAATGTAGTTCAATCGATGTATTCCTTCCATGTGGCCCCTTTTGCCCAGGAAAAAAAGGAGTTGCTGATTTCAAAAGGCCAATTAGCAGGAGGCGAGTCTGGGACAGGAAATTAATCGCAAAGGGGTGGGAAAACCTGCAGATCATTCCCTTGTTTCATCTTTGTAATTCATAATGGGAAATCCTTTGGGTGATGGGGAGTTACTGCCGTTGCTCACATTGCTTGGGATCTAATATTTTCCTATTTTAATTATACTAAACTCATTTTTTTTTTTTTGTTTTTTTTTTTAAGGAGTCAGAGAAGTGGGAAGGACAGATAGACTGCCGGCTCTGGAATGAGGAATTACTACCAGCAGTTTGACTCTGGATGATCATTTCTCAAAGACTCCATTTTCTTATCTGTAAAATGGGGATAGTAACAGCATCTTACAAAGTGGTGAGCATCAAATGAGATAATATCTGTGACGGTGCTTTTTCTTTGTGCATCTTGTTCACTCTTTGCTGTCAATCATCACCTCTACCAATTTAAAAAACATTTATTAAGTGCCTTCTATATGTTAGGCAACATAAGGAATGTAACAATTCTTATCCGCAAGAAAGTGGTGGTCTAGGGGCAGCTAGGTGGCGCAGTGGATAGAGCACCAGCCCTGAAGTCAGGAGGACCCAAGTTCAAATTTGATCTTAGACACTTAACACTTCCTAGCTGTGTGACCCTGGGCAAGTCACTTAACTCCAAATGCCTCAGTCAAAAAAAAAAAAAAAAAAAAAAAAGTGATAGTCTAGTGATAGAGACAATAAGAGCATATGCATTTCTATTGCAAGACTTTCGGGATTCCCATATTCAGGGAAATATTCAGGAAACCATATTCAGAAATATGAAAAAAATTAATAACAAATAGTTGGCTCCCAATCTTCAACTAAGCACATTTCATTGCCTCATCATCAAACTGAACAAATCCAATTTTATGCTCCTTATCTCGACTCCTAAATCTGCCTCTTTTCTAACTTCTTTGTTTCTGTTTGGGGTACCACATCCTATCATAGGTTTCAAGATCTAAAGCCATCTTTGATTCTTTCTCTCCAGTGCCCTCTGTCCAAGAAGCTGCTGTCTTACATCAGTCTTGCATTGGTCTTTCTACTCATTCAGCCACCACTGTAATTTAGCTCTAATCAGCCTTCATTTAGTATTTTAACTGTCTCCTACCTTCTATCCCAGGATTGGGTCTCTCCTCTATCCACCTTTTGTGTAGATGGCTAAATAATCTTTTTTGGAGCATTTATCTACGATTGTGTCGTTTTCTACCTCAGTATTATAAATTCAGTCTAGACAACCCTATAATAACTGCCTCCCTGCTTTATTTCACACTCTTCCCCTTCCTGTTTTTTATGTTTTAGCAAAACAGAACTCAGGTTATCCAATTTTCCACATCTGTCCAATGTGTATGTGCAGGTCATCTCCCTAGTCTGTTCCTATTCCCTGTAAACCAAAGATTCTTAAACGGTGGCTTGTGATCCATATGGGGTCATGTATCTAAATGGGGGGGGTCAAGAAGTTATGATTTATTTATAATAAAGGTCATGTAAAATTTTATGAGTGGAATAAGTTTAAGAAATTCTGCTTTAAACCAATACTGTTTGAAAGGTATGATTCCCCCGCTTAAAATAATCTTTCCCTTCTTATATTCTCTTTAGGTATTTTACCTAAATCTCCACTCTGCTTTTTTCATCTTGTATTATTCTAATATATATATGTATATATATATGCACATATATGTGTGTGTGTGTGCACAAATTGTATTATATTTCTAATGTAAGATCCTTGTTACTCATCTTTTCCACCTTAGAATTTAGCACAGGATTTACATATATTCCAATATATTAATTATCTCTGATTTTGTCAGTGTGGGGGACTTCCAACATGTGGGCACTCCCTCTATTGAGGCAAATTGAAGAGCTTGAAGCTGAACATCACACAGTTAGGAAATGTAAGAATAGAATTTGGATGTCTGTCTTCCTGACTCAGCACTCTCTATTTCACTCTCTGTTGTGCTGACAGCCTATTCTGGTCCCTAGAGATTGTCTGCTGATCCCTTTCATAGATGTGTGTCACCTCAGTATATAACACATAAATGTTATATATATATATATATCTACAAATATATATTTATATAAATATACATATATAAACATATGTATATAAAATGCATATATATATATACACATATATATATATGTAAAACAAATAACCTTAAATGAATATTAACCTATTTACTATACTGAAAGCACGCTTTAAAATCAAGATTGCCTCAGGAGAATTGAGTTATTCATGTCTTAAACAACTTTGTGTGTATATATGGTTTTTTTTGGTTGTTGTTGTTTTGTTTTGCTTATATTATATTCCTAAGTTTTCATACCCTTTATCTAATGAGCTACAGGTTTCTTTGTGGGCTCTGGAAAATTTAAAGATAAATAATGCACAGAGTCCAGTCCAGGCCATGAGAACAGGTCCAATAAATTTGCAAAGTCAGCAAGGAGGTTAGTTTCTCTTTCTTCCTTTTATTTTGTCTCTCCTCCACTCCTTCAATCAATTATAATGTTTAAAGATCCCAGAGAAATAATAGAAAACATCTTACAGAATGGTGGAAAAGGGAGCCAGAGATTCTTAAGAATCTTATCATTTTTAGACGGTCTAAAAATAATTAGTTTAGTCACTGTTACTCTAAATGTAAGATCTTTGTCCAACAATGGAAGAGTTGGACATACTGATCACAAGTATATTGGTAGTGTCATTAGAAATGAAATCAAAAGATATAAAATTGTTGCTATAAAGGGAAAGAGCCTCACAAGTGCTCATCTAAGAGCTAGATGAAGAAGTTGGCAGTGTTGGTTTCATTGAGTCTGCAAAGGAAACAAGAACATAATTTTATGGGCTTTAAGGTCTTCGGGCCTTATGGTATTCATGATGAGAGTAAGCAAAAAGACCACTATGAATATAATTGTAGCTCAGGTACCAAAATCTGTTGTAGAAGATAAAAAGTAGAAAAATTATATGACGAACATTCTAAGATTTCTCCAATCTGACAATTTTAGAGTCCAAAGTTGGGGTCATGGGACCCCAGTTAGAATCTTAGTTTTGCCACTTACTACCCATGAGACCAAGGGCAAGCAATTACGCCATATCTCAGTTTCCTTATTGATAAAAAAATCAAATTGTAAATATGAAAACAATAATAATAACTCCATAGGGTTGTTAGAGATCAAAGGGGATATGTGCCCTGTTCTCACCAAGGGGATTCAGTTCTGAGTCCATGCAGACTGGATTCAGTACTTGAAAGAGTTTGACCATAAAGGAGTCAAGTTTTGTCTTGCATTTTTTAGCTCATCATGTGCCCACTCCCATGGTAATCTCTTAAATAAAATCTAGGATTTGGCTAACATCCAAAGTCTCTCCAAAGGGTCACTTTCAGAAAGTATAGAGTAGATAGGTTTAGAAACACTATTTCTTCTACTGCAAAAAACAAACAAACAAAAAAACAAAACCAAACAAACCAAAAAAACTCAACAAGAAAACCCACTGCAATAAAAAAATTCACATGTATATATTGATTTAAAACATGAAGCAGTGGCCCATAACTCCTATTATACTCTCTCTGGAGGATGATATTTATATGTCCTGCTCTTTCAAAGCCTATTGACTCATTGGTTGAAATGAAGCCCCCATCCTGCATGAGGGACCTGGGGGGTGGCAAAAAGTAAGAGCTTTGGTTCTTAGCCAATTCCCCTTTGGGCATTCATCATTTAGGTACTCCTGGCAAAAGTTGGAAAGCTGCAAGAGAAAGAAGATGGAAGAGGCCTCTAAGAAGACTTGAAAGGCTCAGGCAATCCCCATCATGTCCCTGTTCCTGACTTGGTACCCTAAAAACTTTGGGGAGTTTCCTTTTGGGTGAGATCCAGGATCTTCTCTTTTGATTAAGTTACATTGTTTCCAGTAGGAGAGCTTCTTTACTAGGGAACAATTTCATATACACATACATGTGCCTACACACATAGATGCATATCTATACACACAAACAGGCAGGCGCACACACACGTGTGTGTGTCTGATAAACATTCTCCCATGTATATCTTCTCTGATTTCTATTTTGCTATGATTTGGATACATGGGTTTCTTTTCTAAGTGTGTTTATTGTGAAATTGGTATTAGGTGGGAAAGAGTCAAGCACTGAATAGGGAGCTTCAGGGTTCCTCCCTTCCCACCCTAAATGATAAAGCAATAAAAAATTAATTCAAAGTTGATCATATTTCTTCAATCAAAGCTTCTTAAATTGTGGTTCTTAATCCCATATGGGGTCATGTAATTAAATGTGGGACTCACAAAATTAGAATTTATTATCAGTAAATGTTTGATTTGTAGACCTATTTTATATGCCTATATACTCAGTGTTGTGTAAAAATTTCTCCGGTGAAAAGGGGTCATGAGTGGGAAAAGTTTAAGAAGCCCTGCCTTAGATAAACAATATTTAAGAAAACAGATAGATATACTCCTATCCCTATACCCCATTCTCTGAGGAGAGCAGGGTGATGGCCTGTGGATCCAATTCTTGTTTCTCCTCTTGGAAGGAATGAAAGTCTTCCTTGGAGAAAGATGGGGGGATAAGAGGCTAGAAGTGCCTATTTTACCTCCTTTTGAAGCACACACATACACTGTCCTCCTACACATGAATCCTCTATACAAGGACCAGCTCCTCCACTCATATCACTTTACTTAAAACATGAAACCATGAAATATTTGGGGGGGGGCACTGAGCAGACATTTCACTTTCACCTCGGAGCTTCCCTGTCCAAGGCACTCACTCAAGGTCCATATCTTCTAGTATCCTTCTGCTGGTGCTCTTTTGCTCTCTCCCAAGAAGGTGCCTAGAGATTATTTACTGCTGGATGGCCAGCACCCAAACCCAGAAACTCCAGGACTCCTTGGATTTAGAAGGCTGCATGTCACAGCTAGAAACTTCCATGTCTCAGGAGAGATATTTGGTGACCTATACCCACTGAAAGAAACACAAAGCAGCCAAGGAGTTATGGCCTTGAGATCTGGTCTCAGGCTCACTGGGAAAGCATGTGAATTTGCTGCAATGTATGAATGAAGGTCTTTGTTGGATTGGAGGAATCCTGTCCACCCTCCTTGGTTGTCCAAGGGAAATGTAGAAGAGTTCCAACATTGATGCAAAAAGAACTCAAGAAGGAGCTCTCATTCCTTTTAAAGAATACTGATCCAGTAACTTTTATGGCTCAGTGATCAATCCTCTTTTGCATTTGTTCTCCCCTCCATCAGGACCAAAGGATTAATAAAAGATTGCTCCATAATCCCAAAGTACAAACTCAGTGTTCAGCACTGAGCCAGAGCATATCTATTGGAGATGGCCATGGGCCTTGAGCTATCCTTATCATACATGTTCTATGGCATGGTCCTCTTTGATAGAGTAGATCATGAGGATCTACTGATCATCTGTAAAATGTAGTGTTATATAAATGCTAGTTATTATTCAGGTATCTAGGTGATGCAGTAGATAGAGCACAGGGCACTGAGTTCAAATCTCATCTCAATCACTTCCCACTCTGTGACCCTGGGCTATTCACTTAATCCTGTGTGGCTCAGTTTCCTTATCTGTAAGATGAGCTATAAAAGGAAAGGGCTAACCACTTCAGCATCAAGAAAACCCCAAAGTGCATAAAATAAATCAACCAACTGAGAACACAACAGAAACATTTGCCCCACAGGCCTACCTCTTCACCTCTATGAAGTTTTATAAAAATGTCCTACATATATACAGAGAATATTCTTGATGAAAATATGAGAAAGGGAAAAAGCTAACTTCTAAAAATAATTCTCTGCAGCAGCCAGGATAGGTGGGGCTGTAGGTTGAGTGCTAAATCCAAAGTCAGGAAAATCTGATTTCAGATGTGATGTCAGTCATTTACTATCTGTGATCTGGGATAAATCACTTAATCCCTGTTTGCCTCAGTTTCCTTATATGTAAAATGGATATGATAATAGCACCTACCTGCTAGGGTTGTTGTGAAGATCAGAAAAGATGACAATTGTAAAGCTTTTAGCACAGTGCCTGCCATTTAGTAAATATAAATCTTAGCTATTATTACTATTATTACTATTTACCTATAAGTTCAATGTCACTAACAAAAGTTTGTCCTAGAAACCCACATAAGAAGAACCAAATAGAAGAATACATATTGTGCATACATTTATGTACGAAGAATACATATTGAATACAGTATTGACATACTGTCATTCAGATGGAATTTTCATTTCATCTGAATGAAATATCTAAAATGCCATTGAACTATTTTCCACATGGGTTATACAGATATAGCTAATGGATAATGAGCTTGGTCCACAAATTAATATTACTAGTCAATTAATTCTTAATTAATATTAAGAGAAGAGTGGCCTGGATTCGTGTATAGCATTTTCTGGGATTCCAAAATTGCTCCAAAATGTTCTTTTAAAATTTAATTGATATTCTTCAAGTGACATTACATATTCCTCAGAATTACTGCATACCATAATCCCCAAAGCAGTAAAATTGTGAGTGATTTTGAGGCTTTTATGGTCTACATGGTATCGATTGTCAAAAAATCATTACATGAAGTCATCTCTATGGTTACATCTAACAAGGGGGAATAAATGTACAGTGGACAATAATTTTATTATAAAATGTAGACTAGTGAGGAAAACATGCTAAATTTTTCTTCTAAAAACCAGGGCTCAAATGTCACATTTCTACCAATTTTTTATTTGTAGAAATTTGGACTATTTATTGAACTTCTCTGACCTTCAGTCTTCTTATTGATACAATGAATGGAGTGAGCTAAAGCAGAAGTTCTTAACCAGGATGCACAGACATCCATCAAGTCCATGGATAGATTTGGAGGGGTTCCCTGGGTGGGAAAAATTCCAGCTGTATTTCAACATAATTGATTTACTTTGTAATCTTATACATTCTATTTTTTACATTTAAAAACACTGCTGAGGAAAAGACCATAGGCTTACTAGACTACCAAAGATGTCCATGACATTAAAAAAATATTGGGGGCCCCTGGACTAGATGATCTTTGAGGTCCCTTCCAGATATATATCTATGATCAATAATAACTTGTTTGGAGGAGGTGGAGAAAGAAATAACAAGTTTTTCCTGTGCAGCATGATAAGTGTGGAAATACACTTAGAAGAATTGCACATGTTTAACCTATATTGGATTACTTGCTATCTAGGAGAGGGAGGAAAAGTGAGAGAGGAAGAAAAATTTGGAACACAAGGTTTTGCAAGGGTGAATGTTGAGAACTATTTTTGCATGTGTTTTGAAAAATAAAAAGCTATTATTATTTTTTAAAAAATATAAAACAAAATATCATCAAGGAAAATCCCAATTAGAAAAGGAGGTGGACAGTTGGTAATATTGTGGCTAGGGTATTAGACTAGGAGTTAGGAAGACCTGATTTCAAATCTTACCTCTGAAATTTATTAGCTATATAATTCTGGACAAGTTATTGAGGTTTTTTGTAACTCTGTAAACTCATATGCAAAAGGAAAAAATTGTATTAAATGGCTTTCAAGGTCCCTGCTAGCTCTAAGTCTATGAATTTATGTTAATAGAGACAGAAAAGAGAAAGACATATGGGTAGATTAAATGCTTCACAACTACTTGCAATAACTATTTAAAAAAGAAACCTTAGGGAAGGCCCCCAAAGCATGGGAATGGATCTTCTGCAGAAAATTTATACAAGAATTTGGATGAAGATTCCAGAGGGTGAGTTGTGATTGAGAAGCAATTTGCATTATAAGAAGGAGAATTCCCACCGAGGGAAGAGGAAGTCTTCACATTGAAGCTGGAAGTGTTCATGCTCTTGAAATCTAAGACCCAATCCAGTGCTGCTGTAGGAATGGGGCTTTGTCTTTCTGGGGATTCAAAATGAGCCTCAGGCTGCAGAATCCTAGCCCAGTCTACAAATGATAGGCTACAAGAGGAATGATATGCTTAAAAATAGCAAATAGCAGAGAAAGGAAAGAGAATAACCTTTCTAGGCCTTTAATCCCACAGGCTTCTGGTCCTATTATTTCTGTCACAGTATGTCTAGTGACTGTACTGTATATGGAAGTACAGGGCATAAAACTAGAACATGTAGAGAGATGTTACAAGTACAAAGTTACTTGTTTAACTGTTAAAATACTTTGTTGCAGTTTCACTGAAAAGTAATAAAACATTCCTGCCTTTCATAAGTTAAGCCTTAAATGGAGAGCTCCAGGTGACCCATGCAGAAAGCTATAGATACAATGTTAAAGCTAGAAATCACAGAAATAAGCTAACCTAGTTTTGCCTCCTTACTTCCTCCCTCCTCCTTTCTTTCTTTCTTTCTTTCTTTTTCTTTCTTTCTTTCTTTCTCTCTTCCTTTTTCTTTCTTTGTTTGTTTGTTTGTTTCTTTCTTTCTTCCTTTCTCTTTCTTTCTTCCTTTCTTCCTTCCTTCCTTTCTTTCTTTCTTTGTTTGTTTCTTTGTTTCTTTCTTCCTTTTTCTTTCTTTCTTTCTTTCTTTCTTTCTTTCTTTCTTTCTTTCTTTCTTTCTTTCTTTCTTTCTTTCTTTCTTTCTTTCTTTCTTTCTTTCTTTCTTTCTTTCTTTCTTTCTTTCTTTCTTTCTTTCTTTCTTTCTTTCTTTCTTTCTTTCTTTCTTTCCTTCCTTCTTTCTTTTTTCCTTCCTTCTTTCCTTTCCCTTCCCTTTTTCTTTTCCTCTGTTCTCCTCTCCTTTTCCCTTTCCTTTCTCCTTTCTCCTTTCTCCCTTTCCCTTTCTCCTTCTCCTCTCCTCTTCTCTCCTCTCCCGCCCTTTCCTGCCCTTTCCTTTCTCCCTATCTCACCTTGTCTGGAAATGCATTAGTCACCCACACATCTGCTCTCACTACTGGAAACTCTGACCCACTCTATTTCTAACAGGCCAGTTACCTGATGGCTAACTTTACTGGTGCCAGGCTTCACATAGATACCCAATTGGTGTGTGCAACCCTACTGAAATTCAGAACTTTGGAACTCATCATCCCCCAGACCCAGAGTCTGCAGTAGCAGGGACCATAAGTATGTACCACCACTAACATGTTGCTGTTTCCATTTATATTGTCACATTCATTGTGTATATTGTTTTCCTGTCTCTGTTTACTTCAGTTTGCATCAGTACATATCTTGCTTTGGAATTAAAACATATTTACATATCAGTCATGTTGTAAAAGAAGACACAGATTAAAAAAAAAAAAACTCGCCATAAAAAAGTAAAGTGAAAAATAGTATGCTTCAATCTGCAGTCAGACTATCTGTTCTTTCTCTGCAGATGGGTTGTATTTTATATTATGAATTCTTTGCAATTGTCTTGGATCATTGAATTGTCGAAAACAGCTATGTCATTCACATCATGCAATATTGCTGTTACTTTGTACAATGTTCTTCTGCCTTCACTTGTATCAGTTTGTGTAAGTCTTTCTAAGGTTTTCCTGAAATAATCATTTCTTTTTTTTTTTATTCAAGAAAGTCCCTTTTATTTTTAACATTTAATAGTACTTTTTCTAATTACATGTACAGATAGTTTTTAGGATTCATTTTTGTAAAATTTTTCTGCCTCCTTTTCCCCTCCCCAAGAGAACAAGCAATTTTGATATAGGTTTTACATATACAATCATATTAAACATATTTCTACCTTAGTCATGTTTTGAAAGAAGAATCAGAACAAAAGGGAAAAACCATGAGGAAGAAAAAATAAAATGAAAATATACTTTGATCTGCATTCAGACTCTATAGTTCTTTCTCTAGATGCAGTATTTTCCATCATGAGTCTTTTGGAATTACCTTGAATCATTGTATTGCTGAGAAGAGCTAAGTTTATCATAGTTAATTATCACACAATGTTGCTGTTACTGTGTATAATATTCTGTTGGTTCTGCTCATTTCACTCAACATCAGTTCATGCAAATATCTCCAGGTTTTTCTAAAATTTATTGGTTCATCAAGTCTTACAGAACAGTAGTATTCCATATCACAATTTACTCAGCCATTTTTAAAATTGATGGACATCTTTTCAATTGGCAATTCTTTGCTATCATATTTTTATTCAAATAGGTCTCTCCCTTTCCACACACCTTTCCCCCCCCCCTTCCAATTTCTTTGGAATATAGACATAGTAGTAGTATTTCTAGTTCAAAGAGTATGCAAAATTTTTTAGCTTTTGGGCATAATTCTGTGAGAAATAATTCATTTGGATCCCTATTCTATTCTAATCAGTATTAATCAGTTAGCTATGATTCCATAAGGCTTGTGATTTTAAGTTCTTATATATTAGGCTCCAGAGCTGCAGATTTTAAGTTCACTTGCTTAATCACAAGAAACTAAGAATTCCTCCACTCTTGTTTTTCCTGGTCATGGTGATGAAGCCCAGGGAGGAGGAGGTGACTCAATTATATATATATATATAGAAAGTTCCCCAAGTTATTTTCATTTTTAGCTCTGTACCTCTTTCTCTTGTCCAACATGAACAAGTGACTATCTTATGACTTAATGGACATGTCCCATGCTTCCACCTGTGATACTATGATCCTCTTGTCCAGTACAATTTTTGGCCCTCAAGAGCAAGGTCTATCAACCACCAATGAAAATTCTTCATTTTGCCATTCTTCTTTTCCATATTTAGATATCAAACTTTATGAAAATAATAGACTAGAAGGAGGAGGCATTTTCTGTCAATACCCTAGGGCAAAATCCTGGCTGCCCAGATTCTAGCTACAACTCTAACCCAGATGTCACTTTTTTTTTTCTTTCTAAGTGTGTGTGTGTGTGTGTGTGTGTGTGTGTGTGTGTGTGTGTGTGTGTGTGTGTGGCAATTGGGGTTAAGTGACTTGCCAAGGGTCACACAGCTAGGAAATGTTAAATATTAAGAATCTAATACAGGATTTGAACTCAGGTCCTCTGACTTCAGGGCAATTGCTCTATCTACTGAACCATATAATTATCCCCATGGGAACATTTTAAAAACTTTTTAAGCTATTAAAAAAGATTTTGGAAAAAAATTGCCTATCCTGGAATCCACATTATATGAAAATATATAGCAAAGGCTTCTATATAAACAAACATTCTTTAATAATTAATAACATTTATGAAGCCTATTATCTAGACTATGATAAGTGGTTGGATGGACAACTCTTAGATATAATGCATCAGTATGTTTTTTGGACAGATATTACAAATGGACAATGAACTTGGCCCCTAATTAAATAAAAGAAAGGGAGTTGGTTGGATTGCATCTGGGAAATTGTGAAATGCTTTTAATAACCTTAAGCTTTTCTCTGAAGCAAAGGGTCATATTTTAAACTAGTATTCCTCCAGTTTTTTTTTTCCTTAGAAACCATGAATTATGGAATACTACAGTCCATAAACAAAATTCATTTATGGGGTCACCAAAAGGGGCGAAGAGAAGATGGATAGATATAGACTTCAGGATTTCCATTCATTGAAGAATTATGTATTTGATTTAGCATAAAAGATATCATTAAAGATCTGTTTCCTGAAAGAGGAAGCAAGATGGTCAAGGAGGGAGAGCAAAGGACAACAGAGGGACAATCTATATGCTCCACCATAACCAAAATAATGTCCGGATATATAGGGAACTATCTAAAGAGTTCATTGGCAGAACCTGGCGGGGAGGGGGGTGAGATTTATAAGAAGTGAACAAGAGTCATACAGGATAAGAAGTAATATATACACTATAGTATGTATATATGCATATGTCTGTATGTAGTACAGTACATCTAATATGCATATACTACAGTATCTCAATATAATAAATATTATAGCATATATATTATATATATTATACAAACAGGAGAGTCAGAGATTAAGTAGAAGTTTAATTAATTTCAAAGTGAGGAAAAAGCTTCTTGCAAGCAGAATTCTTCTTGAGGAGGAAGGCCTAACATGTTGGGCAAAGGCAACCATATATAAGAAACCGCAAATGGGCTGGACCATGACATTATCATTTTTATGTTCTGAATAGCAGTTCTCAAGGAAGGCTCATGCATGGACAATGCAGGCGTTCCTGTGTCCTGTGGGAACAATCTCCAAACAGAGAGCAGGGTACAGAACCAGAGTTAAAGTGGCAGAACCAAATATGTATTTCACTGGTTCAGTTCACTTAGCTGTATCAGAAAACAAGGATTATGAATGTGTCAAGAGATATGATGAATGGGATATAGGAGGTGTAAATCCCTCAGGGAATACCTGGTGCTGGTCAAAGCATTATATTTTGTCAGGAGGTGAGATCATTTATAGCTCAAAGGATTGTTTTTATGCCAAATTCAGGTTAATTCAGACCTTAGCCCTGCAAATGAGGTGTCTCCAAATATCATGACAATATACATAGGTATGTGTACATATACATATACATATTATATATATATATATATATATACAGATATATATAGAGATATATAGATATAGATACAGATATATAGATAATTGTTCTAAGCAATTCTGAGCAGTAGGAATAAGCATTTATTATTATTATCAATATAGTAGCTAATATTTCTGTAGTGCTTACTAAATACCAGGCACTGTATTAAGTGCTTTATAATTGTTTCATTTGATCCTTACAATGTTCCTGTGAGATAGGAGCTATTATCTCCATTTAACAGTTAAGGAAATAGGTAGACAGAGGTTAAATGACTTGTCCAGAGTCACATGGCTAGTAAATGACTGAGAGTGGATTTGAACTCAGATCCTCTTGATTCTATCTACTTTAACACTCAGCCTAATATAAAGCTGGAAAACTTGCCCTCTAGGAGCTTAAAATTTTGGGGGGAGGGATATAACATATAAACAAACAAAGATAACTCAAGAATAAGTAAAACAGGTTGGTTGTGCAATGCATACTTTATTAGATCTGAAGATCTGAGTTCAAATACACTTATTAGATAGGTGACCTCAAACCTCATCTTACTTCATTTTAATTTTCTCATCTATAAAACAGATATACTAATAGCACCTATCTCCCAGGGTTGTTGTGAGGATTGAATGGGATAGACTTTGTAAAATAATTTGTAAACCTTAAAGAATTATATGTGTTATCTATTAAGTTTAATAGACTGATGGAAGTAACCAAATAAGAAGTGATCAATTATTGTTTGATGGAAATTTCACCTCTTTTTAAGCTGTTCTAAAATGGTAGCACTACTCACTGACACAGACTACGGAGATAAATATCTTTTTTTTAAAATATTTTTTTTGATAGTACATATGCATGAGTAACTTTTTTTTAAAATAACATTATCCCTTGTATCCATTTTTCCAAATTTTCCCTTCCCTCCCTCTACTCCCTCCCCTAGATGACAGGCGATACATAATAAATGTGTTACAGTATATCCTAGCTACAATATATGTGTGTAAAACCAAATTTCTTGTTGCACGGTAAGAATTGGATTCCGAAGGTATAAGTAACCTGTGTAGAAAGACAATAGTGCAAACAGTTTACATTCAATTCCCAGTGTTCCTTCTCTGGGTGTAGCTGTTTCTGTTCATCATTGATTAACTGGAAGTGAGTTGGATCTTCTTTATGTTGAAGATATCAACTTCAATCAGAATATATCTTCATACAGTATTGCTGTTGAAGTGTACAGTGATCCTCTGGCTCTGCTCACTTCACTCAGCATCAGTTCATGCATGTCTCTCCAAGCCTCTCTGTATTCATCCTGCTGGTCATTTCTTACAGAACAACAATATTCCATAACATTCATATACCATAATTTACCCAACCATTCTCCAGTTGATGGACATCTATTCATTTTCCAGTTTCTAGCCACTACAAAAAGAGCTGCCACAAACATTTTGGCACATACAGGTCCCTTTCTGCATCTTTAGTATTTCTTTGGGATGTAAGCCCAGTAGTAGCACTGCTGGGTCAAAGGGTATGCACAATTTGATAACTTTTTGAGCATAATTCCAGATTGCTCTCCAGAATGGTTGGATTCTTTCACAACTCCACCAACAGTGCATCAGTGTCCCAGTTTTCCTTCATTACCTCCAACATTCATCATTATTTGTTCCTGTCATCTTAGCCAATATGACAGGTGTGTAGTGGTATCTCAGAGTTGTCTTAATTTGCATTTCTCTGATCAGCAGTGGTTTGTAACACTCTTTTATATGAGTGGATATAGTTTTAATTTCATCATCTGAAAATTGTCTGTTCATATCCTTTGACCATTTATCAATTGGAGAATGGTTTGATTTCTTATACATTAGAGTCAATTCTCTGGATATTTTGGAAATGAGGCCTTTATCAGAACCTTTAACTGTAAAAATATTTTCTCAATTTGTTACTTCCCTTTTAATCTTGTTTGCATTAGTTTTGTTTGTACAAAAGCCTTTTAATTTGATGTAATCAAAATCTTCTATTTTGTGATCAATAATGATCTCTAGTTCTCCTTTGGTCATAAATTTACGGAGCTAAATATCACAACTTTTTTTTTCCTCCTCTAAAATAATAAACAGATGTTGTATTATCACTCACTTCCATTTTATAGATTGCTCCACAAAGTCATGATATAGCTAGGTCCAAAATGTACTAAGCCAAACAGAGAGGTCCCAAAAGGCAATCCTGGAAATGGGTTGTTAGATTTAGCTACTTACTGCTAGAGCAAGACTTGGCTTGACTTACCAAATAATACACAAACATAAGAAATGACCCACTATCAATTGCACATACCCAAACTACATATTCCTCTGGAAATGGATTGGTGAAGTTGAACAATGAGTTGCTTACATTATTGGTTGTTAGATCAGAGAATTACATGTCCAGGAGTCCCCTGTAAGAAGTCTGCAAAAGGACTTTGTCTCATGGGAACAAATTCAACCAGCAAGGCTAATTTCTTCATATTGAACAGTGGCCATTCCTCACAAAACCATATTCCACAATTTTCTTGAATTCTGTTGTTTTCCAGGAATTCAAAGCTTTTCCTGATTTCCTTTCCCCTAGTTATGAAATCTTTCCCTCTAGAAATCACTTTCTATTTTTTTATACATATTTGCATACTCCTCATCCCAAAATGAACAAAAATTCCTTCAGGGCAAAGATTCTCTCTCTCTCTCTCTCTCTTTTTTTTTTTCTTTGTATTTTCAATGTCTAGTCTAGTCACCTAGTTAGTCAATAGCCAATGAGCATTTATTAAGCACCAACTGTATGCAAAAGCACTTTGCTAATTTGGTGGGAAAGGCAAAACAGTTCCTACTCTAAAGGAGCTCACATTCTAATATGTCTTGAACTCTATAAATATCTCATTTTGAGGGATTTGGATTGGACTTAGTTATTTTTTAAATAGTTTTTTATTTTTCCAAACAGGCAAATATAATTTTCAATATTCATCTTTGCAAAATCTTGTATTCCAGATTTTTCTCCCTCCCTCCCTTCTTTCTCCTCCCCCAGACAGCAAGCAATCCACTATAGGTTAAACTTGTGCAATTCTTCTAAACATATTTCTATATTTGCCATGCTGCACAAGAAAAATCACATCAGAAGGGGTAAAAAGCATGGAAAGAGAAATACTAACAAGCAAACAAACACCATCAACATACACACACACACAGACACACACACACACATACACACAAAGATAAAAATGCTATCTGTGCTTTGATCTACATTCAGTCCCCATAATTCTTTCTCTTGATATGGATGGCTCTTTCCATCACAAGTCTATTGGAATTACCTTAAATCACCTCATTGTTGAAAGATCCAGAACTTAGGTTTTTTTTTTTTTCCCTAGAGACAGCAGTTAATGATAGTAGTAATTTTCAGAACAGATTTGTTTTTTTTTTCCTCCTCTGAAGCAATTGGGGTTAAATGACTTGCCCAGGGCCACACAGTTAGTATTAAGTGTCTCAAGTTGGATTTGAACTCAAGTTCTTCTGACTTCAGAGCTAGTACTATCTCTAATCCACCATCTAGCAGCCCTTCAAACCAGTTTTAAGCATTAGTTATTTGCATTTCTACATTTTAAAGTGAGCAGAGTACTTTTCTCTCAACCACTCTTCTATTTTTATCTCCATTTTATAAATGAGAAAATTGAGGCATTGAAGACTTAAATGATTTACTTGCTCATAATTATGCTGATAGTTAAGTATATGAGCAGAGATTTGAATTGAGGTCTATATTAGCAATGCTGATGCCTGGGACAAGCACCTCAAGAAGCACCTTGGACAAGCAGCACAAAAGGTACCCCAAAATCTTTTTTTTTTTTTTTTGATTTGATGGGAGGAAGACCCTAAGGTGTCATTGAGAAATTTTCTATTTTCACTAATTATTCTTATTAAACAAAAAAAAAATCAGATGTTTTACCTGCAGGAATATGTCAACACTTTTTCTGTTTCAACACCCTGAGGCAAGGCCCAGATTGTTTTCCTGTAGTTACAATTCTGGTTTCTTCTGATTGCAAGTCTAGCTGTTCATTCTGTTATTATTTTATTTTATCCCCACGACTTAACAAGGTGGGTAAAACAGGTAATAGTAATGCTTTTTGACAGCTGAAGAAATTTAGGGATGGAGGGCTTAAATTATTTGCTCAGTGTCACACCTAGTTATCTGAGGGGCTGGGAAAAACATAAGCCTTTGAATCCTCAGTCAGCACTTTTGCCCTTGACTTTGAGCCAAGAGTCAGGAAGGCAAAATACACTATTCTCCATACAGAACACACCATAATTATTCAACTGAACACACTAGGGATTTCTTCAACTCTCTTCTTAACCAAATAAAGCTTGTGTTTCTGGCATTTTCACTTGGCTGTCTGTGCCCTTGGAAAGCTGATTTGGGTGGAAGAATGCCTGGTCTGACTAGGGTTTGCTTTAAACACTCAAATTGGGTGTTCTTTATTTACAAACAGAAGCATTTTTCTGAAATGCAGCTGATGGTTTTTATTAGAGTGGTATATTTTTAAGCATAGCCCATACTTGGATGGATGGTTGCTGAAGATTTCTCAGAATAACTTTTATATTTCCTGAAAATATTGATTGGAGAATTTTATGGCTAATAGTAAGAAATGCCCTAATGAAGAAACATGCTGAAAGAGATTGGATGTGGGGGAAAAGAGCTATTATCTGTCTTTAGATATGTATTGCTTTCTATATATCAACATCTCACTATCTCTTAAATCAATTTATTTGGACTAAATGAGGTCTTCTGTCCAACAGTGCAGATTTATTACTACCTTTTCATTCATGTGGTTCTGGCCTGTGTCATCTTTTTTGTCTTCCATAGAAGATATTTCATTGGTTTATTGGAAAACTAAGTCTTTCAGTATTACATGGATTCTAATACAGGCAACTTACTTTCAAAATCTTTTAAAAAATACATTTAACAGGTTTTCACCATAATTAGGTTTTCTCTTCTAAAGTCCTTCCTTAAGGTCTCATTGTAGCTCAAAAGTGTCAACTGAGCCAGAACTGTAATTAGCACAGAGACGATCAGGATTTTGTCTGCCTGTTCTTTTCAGCCTCATTCCCTGTAGGATGGGTAGAATATTTTTTTCCTACACTAACCACCATGTTGTATCATATTTCCACTGAGATATGGAAAACCTACTCTCTAATTATATTTGCACCCAATGTTGTACTACATTCTCTTGCACTCAGTTGAATTTGCTCAAAGGCACAACTTTTAAGATTTACTCTGGCAGAATGGGCAGATGAGAACAATTTGTTCCAACACGAAGGACAGCTGAAACAAGTGCTGTGAATGCTTAGATCTTGGTCAGACTTTTGTCCTGACACTGGACTTCGATGGAGAAAGAGAAGTTGATGATTTTGTGCAATTCTGCCTCCCTTAAAACAGGTTCACTCTCAAGTCATCCATCATTCACTATTACATCATGATGTCATTGGTCCTCTTAGGAGACTAAGGATGAGCAAAAGCAAGATATACAGGTTTTGTCCAAAGACCATTCCAAGATGGGAGACCATCAACACCAAGAGGCTTGCCATACCAATTAAATGTGAAGAAGTTTAGGGTTTGTGATTGTCTGTGATGGTGGGAACTTCCAGCCATTGAGGTAAAGGGTCCTGGGTGTGAGTTTCAATAACACTTATTCAGTAAGTGGCAGTTCTTTTCTTACACTCTTGTTTTCTTCCTGCCTTTGGGAATCTATTCAGGTCTATTTGTTTCCTGTGATGTGAACAACAGACATAAATGAATGGAATGTAATTGGGTTGGACCACGGCAGGTGGACCTTTTGATAAAACAATCCCCAGTCTTGGCAACTGAATCCAGACGGATATTATGAGATGAATGACTCATTTACTGAGGTTTCAACTCAACATGTATTGAGCATGTACAAGACTGGGAACTGAGAATGTAAAAACAAAAATGAAACTGTCCTTGAGTACAACCTCCAGGACAACTGGGGGAGTAGGGAGGAGGGAGAACTTCATTTATACAGACAATTATGAACAAGATTGATTGATAAAAATGAAATCAAAGTAGTTTGAGAAAGGAGCCATTTCTAACCAGGAGAGCCAGATTTCTATAGAAGGGGAAGAGGAAATCTTAAAGGTTATCAAGTCCAGTCTTCTCACTGTATGTAGGAATCAAAGCTGAGGATTAAAGTAATCAAGTGACTTGTCTAATGTCAAAGGATTTGTAAGAAAGCAGAGTTCAAATCCTGAAAATGACTCTGCTTTTTCCTAGTCTTCCAAAAACCTGCAGATTTATGGAATAATGGTCAGAGTTGCTGGTTCAAATCTCCCCTTTGGCACTTCTTTAACCACTTAAATTCCTATAAATGTTCCTATGCAAACAGCTTTAGATTTATAATGCTACAGTAATTCTGACCAAAAAGAGAATAAACATATTTTTGAGCACCTATTATGAGCTAAGCTGTTTAAAAAATATTGTCCTATTTGATCCTCAAAATAACTATGGGAGATAGGAGTTATTATTATCCTCATTTTATCGTGGCTGTGTTTCTATTAATCCTGTTCGATTCTTTGTGATCCCATTAGGGGTTTTTTTTGGCAGAGAACTGGAGTGGTTTGGCTTTTTTTTCTCCAGTTCGTTTTACAGGTGAGGTAACCGAGGCAAACAGGGTGGAGTGACTCGACAAGGATCACAGAACTGGTATTTAAGCCCAGATTTGAACTCAGAAAGATGCCCATTTTATAGATGGGGAAACTGAGGAACGCTGGAGTTAAGACTTGCCCTTCTTACAATGAGGAGATGCAACAAGTTATCTGATAAAAATACTAACAATAACATTTGTATTGCCAGGCACCGTCCTGTTATTTCATTTGATCTTCACAACAATCCTTGGGGGTTAAGAGTTAATATTATCTGCATTTTACATTTGGGGAAACTGAGGACGGAGATGAGATCCTTCAGCTAGGGACTGCCACAGATTTCTAATAATAGCTAACACTGGCCCGACTTTACAATTAATATCTCATTTGAACCTCACAACAACCTGTCAAGGGTGGTGCTATGATTATCCCCATTTTGCATTTGGGGAAACTGAGGCAGGCAGCGGGGAAGCGTCTCACTGATGTGACATATTCCGAGATGAGCGGGCAGGAGCGACCCTGAAATCCGTGGGGGAGGGGCTTGCACGCCTCCTCCCCAATCCTGCCTCTCTTCTCCCAAGCATCCTTTCTCTCCAGCTCTTTTCTTCCTATCTCTTCCGTAAAGGGCACCGGCAGGCGTGGCCCGAGGCGGTCAGTGGACCTTCCACTAAGGAAAACCTCGGGCGCTTAAATTGGAAGTAAAGGCGGGGACTTGGGCGAGCCCGAAAATTCAGCCTAACCCACAGGATAGCGGCGGGAGCCGGCGCACGCGCACTTACCTCCTACTCGGGCTCCAGCCCCGCCTCCCTCCTAAAGAGTCTCCTATTCTCCTCCCACTCTCCTCGGTCGGCGGTCTGGGATGGGCCAGCTGGCCACGGCGCCTGCGCACCAAGTTGCTGGTGTGATCTGGCTCACGTAGAGCGGGTCCAGCTTGGAAGCAGGAGTGCGAGTCCCCGCCCCCGCCCTCGCAGGGAAGGGGCGGGGAGGACTCGCGCGCCGCCGGAGGCTATAAAAGGACTTACGGGCTCCCTCTATCGCTCAGTCGAGCCGCTGCCAGCTGGAGAGGAGAGTCCTCTAGTTTACGGGCAAAGCGGGGTGTGCGCAAGAGGTGGGGGCGGGCGGACGGCTTCTACCCCACTGCCTACCCAGGTGAGAGGCGCCTCGCTGAAAGCAGTCTCCAGGGCCTTGTGGAAGCCCGGCACCCCCTCTTCTCTTCGACTCAGCTGGGCTGGGGGTGGGATGTGCAAGTTGGAGGGGGGTCGCCCCTGTTTGTACCATCTCCTCTCTTGTTCCTCCATCCGCAGCCGCTCAGGGGGATTTCGCCCTCTTGGAACCCCTGCTGCTTCCATGGACTCTTCTTGTTCCCTTTTCTTCCTCCTCATATCCACTTTTCTCCTCTCTCCACTTCATCTTTTACTTTTTTCCTTCTCTTCCCTCCCTCTCCCCCTGCATAGCTTAAAGGCTGAATCGCCCCCTCCCTCTTAACAGCTTGGTCCCTCCCCCCTTGCAGCTTGGTCCCTCCCCCATATCTCCCCCACTTCCACTTGAGTAGTGGAGCAGCCTGAATTCTTAAGAGACCTGGACCCACCTTCTTGAATTTTCTTTCTGAGCTTTCAATTTACCAGCCCCTTTTCGTGAGCCCCCTCACATACCTGTCCTGCCCCCTCCCCTGGAGTCTCCCCTACTGAGGCGGGGGTGGGAGCATGGGAAAGGGGGGGTAGGGGGAACTGGGCGTGGAATTCTTGGCCTGCCAAGCAGATGGCAAGCATGAGATGATGGAGTGAAGCTGTCCCAAAGTTCTGAATCGCACTTTCCCCCATCCCCCGCCGAAAGCTGGACGCCCTGCCGCAGGTATGCAATTTCAGGGCTCCTGCCCGGGCATCAGGTCTCTGGAAGTAGAAGTACCAAGTCTGAACGCGAACTCCTCTCTGGCGCGCAGGGGCTGTAGTGAAAATCTCAGCTGCGGAGTTTAAGTTCAGGGCCCAAGGTCTGGGCACTTCGTGCGCACAGAGGAAATAGCCACAAGTTGATACAAGTTAGCCAGAGGAAATCTTCCTCTTTTAAAATGTCCTTTCCTCTTAGTCATCTTCTCTAGAGTGAACTCGATTTGCATTAAGTAAAGCGTTCGGGTAGGATGAAGTGTTGTGTGCATTTTAAAGATTCCCTCAGTTAATTTCAGCCTTTGTTTGGAATATACCTGAAATGGATCATGTGGGCTAAAATGCTGTTGAAGGGAGTACGTTAATAATTGGACCTTGTATTCCTTCTCAAAAAAGTGACTAATTCATTTGTGGAATAGGTAGCCACAGTAATTCATATTTCAAAGAAATCTGGTAACAATGTAATTTTTAAAAAACCACTTTAGCATGTTTAGGTTAGACTTGAGAATATTGTGGTCATTCCAAGTTTGTACTTTTCTTTTTTTAAAGAATGGATTGTGAAATGGAGAATGTACTCTTGAAATTGATTTAAAAAGCCAAAGATGGTGTGCTTTAACTTAACTGTTTCTTGTTTAAGATCCCTGCTTCTTGGAGGAGGAATGAGTGGGGGAAGGGGAAATACGTGGCAGTAACATTCTTTCTACAACCTTATTTGCTTACTTCACAAGAGAAAATCACTTATTTCTCTTTTATTTACATTTATAGTATGGGGCTATGGAATAGGCATTATTAAGATAGCTAGTTAAAAATTCCTCTTAGTAAGCAGGAATGGAAGTAGTTAATGCTTTTTTTGGAGGGATTTTCTAGCCTTAGATTTCTAAAGGCAAAATGGAATTAAAAAAAAACCCATTAATTTACGTTCATAAATATGGAAAGTTTTGAATAATTGCTTTAATTTTTTATGTCTAGATTAATGCTTTTTATGAGCTTTTTAAAGGCATAGGTCCATAAATAGGAATTTTACATTTTAAGATGCATAATAGTCAATCTGAGAAATGTGGATTACAAACTTTTGAAAGAATATTATCAGGTTGGGGTTTGCTGAAGCATGTACTTTTTTTGTGCTTCGTATTTTGTAGGCATTATAAATCACTGAAGTCAAATGCCTGCTATAGATTTGAGACTGGAAATAGACTTTTTAAGTGGTACAGATTTCATGCAGGTGATCTTTTGAACTGAATTGAATCCTTAAAGTTCTGAAAACCAAGGCTTAAGTATTCAAAACAAACTTTTTTGTGTGTTTGTAAGTGGATTATTTCAATAGCTAGGCTGTGTTGTTGGAACTGAAAAGAAAAATTATGAAAATAAATTCTAAATTTTTGAATGCACAAATTATATTGACAAAGCTGAAACAGCAAAGCTTCCCCCCAGCCCCATTGGCTAGAAGAAATAAGAATGTTAGGTTAGCTTTAATATTTGTAACAGCAAGAATCTTTAAAATTCATTTTTTTTAAATTGAAAGCTAACAAAAACCCAGGGACAAGTACCCCACAGTGCAACACCTATCATAAGAGAATTAAATTAACTTCCTGTTATTTTAATCCAGTCCTTTTACCTAAACTAGAAATTCTTATTCAATAAGCATCACCAGACACTGTGCTAACAAGCACTGGGGTTAAAAGGAAAGGAAAAAAAGTTTCTTCTCTCAAGAACTCACTTTTAATGTCATCCATCATGCAAACAACTATTCATACATAAAATATTCATGGTAGAAGATAATCTCACTGGGAAGATACTAGAATCTAGGTAGTTGGGAAAAGGTTCTTGCGGAAAGTTGGATTTAGGAAGTACTAAGGTGGCAGAGGTGAGGAATAAGAGCATTCCAGGCTGTGGGGATGCAACCAGAACTTAGGAGATAAAACTTTAAGTGAAACTTGCTGAGGTGACTATCTTATTGGAGTGAGTGAATGGAAGAGGAAGTTAGGTCTGAGAAGACTGAAAGGTGGACTGTGTTAGGTTTTAAAAGGTTTTAAAATCCCAACAGAGGATTGTGCATTTTATCCTGTTGGTAATAGTGATCCATTGAAGTTGTTTGAGAGAGTGGGGTAGAAGGTAACATGATTTGAAATGAGTATGGAAATTTGAAATGAGGATGAAATGGAGTGTGGAGAGTCTTGAGACAGGGACACCAACTTTTATGAGAGGCTCATTTTATTTAAGAAACAACAACAAAAAAACCCACAGTTAATTATTCATTGGAATGGAAATATGGTTCTGTTATTAAAACAATGCCTTGGGGGATAGAACACTTAGAAAATATTAGAATATTCTTTTGGAATTTCTGTGTATCACATAATTTTCCTTTCTTGAAAACTGAATTGAGTAACTAGTCACCTGTACCATAGTCTGTTTAGAACTTGACGGACAGGGTGAACAAACTTTTAGAAAAAGGACAGAGTCTCAGAATTGGAGGAGACCTAAGAGACCAGCTAATCCAACTCATATTGGAACAGAAATTCTAAGTATACATTTTCAGTAAATTGATCATCTGGACTTTGCTTTAAGGGTATGAACCCAGTAAATACAAGTGCATTTTGTTTCACTTTTGGATGGCTCTAGTGGATGGCAATCATAGTTTTGGATGGCTATTGCAGACTTAAGTTGCTTTTCCAAAACTTCCATGCTAGCTAATATGATCTCCCTAAATCTTTCCTTCTCTGGACCATCTAGCTTCATTTTCATCAATGATCCCACTTAAGAACTCTTACTCTAAGGCTTTTTTCTGTTTTCCAGGCTAAACATTCCTAGTTCCTTTAAATAGGCTTTTATCTTTTCCCTATCTTGTGAGGCTCTTTTATATAAGAATTCAGTCCAACAAACATTTATTAAATGTCTGCTGTATTCCTGGTATTATACCTAGTTTTAGGAATACAAAGATACAAATGAAAACTATTCCTTTCCTGCCAAATAGCTTATGTCCACTTGAGGAAGGAGAAAGAAAGAAAATGTCCACAGATAAAAGTTAGTTCAGCAGAGAAGAGTTTTTGCACTCAAGGAACTGGTAAGAACCTAATTCAGAAGATGATCTTGAAGCTATCTCTAGAAAGCTTTCTAGGCAGAGGTTTCTAGGCAAGAGGGAAAGCCCATGCAGAGACATTAAAGCAGTATATGGAGCATGGACTGTGAGGAGTATCACATTGATTAGCTTGACTGGAACATAGTGGGTGAGATGGGATGTTTCATCATAAGGCACACACATGTAATCTGGAGCTGGGTAGTAAAAATACCAGAGAAGTTTATTGTGTATACTATAGTCAATAGGAAGCCATTGGAACTTCTTGAGTTGGGAAGTGATCTGTGTTTTAGGAATGGTTGTATATATTGGAGAGGGGAGAGGCTAGATGCAGAAAAATGAGTTAGTTTATTGTAGTAGTCCAAATGAGAAGTGCTAAGGGCTTGAATTAGACTGGTGATAAGTGAGAAGGAAATGAATAGGAGGGATAGCATCTTGCCTAAGTAGAATTGATAAGATTTGGCTTTTGATTGAATATAGCATATGTATAAAGAGCTTAGATGACTCCTAGATTAGGAACGTAGATAAAGAATGGTGGGGCTCTTGAGAGAAACAGAGAAATAAGGGTGTTTGTGTATATGTATATGTGTATGGTATTAAACAGAACATAATTTGAGGTAATCTATGGGGTGGGCGGATCTGTCTACCAGCCAAGTTAATGACTTGGAGTTGAAAAGAAAAATGAAGACTAGATAGGTAGATTTGGGAGTTAACTATAGAGAGATGTAGTTGAATCTATGGGAGGTGGTAAGATTACTCAATATAGAGAGAAGAGGACTTAGAACTGTGGTAGGATAGGAGTACAGATAAGGGGTGGAACACTGATGATCCTGAGGAAGAGTTTGAGAAGGATCACTTAGGACATGAATCAGCCAAGAGGGAGAGAGTATTTGGAACATAGTCAACAGTATCAAATGCTACAGAGAAGTCCCAAAAGATGGCTGGGAAAAGATTGTTGGATTTATTGATGAAGAGATCATTAGTGAACTTGGAGAGAGAATTTAATCAGTGGTGGGGTCCCAAGCCAAATAGCAAGGATTGAAAAGTCAGGGGGAGAAGGGAAAGAAGTTTTTCTAGGCAGGGAGAAAAGACATTACTTCAAATGAAGATTTTTAAGGATGGGAGAGATCAGGGTGTGTTTATAGATTATAGGGGAGAAACTGATAGAATAAGGAGAGATTGAAAATTAGGAAGAGAGAGAGGATAAGTAAAGGGTCAAATTTCAAAGAAGAGAAGGGAATGTAAATCAAAATAAATAGAAAAGTTGGCTTTGGCAAGGGAATTTGAGGTGTAAAATTGGAGAGAATTGGGAACTTGTAATAATTGACTTCAGTGTTGTTTTGTTTTCAGGAAAGTGTCAGTCAAGATCCTCTGCTGAGAAGAACATTGTGTATTTAATTTGAAGAGAGATTTGGAGTAGTGAAGGGAGGCAAGGGAATGTGCGTTTATTAAGTGTGAAGAATTTTTCAAATATCTCATTTGCTCCTTACAACAATCCCTGGAATAGGTGCTATTATTCTTTCATTTTATAGTTGACCCAGCTATGCCATTTCAAGGCTTATACCCTCAAAGAAGATATAGAAGGAAGAAAAGGATGTACGAAAGTATTTAAAACAGTTCCTTTTGAAGTAGTTCCAAACTGAAGGCAAAATTTGTGCCTAAGGTCACAAAGCTAGGAAGTGTCTAAGATTGAATTGGAACTTGGGTCTTCCTGAGTCTGGGCCCAGCACTCTACTCTACTCAGCATCTAGCTGCCTTGCTAGAATGGATACTGAGGAATCCACAAAGAAACAAAATAAATGAAGAACAACAACAGGACAGGCAAAGTAGATAACTAGTTTAGCAGACTTAGTCAGCATGCTTTTGTGGCATTTATTAGTGATATTTAGCAGCAGTCAAGTAAAACCAAGTCAGTTCAGGAAAACTTCATCACCAAATAAGGGAAAGAGATTACAGAAGATAGGATGGATAATTTTCATTTTATAAAGCCAAAAAAGCTTTTGTACAAACAAAACTAATGCAACTAAATTTTGTAGAGAAAAGATAACTTGAAAAAATCTTTGCAGCAAATTTTTCTGATAAAAGTTTCATATCCCAGGGCAGCTAGTAATCACAGAGAAATGTAAATTAAAGTAACTCTGAGGGTCCACTGCATATTTGACAGGTTAGTAATTTTAGATGACAAATATTGAGGTCCACAGGAACATGAACTACGAATTGGCCCAACTATTCTGGAAATAAATTTGGTGCTTTTCCTTCCCAAACTCATGTCCTGTGATCCAGCGGTGCCTATACCCTCAAAAGGGTCAAAGAAAAAAGACTATATATATATATATATATATATATATATATATATATATATATATATATATATATATATATATATATATATATATATATATATATAAAACAGTTCTTTTTGAAGTAGCCCCAAATTGAAAATTGATGAATGAATAAAAAGATTATGGCGAATGAATATAATGGAATATTCTATAAGAAATGAAGAAATAATTTGTAGAAGAAACTGGGACATGTGTGAAATGACTAGAATGTGAGCAATTTATAAAATGACAGCAACATTGTCAAGAAAAACAACTTTGAAAGACTTCAGGACTTTGATCAGTACAACGGATGATAAACTATCTTAAGTCCAGAGGAATGAAGATGAAACACAGTGCTCATCTCCTATCAGAAGAGTGATGGACTTAAATTGCATAATGATACATATGTTTTTGGATGTGGTCAGAATGGGAATTTGTTTTGCTAGAATATGCATGTTTTTATGAGGGTTTTCTTTTTTTTTCAGTGGGGATATGTGGGAGGGAGAGAGAATACATGTTTGGAAAAACTTTTTTTTTTTTTTTTTTTTTTTTTTTTAAAGAAAGAGATGAGCTTAAGTAGGATAAGGGACAAATATTCAAGGGACAGTATAAGGTAGAACTAGTTGGAAAATGAATTCAGAGCAAGGGGTGTTGATGTGGGAAAGCCAGGAAGGCTGAAGTGACTGATAGTGTATTCTTTCTTTGTTGTGTAGGAACCCCCTGCAGAGGTACATCACAACTCCCCTTAAAAATAGAGTTACCTGAATTTTAGAGAAGTTGTGGCTTGTACACAGTCATCCAGCCAGTAAGTATCAAAGTTGGGATTTGAACTCTGTTCTTCTTGGCTATTAAGTCTGGGACTCCATCCACTTACTCTCCTGCCTCTTATACTGAATAAATGGTAATTTTGATATGAGTAGTACTGGGAATGAGGTCAGAGATTTGGTTGAATATAGAAATCTATTTTGGGTTGCTGGAAAATTGTATCAAGAGGTGAATTCATTGGAACATGTTAAATTATACTGCCTTTCAATCCAGATTACAGTTTGGCCTCCTCTTTAACAATGCTTTGTAGAAAGAATATTACATCTGGCTTGAGTGGATATGGGATATTGTTTTAATTGTGCTGTGTGACCTTGTAGAAATCACTCAATTTTTCTGATGTTCAGTTTTCTCTTAAGATAGGAATGCTACTTTGAATTGCCTGATAGACATTATGAAGGATAAATAGATAATGCATGTAAAATACATTTAAAATTAACCAAGGGCTACATAAATATGAACTAAATGAATTAAGTTTAATCTTCCCCTCTGCATTGCCCCATACCCTTTAAAGATTACCCCTAGCTCAAGCTTCTCATCTCTTTTCTACTTCATCACCAATACTGGTGATCTTCATTTTTCTTCCCCTGTCCCAATTCATAGTATTTTATTTTTTCCAATTACATATAAAGATACTTTTCAACATCTATTTTTTAAAATAATAATAATAGCTTTTTATTTTTCAAAATACATACAAAGATAGTTTCAATATTCATCCTTGCAAAACCTTGTGGTCCAAATATTTCTTCTTCTCTCTCCACCTCCTCCCTCCCCTAGATAGCAAATAATCCAATATAGATTAAATATGTGCAATTCTTATAAACATATTTCCATATTTGTTATGCTGCACAAGAAAAATCAGATCAAAAAGGGAAAAAATGAGAAAAAATGAGGAAAAAAGATGAAAATACTATGTTGTGATGTACATTCAGTCCCCACAGTCCTCTCTCTAGATGCAGATGGCTCTCTTCATCACAAGTTTATTGGAATTTCCCTGAATCACTTCATTTAATATTCACTTTTGTAAAATTTTGAGTTTCAATTTTTTTTCTCCTTCCCTCTCTTCTCCCCTTCCTAAAGAAGCAAGTAATATGACATAGGTTGTATATGAACAATCATATTAAACATATTTGATCTCCATCTTTCTTCATCTTTGCCAATTTACATAAAGTAAAATTATACTTTCTACTCTTAATTTCAATTTTATTGTTTGAAAACAAGGCATATGCTACATAGTAAGATTCCCCCCCCCACATTGTTACCCTAAAGTTCCTGTTGGTTGTTATTTTACTCTGAAACAATATTGTTTTTATTTGTTTTTGTCTCATCTTTTTTATGTATGGATGGATAGGTGTTTTTTAAGGCTACTTTTATTACTTAGTCAGAAATCGCTGGCAAACTTTTAGCAAATCTTAACAACTTGGGGAAAGGGGGAAGTTACCTAAAATTTAAGGTTCTCTCTCTTTGGGAAAATTAAATGAAATGTGTTAAATCCAATGAAGATTTTGTGAAGATCTTAGATGTAAGGTGTACAGTCGGACCTTGCCTAATAAAAGTATTGGCACATTTTTCTTTTATTGTAGTGAATAAATAGAATCATTTTCTCCTTTTTTAAACTTCCTCTCCACTCTACATTTATTTGGAAATATTACCTGGGTTAGGGGGATCTGATCTCTTTGTTCCTAGTTAAAAAACAGATTTTAAACACTGAGTACAAACAGCTGTTTTATTCCAAATGTGAACCAAAATTCCATCGTGAGTTCTTTTTGAAATAGTTTAACACTATTTTATAAATCCTTTTTGTTGGTTAAAACTAAACATTTGTTAGACCTTTTAGCCGATTAGTTTGAAGTATTTTGAAACAACATTAAAAAAAAAACAACAACACTATTGTGATTTGGAGCTTGGCAGGAGGGAGAACAAAACTGGAATTTGTGCAGTTAATTTTGTTAAAATGTAATAACTTTTTAGTTGTGAGTTTAAAGTCATGGTTCTTCCACAAGGTTGAAAGTGGCAAGGATGGTGGGAAACATTTGCCTAGTGTTGTTGCTTTTTTCCCCTCTTGAGACATTTTCTTTTTTATATATATATATATATATATATATATATATATATATATATGTATGTGTATACATATATATATATGTATATGTATACATATATATATATATATATGTATGTGTATATATATATATATGTATGTGTATACATATATATGTATATGTATACATATATATATATATATGTATACATACATATATATATATATATATATGTATGTTTTTTTTTTTTGCTATCTTTTGTTTGATTTCACCTCAGTGTTCCCTTCTGTCCCCTTCCCTCTCCCAGCTCATTTGGCAGAAAAACTTTTTTAAGAAAAAAAATGAAGCGAACTCTTCCCCCCATAACAAAATCAACAGATTGGAGGGAAAATCTGGCAATCTCTCTCTGTTCTCTCTTCCTCCTCTTCTTCCCTCCCTCCTTCTCTCTCTCCTTCTCTCTGACTCTGCTCTATTTCTCTGTCTATCTGTCTGTCTGTCTCTCTCTCTCTCTCTGTTTCATACCTATAGACGCCTTCCCTTCAACCTTTTTGAGGAAGTTGGAGTAGGGGAGTGTTATCTCATATTTTTTCCTTGTGGCTAAGTTAGTTCTTTTGTAACATTAATTTTCAGTTTTTCTTTCCATTTACTTGTCATAGTCACTGAAACTTTCAAGAGTAAAGACACAGCTTCTGGAGAGTCCTCAAGACATGGACCATTGGGACTTTTGGGATTCCCAAATCTGTTCTTTGGACTCTTGACTAACTGACATTTACAAATGTTATTTGGTGGGATCTACATTCTGTATTTATTGCTTAATAAGAACTTTTACCTCTCTGGTATTTTAGGGTTATAAAGTACTTTCATGTACATGATTTCATTTGATCTTCAAATCAACCCTGTAAGGTACATAGTAGAAGTAGTCATCCTTCTGTAAATAATGAAGTTTGGATCAAAGATGGCAGGTGACTAACCCAAGTTAATAAGAAGCCTAGGTCTTCTGAATCTAATGCTAGTGCTTTTTCAGTGATAGCAAAGCAGTTAGGAAGGAGAAATAAGAAAAAATTGAGTATTTTAAAGTTCAGTGAGAATTTTATTAAATGCCTTTATAGAAAAATAAGTGTAATAGCAAATCTGTTTTCAAGATGTTGGCCATTTAGGGGAGAGGATGTTGGCCCCCTCAAAGTTAGGGAAAATGGCTTTCCCTAGTTGCTGTAGAGAAAAAACCATCTCTCTTAGTTTTGCCTTGGACTTATACCTTGTATTTTTGAAGGAAAGTAAAAAAGCAGGGAACTTGACTAAACAAGAGGGTATTACCAGCTCCATTAGTGTTAATTTCACATTTTGACTTAGAATATGCTTGGATTGTTCTTTGGATTTTTGGAAGATCTCAGAATTCAAGGCTTACGGTGGAGGATAAGATGAGGATATGAAAATCAAATTTAGAAATAGCTATCTAGAAGGTGACTGTTAATGGTGTATTGGGTGAGTAAGAGAGGATAATCTAGAAATTATAGATAATAACTTAATAATAATAAAGATTAATGACTGTCAGAATTTATCATTCCTCATAATTCATATTTACTTTAATTTTGAAGGAGTGGCTGTGGGAGACAATTTAAAATTTTTTTTCTTGTAAGAAATTTATTTTTAAAACAGATTAATATTTACCAAATTCTGTGTTCTAGTAATTCAGTGAATTATCTTGTACGTCTAATTCAATGAATCCTGATAATTCAAAGTTGTAAATATTTACAGTATAGTAGAACTGTTTTGAAATCCATGCGCAGGCTTTATTGATCCTGCTGAACATGTGGAGCAGTGCTTTCCTGGAATATGTGTGGTAGTGAAGCTTTGTGTTTGCATCAATAGTCCTCTTCTCCCCAAGCAGTCCTCTTTTACCTAAGCTTCCCAGAGAGGAAGGGAAATACTGTTGGACTTCCTAAGAATCTTTACTACGATTTAAAGCCAACATTTGGAACTTTAATATCCTAATAGTATTTGTGTGGTCATAATTTACTTATTCCAATATTGATATTTGTTACTTTTTAAGTAAGGCATGGCATTGGGTATGACTTGAGAGACACATCCATATTTTCCATCTTAATATAAAAGCTTGTTTCAATTCTATTTTAATAGTTTAATGGGAATATGGAAGAGACAATATTTGTGCAACAACTGCCCTCTTAAGGATCTGGGGTGCTTGAATCTTAGGTTTTTATAACAAATTATCTGATATAAAATCATTAGTAGAGTGAAACTGAAGACAAATTGAAGTGAAGGATTGTTGGTGATGGTGGTCCTAATAAGAGTTTGCATTGATACAGCAAGCTTTTGAGGAAAGTAATGCTCATTATTATTTTTATAAAATTTTATGTGGTGCTCTAGAGTTTATTAAGTATTTTATATCTTCCTTTGAGCTTCTCAGCCATATGAGGTGTAGGTATTAACTACAGGTGGTGTAATGCCCAGTGTACACATGAGGAATTTAAGGCTCAGATATTGTTATTTTCACATGGTGACAACAGCTTGTGCTGGAACAGAACATGAACTTAAATCAGGTCTTCCTGACTCCACATCTGGCATTCTGATCACAGTGCCCCACTCACAGTAAGTTTCATCCTCAGTTCAGGGATGAGCTCTTTGCCCTTGATCAGCTAGCTAGTGAATGTCAGGTGGGATTTGAATTAATGCTTTAAGCAGGCAACAGGACAAAGATGATAGGGTTGACTAGTCAGTAAACATTAATTTAACAAGTGATAGAATCTCTTAGGCATTCAAAATATTGAAGGAGGACACTTGAAATAAGCTTGTTGTAGGTATTTTTATAGGCTAAATAATTCAGGATTTCATGGGTGTATCAGAGAGGACAGAAAACATGGAAACCTTACATTAACCAATAAATTCTATCTGCATCTCTCAGAACTATGGCTAAAGGAGAATTCAACTAGAAGAGACTACAAAATAGATAATTTCATTTATATCATATCAAAAAGTTTTGCATAAACTGTGACAGCTAGGATGAGGGAAACTGCCAATTTTAAAGTCTTTGGAACTCTGATAAGGGTCTCTAGCTTGTATATAAGAAATTATTACAGCTATATGTCTAAGAGTCATTTCCTAGTGAATAAAAGGTAAAATACACATACACACACAGTCACAAATAGTCTTACAAACTTTTGATCACTTTTGTTCTAAATATGAGAGAAATGCAAATCAGCTCTGGGATTTCACCTTACATTCAGCAAATTGGCAAAAATGACAGAAGGTAGAAATATTATATGTGAGAGGAACTGTGAAAAGATATCGACTATTGGTCCAATGATTTGGGAAAGCAATTTGGAATTATACTGGAAAAAATAGCTTCAATGTTTATAGCCTTTGACCTAGAGATGACTTCTAACCATATGCACCGGGGAGGTAGAAGGGTTCCCCCTATGAATATTTTGAATGCCAATATATTAAATAGAAGCACTTTTTGTTGGAGCAAATACTTAGAAACTAGAGAGGATGCTTATTGATGGCTAAACAAATTTTGGTGCTATGAATACTGTATCACAAGAAACAACAAATATGAAGAATTCAGAAAAACTATGGAAGATTTATGAGCTATTACAGAGCAAAGTAGATTTGGGAACAATAATAAATACAACTAAAACAATGTATATAGAAAAACAATGAAATGAAATTGAATGTTGTATGGTTTAAATTACTAGACTGGGCCTTGTAGAGTTGAGAAAAACTTGCCTCTTCTCCTTTATTGGAAAGGTGGGGCATGATGAATATAGAAAATTTTTTATTATTGCTAGTTATAGTAGTAGATGATTAGTTTGGCAGAATTTTTTTTCTTTCATGATTTTTATCTTTTTTATAAAGAAAGGCTGGGGGGGTTGAGAGGAATGGCTGGAGATATATTGGGAAAAGAATATAATATGAAGACAAAAGATATCAATAAAAAATTTAAGAGCCAAAAGAAAAATTATGGAAGTAAATGTGTGGGATCTTTAAACTTTCTCCTAAAATAATAAAAAAAAGACTTTACTAAATTTTTATAATTAGATTTATTAGAAGGGAAAATTGTTCCTTTATAAATATTATTAAATTAAAAGCAAATAATTGAAGAAGTCCTATTTGAACAATACCAAGAAAATTCTAGACTCTGCAGTCAGTCCAAGACATGAGAAGCCGTGCACTTTGGCAGGATCCCAGGAGAGGAAGTCTGTTCATCTGTTATGTTCTAGAAGTTTTTCCCAAAGAGGCTCTGTTGTCACACAGCCAATAGAACAGTTTTTATTTCACTACTCTGTGTTTTTGGAAATGTGCAGTATACAGTTGGGTGGAGACTTGAATCTTTTTTGGAATATTTAATTATGATTCAAAGGATTGAAGATTTAGAGAAGGAAGAGACCTTCATAATAACTTAGTTTAATACTGTCATTTCACACATGAGGAATCTGAAGCCAAGAGAGATTGTCATTTGCCAAATGTCACATTAGACAGTTAATGACAGAATCAGGGTTTATCCCCAACTCCAAACCCAACATTCTGTCTATTGTGCCAAGTGGTTTATTTTGTTTGAGAGTCATCGTTTTTAAGATATAGTTTGCACATTTTCCTTTGATTTCATTTTTGTAGATGATTTCTTTGGTTATAATAAAGTTATGATGATCTAGTAGAAAGATTATTAGGATTTTATAGCTCCCTTTCAGACTGGGTATGTGTGGCTTTGGGGAAGCTTGTTTCTCCTCTGTAAAAGGAGAGTTTGGATTAGATAGACCCTCAAATTCAAATCTGTCCTATGAGTATGAAAATCCATGCCTTAAAAGATTAGAATTGAAAATTTTTATCTGTTTACCACTTCAATGTATGTTTGGTAGTTGTTGTTTTCATTCTAAATAATGCAAAAAATAGCCTTAATGTTTTTATTCACATTGTTTGACTATTTGATAACTTTTATATTTATTGATTATGTGCTATTATTTCTAATAACTAGTAAATGAATAGATTATATGTTTAAATCTTGTTTAAACAACTTTAAATGTGGACTAAAAAAATGAATCTTTCTTTGGCTTTAAAATCCTGTGATCCTTAAAGACTACTAAAATTGATAAACTCTTAGTTAATTACAAGAAGGAACACATTTCCAAAATGAAAGATAACAATGAATTTAAAATTAAAGAAATTTTTTAGGAAGTGTTATATTTGCATAACTATGTGATGGTAATAGTTTTGTTTACACATTTATGTCATAACAATAGTTGAAAGTGGCAAAAATGATAACACCTAAATTGACTTATAAATTAATTAATTATCAATCAATCAATAGTAGAAGGCTGGTTTATAGAAATAGATAAAATAATAACTGGCTTTATATTGAGGAACAGATGCTTTAGAATATCAAGGAGTGTTTTGATAAAAGTAGATCTAGTACTTGAACTACTAAACTTGGAAATTAATCAAGCAGTGATTATCATTAACTACAGGCACACCTTGGAGAATATTGTAAGTTCATTTAGAGACCAATAAAGTGAATAAATTTAATCACATGAATAAAAAAGAATTCTATGATCCTATGAAAAACCCTATTTAAATGTTAAGAATTCTTCTGAGATGAGTAAGTTTCTTGGGAAAGTTAGGTAGTTGCAAAAGAGAAAGGGAATCTTAAGTGCTGAAGAGCAATAGAAATCACTCTGTGCAGAGTTAAGTTATATATCTTTTGAGTAAGAATAAGAGACAAGTTCTTTATCCTACAGAAAAATTGTGATTGGGAGCCTATTTTTTGTAATAATCTTTGAAATCTTATTTGCCCTAACCTTTTAGTTAGTTGTGAGCAGGCACGAGAAGTGTCTTGTTTGTTCTGTGTTAGAGATGATGCCTTAAGCTTTGGAGAGATCAGTGACTCTGTACTTTGACCATTACCAGATCAAATGTATTTTTTTTCCTTGAAAAGTTCACAAATAATAGAATTTCAGTGAGGGCCCAAAAGTACAAGCTATCATAAAAATGAATCTTTTCTATGCCAGACCCAACAAATGGCTTTCAAGCTATAAGGAACTCATTCTACTTTCAGAATACTCTAATTATTAGGAGTATTTTTCTTTTTCCTTTTTACAGTTTTTACCCATTGCTTTTAATTTTGTCCTCTAAGGTCCAAACAGGACAAAATTAATCCTTCTTTAATAGCTCTTTAAATGTTTGAAACTGCTGTCCTGTTCTCTTGAATTATTCTCTTTGCCTTTTTAAACATCTCCTGATCTTTCAAGTGATCGTATGGCATGGACTTGGGACTTTCCACAATTTGGTTGGCCTTCTCTGGACATACTTTGGTTTATTGGTGCTCTTCTTGAAATGGAATGCCTGGAGTTGAGCACTTTATTCCCTTATTTCTGAGCCTTCTGATAAAGATGGTGCTTGAGTATAATTTTTTAAAAAAGGCTTTATATACAAAGTTTTTAGCATTCATCTTGGCAAAATCTTGTTCCTAATTTTTCTCCTTAACTTTTCTCCTCCCCGCTAGACAGCAAGCAATCCAATATATGTTAAACATGTGTAATTCTTCTACAGAATTATCATGCTACACAAGAAAAATCAGATCAAAAAGGAAAAAAAATGAGAAAGAAACAAAAAGCAAGCCAACAACAACAAAAAAAGGTGAAAATACTGTTATGGTACACACTCAGTCCCCATAGTACTCTCTGGATGCAGTTTGGGAATTGGCCTGAATCACCTCATTGTTGAAAAAATCTACTCTGTCAGAGTTAATTATCACATAATCTTGCTGCTGTGTACTAAGTTCTTTTGGTTCTACTCACTTCTCATAGCATCAGTTCCTGTAAATCTCTCCAGGCCTTTCTGAAATCCTCCTGCTGATTGTTTCATACAGAACAATAATATTCCATAACATTCATATACCATAATTATTTAGCCATTCCCCAATTGATGGGCATCCATTCAGTTTCTAGTTCCTTGCCACTACAAAAAGGGCTGCCACAAACATTTTTGCAAATGTGGGTCCTTTTCCCTTTTTAAGATTTCTTTGGGATACAGACCCAGTAGAAACACTGCTGGATCAAATGTATACCCAGTTTTATAGGCTTTTGGGCATAGTTCCAAATTGCTCTTCAGAATGGTTAGATCAGTTCACAACTCCACCAACAATGTATTGGTATCCCAGTTTTTTGGGTGTAATTCTTAAAGATATAATTTCATTGTGCAGCTATTCACTTGAATTAATTGTAAACCTCATCACCTTTGGTGGGTAGTTTGTATTCTCTCCCAGCTCCTTCGTACCTCTGACCCCCAATTGTCCTTGGTCATGTAAACTTACAATGATAAATCTCTCCATTTAGTTAGACTGGCTCTCGGATAGTGTTAGGTAGGGGCCCCATATTCTTGGGTTTTACAGCCTGATGGGACCTATCAGAAAGTATGCTGTTTTGGCAGCGTTCTCTGTAAGAGCTCTTGGATCACCTCTATGCCCGATACAGCAGTAGAAGAAAAAAAAGTGGTCTACATATTGTTCCTGCTTTCTTGCCTTCTACTTGTCCCTCCCTGAAGAAATATTTCCAAGATTACTTTGGATTCTCAATTGCTAAAGTCCTAGTATACTTTTCTTAATCCACGTCCTTCCTGATTTCTCTGTCATGTGACACTCTTGATGACTCTTTTCCTGCCTGTTTTCACCTCTCAGATGACAGTATTCTAATAATAACTAAAATTTATATAGCACTCCCTTATATGCCAGGCACTGCTTTATAGGTATCATGTCATTTGATCCTCACATTCCTGGGAGGTAGGCACTATTATCATCCCTGTTTTGAAGATAAGGAAACTGAGTCAGAGAGGGTAAGTGACCTGTCACATGGATACCAAATGCCTGAAACTTGATTTAAGTTCAGGTCTTTTTCATTTTGTACTCTGTGGAACTATCTAGTGTTCTATCTTTGTTCTTCCTCTTCCCCTCCTGTTTCCTCCCGAAAAAATAATTCAATGTTCTTCACTCTAACTGCAGCCTGTCTTTCCAGACTGCTCACACATTCCTTGAACTCCACATTTTAGCCAATCTGGCTAACTTGCTGTTCCTATTACTTGGTGTTTTATCTCTCAGTCCATCCTTGGCATGCTCTCCTTCCTTGATTCAGCTTTCTGAGCTACAGAATGGAAGATTTAGACATGGGAGGGACCTCAGAGGCCAAAACCCAACCCTTCTTTTAGATGAGGAGCCCAAGTAATGGAGATATTAAGTAACTTGCTTCCTAACTTGTTTACTGCCCTATCTATTATGAATACCTGCCTTCTTTCAACCTTATGTGCTACTTCCCACAATACTCTTTGAAGGAATTAGACCAGCATAGCAAACTGCAAATTTATAAAGGGATAAGGGATGGTGACAGACTTGTAGTTTCCTTGAATAGCTGAAATAATAATTCAGGGCACTGATTTTGAGAGAGCCGTCAAGAGGCTGTTTTTGTTGATAGATAGGACTTCATCTTATTTAATCTTTCCTAGATTCTCAGCTCTAGAACTAAGAGGGACCTCAGGCCATTTAGTCCAAACTCCTATTGCAGTTAAGGCCCAGGGAAGACAAGGGACTTGCCTAATAGCACACATAGAAAGGAGGGAAGAGACTTTAAAATCAAGGTCCTCTGACTCCAGAGTTAGTGCTCTATCCAGTGAACTTTGCCTAGAAAGATCATGAAGAATAGCAGAGGATTCATACTCAGGATTTCCTGATTCCAAGTCTCTTACTTAGTCTGCTTCATCATCTAGCTCTTTACGATGGCATCAGAACCAGGCTATGACAAACCACCCTCATTGTCTTTTATTGGACAGTTGCTTGTGGACTGTGTTGGGTGGATTTGAGTCAGGAAAGCCTCTTCTGACATTTGCTAGCTTTGAAAGTCTGGCACAAACACTCACTTCACTTCAGTTTTCTCATCTGTAAAAAAGGGGAAGGATAGTGATGATAATAAGACTTCCCGTTTCACAGGTTTTTTTTTTTGGGGGGGGTTTTGTGGTGCTTAAATAACAATATATAGAGAGCCCTTGGCAAACATTGAAGGCTATATAAGTGTTAGATATTATTATGAAGGGAAACACCAAAGATAAAATTTACCTAGATTTTATCATGGTGTTGGGTATGCTATTCTTATAGAAAAGATGATTAGATGCTATTTTATCATAGCATTGGATATCTTGCTATTTTAATGGAAAATATGGTGAGATATAGGCTAGAAATACCATGCAATTAGATGTATTTAGAATTAGTTGAATGGCCCAGAAGTAATTAGTGGTCTAATGTCACCTTGAAAAACTTGTACTGGAAGCCCCAAGGATCTGTGTTTGGTCCTGTACTTTTGGCCTGGAAATCAGGAAGATTCAGTTCAAGGCCTGCATTTGCACTTATTCTCTGTGTGACTCTGGGCATGTCACTTACTGTCTAATTGCTGTTGTGAATTTACTAAGACTGTAAGTGGCAGAGAAGGTGGCTGCCCACATTGATAGAGCTTTCTCACACATAAATATCACTGTAAATAAGCCTAGTGCCTATTCCTTTCACTGGCATGAATAAAGAAGGCATATTTATTAAATGGGTGTGACATAAACCAGGGTGGAAATTACAAGTAGCTGACTAGAAGACAGTCCAATTAGAATTAAGATCTTTCAGGTTAGGGCCGAAGTCTCACTTTTGCATTTATACTCTCAGTGCACATCTAGGTACTTAATGCTTGTTGATTCAGAAAATTCTTGACAGACCATCTCATTGAGCCACATCTGATAAGATTTTTCACATGGACAATTACAGTTGACATTATATATATATATCTCCAAAGTTCACAAAGTGCTTTACTTATATTGTAAATTATCAGGTATGAGCCTCAGCAATTCTGTGAGGTACATGCTGTTCACCCTGTTTTATGAATGAGATAATTGAGGCTTAGGGTATTTGTCCAAATTTATACAGTTAATAAGGGCTTGAAAACTATTTCCAAATCCAAGTATTCTTTATACCAAACCCAGGGTTATGGCCATTATTCTGTACTTGCACTTGAGTTAAGACAGCAATAACAAAAAAGTTTCATAAATATAAGCCGGCTACTGGACACTTGGTGAGCACTTGATAAATGCTTGTTGATTGACTAGATTTGAGGGAAGGTGTGGCTAGTTGTGGCTTCAGAAAGATTTGGGAGGTTTTAGTATGTCAGCCAAGGAAAATAATACAATCTGAAAGAGGCACATTATTGAATAATGAAGTGAAAGTCTTGATGTGCTCAACTCTGAAAAGATCAAGCTGGAAGATTTTAGTTCTGGACACCATGGTTTTGGAAAGACACTGAACTGGACAATGTCCAGAGGAGAGCATCCTGAATCAATTGAAGGAATTTGGGCTTATCTGAGCTTATCTGCTTTCTGGTATCTAAAGAACTGTCACAGAGGTCCCAGGGGAAAATTAGGAAGTCTGGATGGAGTCAAAGAGGTGTTTTGGGGCTTGATATAAGAAAATTGTCTTGAGAGAATTATCTACAAGTTCAATGGGTTACTTTAGGATAAATCTGTTCTCCTTAAGGCTGCTGTTACTTGTTCTTCATTCAAGAGGATCATGATATCTCAGGGTTTTGATGTTATGACTTACAAATGAGTTGGGTCTAAGTGAGGTGCAGTCACCAGCCTCATTTTCTCCTTCAGAGCCATCTAGGCCTAGTGGCCAGATATAGGTCAGGATAATTGGAGATGGCCCTGGATGTCTTTAAGGATAGGTTAGCTGAAAGAAGAAAGGGCATATGTATCATTAAATACCTGCTATGTGCCAGGAACTATGCTAAGTACTTTATAAAAATTTCATTTGAAACACTGAAAGGTAGGTTCTATTGTTATCTCCATTTTCTAGTTGAAGAAACAGAGGCAGACCAAAGTTAGGTAACTTGCCTTGGGTCACAGACCTAGAAATTGTATAAGGTTAGATTTGAATTCAAATCTTTCTGATTCTAGGCCCATTGCTCTGTCTACTGCACTAATCTCTTAAGAGTTCTGTTGTAGAGGGAATTATTTTTCAAGTATAGATTAGATTAGATCACCATTAAAGTTCCTTCCAGCTCAGAAATTCTGATTCTATTCAGAGTAATTGGCACTGATATTCAATTAAGTTGTTGTTACAGGGAATAGATGTCTGAATATTTGATTCTATGTGCATAGAAATTATGCTTTTCAGCAATGTAAAACGCCTATCAAAACATCTTCACTGAGAAACAAGTTGGTTTCTAAAACTGTCACTGTCTCTCAAATATAATATGTGACAGGAACATTTAAGAATTTCATTCACCAAGAAAAGAAAAAAGAAATTCTTCAGAAAGTTAAAACACCAGTTGTGATTTTGTCCTTTTCTAGGTCTTGTGACTTTCTATAAAATTACGCCTTCCAGGATGTTCTGGTGCATATTAATCATAGGACTCCTGCTCCACCATTCTGTGGCCCATACTGACTTCTTCACATCAATTGGTAAGAACTTGTTCTATTTCTATGTAAACAAGTTTGATTGGTGTCTATGTTACCTACTGCTTCTCCCCACCAGCTTCCCTTCCTTACCATCACAGCACTAATTTGGTTCTTTCCTTTCTATCCTAAAAGTTCCTTCTAATATTTAAAAAAATTTAGGTGACTAAATTAGTTATAGATCATCATTGTTTTACATAAAATTTGGCTTTATTGGCTGCCATAATTGCATAACCCAGTAGCTGAAACTTTAACTTGGATAGTACATATTTCTCTGGCCCTCTTCATCATTTGAAGACATGTAATTCTTTTAAAAATGCAATTTTAATTTTTTTGTTATTCCGAATTAATAAATGCCAGTAAACATGATCATTTCCATAGTCAAAGAAAAATAGAAAAAGTGGATTTTATAAGAAACCACAAATCTCCATTAGATACAGCTTGCCTAGTTTGTTTTTTAAACTATGTAATACATTGAGAACATTAGTTCTAAGGTTGCTCTGTTTGTCTCTTTGACCCTGGACCTCCTGCTCTGTGCATTTGCTCATTTTTTTGCAACACTATTGTTCCACTTTGTCCACCCTTATCCTTTGCTTAAAAAAGAAAAAAACCCCAGCTTCTTCCTTTTAAGAGGGAGGGAAGGGAACAAGCCTTTATTGAGGACTAGTCATGTGGCAGGCACTGTGGTAAGTGCTTTATAAATATTACTTAATAGTAACCAGTAAGCATAGTTAATCATACACCAGAGACCTCCCCATCATAACAATTAATTTGGAAAACTATGGAGAGGATGGTTTAATGAAAGGACCAATGACCTTGGAGTTCAGATCTCACCTAAGACCCTTATTGGTTTTATGTCCATTGGCAAGTTACTTGCATCTCTAAGTCTCAGTGTCCTCAGGTGTAAGATGGAAATAATGCCTGAAATATTATCTGATATAGTTGTAAAGAAAGTGCTCTCCAAAACTCAGAATGCTTTACAAATATTTATTTTCATTATTATCCAATGTGAACATTTCTTGAGTAAATCTCTATTATGAAGTATGTAAGTGTATTCTCTTTTGGATTAAAAGATTCAAACCAAAATAAACGTATATTTTTAAAGTTTGAAATTTTGATTCTGAGCAGTGAAATGTGTGAATGTGTTTTTTTTCTTTTAAATTTTCCAGCTGTAAAGACCATTTACTAACACAACTGGAGCTCGGAAAATTGAGTAGCTTAAAAATTAGAAGTTAAACACATGTTCAAGAAAAATTTTGGCTACATCTTTTTGTTTACCAAAAAAACATCTGGTAAAAGAAGATTCTTTCCAGTTCTCAACTCTTTTCCAATTAAATTCTATAATAAATTTTTTCATATGTTGTATTTTTTAAAATTTAAGAGATTAGAGAAAATTGATTATATCACTTTAAAAAATTTCTCTTGTTTAGGTCATATGACAGATCTAATCCACACTGAGAAAGACCTGGTAACATCCCTGAAAGATTATATTAAAGCTGAGGAGCTCAAATTGGAACAAGTGAAAAAGTAAGCATTGGGTTTCATAAATGCTGCTGCTAGGCTGTGTGAGGGATGCAATGAGGATACCTCGATTTTAGGTACTCCTTTGGTAAGGGAAGCCATGTGATAGCCTTCTGAAGGGATAATTTCTAACCAGAGCTGGGGGAAAAGGGGCAACACATAAGGCCACGTTATTTCATGTCTCAATATCCAAAACATCTCTTGAAGAAGTTACAAATGAGTTGCATGAAGGGAATTTTCCCTTAAGTTCCTCTCACAAAAAATCATAAACCTGGACCAAATCAAAAAATGCTATTTATGTAACATCTTCCCAGAATCTCATTTGAACCTGAGAACTCTGTGAAGAACTGTACTACTAAGGTATTCCCATTTTACAGAGGAAAAAAACTAAGGCTCAGAAATAAAGTGGGGTTCAAATCTAGATCTTGACTCCAAGTCAGCCATACTGTATGCTATAGGCTACATTTATAACAAGTCATAAAGTTTAAATTCCAAGTGACTAAGTCATTCTTTTACCTAGTCCTCCTTGGAACCTTTGATAAATTGAGTAAATACAATTTAAGTGTAGCTAAGTGAGTTACAAAGTAAATTTATTGAGCTTAAGCACAAATAATAAAATTTATTTTTAGACACATATTTACATGGATCCTTTCAGAGCAAACTTTTTTTTGAAATAGTATTTTATTTTTTCAGATACATGCAAAGATAGTTTTCACCATTTGCATTTGAAAAACTTTATGTTCCAAAATTTTCTCCCTCTCCCTCTATTCTCCCCTCCCAAACATAGCAAGCAATCCAATATAGATTACACATGTACCGTTCTTCTAAACATATTTCCATATCCACCATAAACTTTGTGAGATACTAAGTCACATTGTATCCACATTGGATCACCCAAACAAAGGATCATAATAGGCAGCTGCATTCTCTCAGAGTTTAGCCATATAGACAAGTTAGGAGATCACATCTACCACTAAATTTTGGGTGATTGAAATCATTAAAACTTGTGTGTGTGTGTGTGTGTAATATTATTGCTAATCCAGTAATTAACATGCTAAGGAATAGATAACTCATAATTTTGCATTTTAAAAGATTTTCCTTTTAATTGATAATATTCCACTCATTTGTTTGGAATATTCAGATGGGCAGAGAAGTTGGATCAGCTGACCAGCACAGCAACAAAGGATCCAGAGGGGTTCCTTGGGCACCCTGTAAATGCATTCAAGCTAATGAAACGGTTGAATACTGAATGGGGTGAACTGGAGAATCTGGTCCTTAAGGACATGTCAGATGGTAAGTCTGAAGAGGTTGTAAGGAAAGCCTCATTCTGTATTGATTGCTAAGAGTAAGGTTGCAGTTATTCCTGAGGCACAGAGTGTTTGTAAGTAACTGAAGTCATATCCAGGTAGGCTTCACCAGTGATCTCCCTTTTTTTTTCTGCTAATAAAACCCTAAAACTTGGCTAACCATGCTGGTGCCATGATCTTGCTGACATAATACTTGAACCGAGATGCTGTCCCCAAAGTTAGATTGTGAGAGGAAGGACTCAACTACTTTTTGGTTGGTTTGATCGGTTAGTTGGTTTCTTTTTTGCTTTGCTCTCTGGAAAAAGAGAGCTTCTTAGCTTTTTTTAAATTTAGAAATTGTATAGGAAAATATATCAGAAAATTAGAACAAATAATAAATCTGAAAATGGAAATAGTTATAAGTTTTAAGTCTTATTTAACTAATCCTAGTTTTGCATGTGAGTTATTAGCAATCTAGACTTTCTTCTTTTTATATTCTCTTTTACCTAACTGGCATTCTTCACAATCTTGTCTAGTTTCAGCTAGCTTGGTCTTGTCTCACTCAGTTGGATGATAATTAATTTTAACTCCAGTCTCTAAGCAGTGAATTTGGTTTGGTAATGCTATCATGTCTCTAGCTCTTGAATCTGCTTCCCTAACCATGACTCTGGGTGGGAGGGAGTCCATTTATAAAATTTCCTTCTTTTTTCCCCATTTGACAGACTAGTTTTCCTGGACTTAAGACCTTGAAGGAACTTAGCTGTCATATTATGGGAGAAGTTTCACCTGAGCATTTAAGTTCTTCTCTGTCTAGACTCCTAAGTGTTTTCCCTTTTCCATAAAATGTTTTGGAGTTGCCTCCATCACCTTGAAGTCAGACTTTGGAAGTATTCTCTTCTCCCCCACTCCCGTCCTGGTTGGTTTGCCTGAAATAAATCCCCTGTTGTTTTGGTGGGTCCTGATTTAGGCTGTGTATGTGTGTGGGTTTTTGTTAGATTTTTTTTTGTGTGTGTGGTGAAGTTGTCTTTTCCAATTTATTTCTCTAGTCTGTCATTTGAATCCATTCTTCATTTGAGGTCATGTGTTGTGTCCTGGGATCATGATACTATACTTCAGTGATTTCTCTCCTTTAGCTTGGTGTCTTCATGCTACTCTCAGACTGGCTTCCTTTTTCACTTTCCCCTTTAGGGTTAATTCTGTACTTTCCAGTGTATCTTCCCTGACTTTTAGTCCTTTAGCAAATCTGAGGTGACAGTCATATATGTAGGGGTAATGAATACTAATAGGTAACTGTCTTGAGTTCAGGAACTCTCCCTTTGAATTGCTGTATTTTTGCTCACTTCTAGAAGAGAGGTTTGCTTGGATTTAGGTTCAAAGTTAAAGAAATTCTTTAACCACTTAACAGTAACAAAACATTTTTTCTTCTGTACCCATTCTCCCCCTCAAAATAGAATTTTGACACATTTGACACAGCTGAGTTTTTTGGTTAAAAAAATACAGTGATTTTTTTTTCTTTGGAAATTTTTTACTCAAAATTAGAAGCAACAACAAAAAAGTTAAGGCCTTGAAAGCTATCCAGTTCCTGTCTTGATTACTTGACAAATAATAATTTGATGGTGATATTTCTAATTAGGTTGCTCTAATTAGGTTAAAGATTAAGGTATTTTATTTTAAATGCAAACATTCTGGCAATGACTTTCTAACCAACTCTTCGACTGGCATAGAGTTGCTAAGCAAATGCTTTGTGAATAAATTAATTTAGATGTTCTTGAATTTATTTTATTATTATGACTTTTCCCTTCTCAAATAATTTTCAAAAAAGTGAGTAACAAAATATTAAAGAACAAAAACAATTAAAGAGAGAATAAAACTGGGAAAAAGTAGCAAATATATTTATAAATTTGAGTTGCCTTGAATGTATTTTGAGTATCAGCTTTCTAAAATATGATGTGCTGTCCTGACTCACTGAGGTACAATGCACTTTTTTCCCTCAATAGTATTTTATTTTTCCAAAGATATAAAATATATTTTTCAACTTTCATTTTTTTAAGACTTTGTGTTTTAAATTTTTCTTCTTCTCTACTTTATCTCTCCCCTCCCAAAGATAGCAAGCAATCTGATATAGAATAAATATGAATGCAATTTTTAATAAGAGCTCCCTACCTCTCCTCTCCCCTAGACAGCAAGTAATCCAATATAAGTTAAACAAATACAATTCTTCTAGACATATTTCTAAATTTGTCACTATTACACAAGAAAAATCAGAACAAAAAGGAAAAAAATGAGAGAAAAACAATCAAGCAAGCAATAACAACAAATGTGAAAGTACTATGTTGTGATCCACATTTAGTCCCCATAGTCCTCTTGTTGGATGCAGATGGCTCTCCATCAGAAGAAGGAATTGTCTTGAATCATTTCATTGTTGAAAAGAGTCAGGTCCATTAGAGTTGATTATCACATAATCTTGTTGCTGTGTACAATATTCTCTTGGTTCTCCTCACTTCACTTAGCATCAGTTATTGTAAGTTCTCTCCAGGCCTCTCTGAAATCATTTTGCCAACTGTTTCTTATGAAGAATAATATTCCATTACATTCACATAACATAATTTATTCAGCCATTCTCCAGCTGATGGGCATCCACTCAGTTTCCAGTTCCTTGCCACTACAAAAGGGCTGCTACAAACATGTGAGTCCTTTTCCCTTTTTTACAATCTCTTTGGGATACAGACTCAGTAGACACACTGCTTGATCAAAGAGCATTATTCCCAGTTTGATAGGCCTTTGGGTGTAATTCCAAATTGCTCTCCAGAATGGTTGGATCAATTCACAACTCTACCAACAATGCATTACTGTCCCAGTTTTCCCACATCCCCTCCCTAATATTTATCATTATCTTTTCCTATCATTTTAGCCAATCTGAGAGGTGTATGGCGGTACCTCAGAATTGTCTTAATTTGCATTTTTTTTAATCAATAGTGATTAGAGCATTTTTTCCTATGACTAGGAAATGGCTTTAATTTCTTTATCTGAAATTTGTCTGTTCATATCCTTTGACCATTTATCAATTGGAGAGTGGCTTATATTCTTTTTTATTGAGTCAGTTTTCTATTTATTTTAGAATTGATATCTTTATCAGAAACCTTGTATGTAAATTCCTCCCCCTCTCCTCCCCAGTTTTCTGTTTTCTTTCTAATCTTGGCTGCATTTCTTTTGTTTGCACAAAACCTTTTTAATTTAATGTAAATAAAATTATCTATTTTGCATTTTGTAATATTCTCTGGTTCTTTTTTAGTCCTAAATTCCTTCTTTTGGGTATACAGATCTTCGAGGTAAACTATCCTTTGTTCTCCTAATTTGTTTATAGTATCACTCTTTATGTTTAAATCATGAATTCATTGGACCTTATTTTGGTATGGGTGTTATCATCACCTAGTTTCTACCATACTATTTTCCAATTTTCCCAGCAATTTTTGTCAAATAGTGAGTTCTTATCCCAAAAGTTGGAGTCTTTGGATTTATTAAGAACTATATTACTATAGTCATTGATTATAGTCTTGGAATGCACCCTTTTTTTTAATTATTGAAATGTTATCACAAGAAATCAAAACGTTGCAAGAAATCAAAACATCACATTTGAAGTTATGCTTTTGTTTCTGTTATAAGCCTCTAAAGAGTTTAGGGTATAATTTTATCAGAAAATAAACTAACCTTTAAAATTAATGTATTCTATCAGTTTGATAGAATCCCCCCCCCCAATTTTTTTTAAAGTATTGTTAGCATCAATCTTCTTAGACTAAAAAAGGGCCAGGATAGAAAATGTAGAAACAAAATTATCTATATGGATAAAAAATGACAAGGACTTAAGTGTTTAACCCCTCAGACACCCCTCCTTGCATTTGCAAGCAGACTCATCATCTTTTGATCATATATTTCTTTGATGAATTCCTTTACTGCTTGCACTGTGACCCCATGATGGAACTGAAGCTTCCCTCTCTAAAGTTACCAATGATCTCTTAACTGCCAAGTTCAGGGGTCTTTTATCAGTTCTCATTTTCTCAGCAGCATCTGAGATTGTGGACCCTCTTTTTCTGAGTTTTTGTGCTTATTCTTTGTTCTCTTTTGAGCTTCTTGATTGCTTATCTTCATCTTTTTTTGTTGTGTCATCAACTAAAATTACATCTCAAATTAGTCTCATTTTTCTTCTCTTTATCTATACTCAGTGACTTCTTTAGTTCCAATGGGTTCAATTATCTCTACATAATAGAGACACCTCTCAGATTATTTATGTAACCTAGTCTGTTTCTGAGTTTTTGTTTTTTCATTATCAAATGCATATTGGATATTTTGAACATGGATGTCCCAAAGGCATTTTTTCTATAGTATTGTTCAGAAAAACTTTTCTTGGGACCTCTTCTCTTTGGGGCATTCAGCTTCCTCTGCAGCCTTCTCACCTGGGAGCATCATTCTCCCTTCTCCCTTCTTCCTTCTCCCTTCTCCCTTCCAGGCCCTTCATTTTAGGGAGAGACCCAGGATAGCTAATTTTAACATTCTCCTTCTTATTCTTTTAACATGTTCCTTCTTGTTTTCTGGCTTTTATCACCAATCTTTAGCTGCTGTCTCTCCTGGTAGGTTTCCTCAGAGGGACCTTCTCACCCTGTAATATTTATGCTGCCATTCTTCTCTCTCTGTGAATTCCTCTGGGGGAAGTCAGCTAATTTACATTTTCCATCTGGCTCTGCATTGAGCTCTTGGGGTGAATCAAGGCTGAAGCTTGATGGGGCACAATTGGAAAAATGGTGAGGGAGCTCAGGATTCAAGAGAGGAGAAGACAGTATAGAGCTGAATTAATTCACCAAAGAGTCAAGATGAGGAGGTGACCTGGGAGAGAATTGAAAAACAAAGGGATTAGAGTGTGAATGAAAAGTTGGATTTGGGAAAAGAAGATAGCAGGACATGTGGAATCTAATAGATAATGGTCAAACCAGAAGATTTCAGAATGCTCAAATGTGGAGATGGTACTTTTGTAAGTGGTAAGATTAACGGTCTGTTTGAGTTACTTAATACCAGAATCATCTAGAAAATGGAGATCAATTCATGATTTAGGAAGGTAAAGACTGAAAAGAGAGCTAAACTTTCTATGAAGTGCTGGTCAGATAATTATAAATGTTTCACGAATAATAAAGAAAACTGTGGAGTATACACTAAGACATTTTTTAAAAGGAAAGGTATCAACATGAAATGATCTATTCCCAAGTTTAAGTAGTTATTTGTGAGATTATTTGATATTGATCTAGAGGAAGTAATACTTAAAATGCTGATAGAAATTTATTTTGGCTTAAGGAATAAGGCTGAATGATTTAGAAGTCCTTTATAATGTTAGTCTTAATGCTTTAAAGTGTAGTCATGCTCTGTAATGCTAATATAAATATACAGCTCATTTCCTTTTTTTTTTTTCCTTAAAGATTGCAGTTCTCATTCTTTGTTATGGAAAAACACATTTTGAGGATTTTTTTCCCTACCTTCCACATGGAAATTTACATGTTTGGGAGTTGGTGTTTCAAAGTGAACATATTTCAATTGACTTTGGACCTCTGAACTACTTACTAGATACTTGCTTTTCATATATTAGAAGAAAACCATTAGAAAGTCCATTAGAAGAAAACCGTCTGTCCCTCTGCTGGCCAAATAAGATTTTTGAAATTTCCCATAGTTTCAAGCAATTTTTGGGAAAAAAATACTATTGTGATCAAATAATATTATCTCAGTATTTATCCTAATACCACTGCCATCACCACCATCTCTCTCTCCTCTTCCTCCTCTCCCTCTTCCTTTTTCTTCTCTTCCACATCCTCCCTCTTCCTTTTTCTATCTGCCACCATCCATCGATGAGTTAGGGGGATGTCTACCTCAAGCATCTAAAGACTTCCCTTGGTGAATTAGGTGGATGAGAACAATTTATTCCAATGTCCATGAAGGCTACTGAAGCAGACACTTAGAGCTTGGTCAGACACTGAAGATGCTGTGGTCAGACACCGCATCCTGGGACATTGCCAGTCTTCTTGACTTTGATAACATTGGAAGAGAGAGTGAGACTGATGACTTTGTGCAACTTTACATCACTTTAACCTAATTCATGAGCAAGTCAAGACATCATTAATGTCATTGGTCCTCTTCAAATGAAAGACAATAATAAGAAGTCATTGCCATATTGAGGAGCATCTACTTTTTCCCCAATTATTTGTTCCCACAAAAAGTGGTACTCTAAATTTTTTGGTGAACTTGAGGTCTGTCTTTTTGTTACTGATCTTTTTGAGATAGGTACTCTATAGTGGAGTCTCCGGGTTGAAAAATGGAAAGGCTTGGCTGTGGGAGCCAAGCTCAGATTCCTTGAGTCCTCCACTGGAGATCTTCAGTCATCTTGACAGAGAACCCTTCATGACTTTTCTTTGAATCTGGCAATTTAAGTCAGTTCTGAATTTCTCAAATTATATTATCATTTGGTCCAAAGTTCTCCATTTTCTTCATAAGAAAATAGTTTCAGATACTTTAATCAAATGCTTTTCTATAGTCTAGGTAAACTATATATTATTTTTCTGATGTTTGAGATTTAATAACTGCTAAAAAAAAGGAAACTAGATTTCCTTGTCTACCTAATTTTTTAGTGTGATATATTTTTGATGACATTGACTTGATGATTTATAATTACTGCTTCCCGTTGTAAATATCCATCTCTTTAACATTCTATTTTAGAATTTTTCCAGGATTAAAAAACAGGCTTATTGTCCTATAGTTTCTATACTCCATTCTTTTCTCATTTTTTTAAAAAATCAGGACAAGAATTGTCCTTTTATAGTCTTGTAGTTCTTCCCATTTCCATGCTGTTTCAGATGTTATTGAAAGTTAGCAGTCATATCTGCCAGTTGTTTCAGGTTATAATTCATCTCGGACATCTGACTTGAATTCATCAAGGACAACCAGGTGCTTGCTTTTTATTGCTTTCCTTATCTTGGGTGTTAATTTCTTGGTAGTAATTTTTGTTCTCTTATTTCCGGTGCAAAGGTCTTCTTGACAGAGAAAAATCAGTTATTAGAGTCCATTTCTTCTCTGGTCTCTGCAAAGGCTCTAACCATCTTCTTTGATATTCTTTTTTCTCCTAATATTTAAAACAAAACAATAAATCAGCAACCTATTGTTTTTGTTGCTGTTAGCTTTAGAGGATTGTACCTTTTTCCTATACCAGCCTTTCTAACTTGTCTTTGCTTCCATTTTCTTTCATTTCTTTTTAAGGTATTAATTAGTTGGTTAAGTTTCCTGTGAATCCATGGTAGTCTCTTCAGTCATTTCTAATTTTTCTTCCTCATTCAAATTGTTTCTGTGACTTCAAAATTTCATTCTTGAGAATTTTTTTATACCTTCTGGACTGACTTTCTCCTGTTGAATTTTAATTTGTGATTCTAATAGTCTTTCCTTTGAAAATCTTTGAAATCTACCTTTTCCAAATCTAGGATAATTGTCAGATAATGACAAGATTTCCTTTCCTCTGTCATTCTCCTTCTTTTCTTTTCTCTCCTCTGTTCTCATCTCATCACTTCTACTTCAGCAATTTTCCCTTATTGGGAAGAATTAGATCCAGAGTAGGATTGTTCCTTGTTGCTTCTCTGCACATTTTGGAGGATGAAAATTGTTATTAAGTCAAGTTAAGAAATCATTAGCTTACTTAAAGAAAGAGCGAGAAGAGCATATGTCTGAATAACTGAATGAGTCTCCAGTCACTACTATTTCATGCCTGTAGGATCTGTTTATGATCTGTTTGTCCAGATGTCTCATTTTTCTTAATTTTTTTTGTCTCTGTGATCTGTAGTCTTGTTTTTTATTCAGTTTTCATTTGTGCCCAGCTCTTTATGGCTTGTTTGGGGTTTTCTTCATAGATAGGAGAGTGGTTTGTCATTTTCTTTTTCAACTCATTTTACAGATGAGGAACTAAGGCATTATATACCTTAATTAAGGCTTGCCCAGAGTTAGGCAGCTTAGTAAGTTGTCTCTGAGACCGGATTTAAATTCAGAAAGATCAGTCTTTGTGACTTCAGTCCTGGCACTATATCCACTCTGGTCTTCTCCGTGACAAAATCATTTCTACGTTTCCTTCTTACCTTCATCCTCTCTACATATATTTTTTCTCCTGTGGTTCCTGGATTTCCTTACATAAACTAAATATACTATCCTAATATATAATTGTATCTTCCATCTCCTACTCCCACAATCCTATTTCTACCCCTTTGCTGTCTTGTTTCTTTTGAATAAAGAATATCTATCTAGGGACAGAGAGGTGGCACAGTGGATAGGGCACCAGCCCTGAAGTCAGGAGGACCTGGGTTCAAATCTGGTCTCAGACACTTAACACTTCCTAGCTGTGTGACTCTGGGCAAGTCACTTAACCCCAATTGTCTCAGAAAAAAAAAAGTAGAATACCTATGTAGAGCCATATTTAATCATGTTTTTCATCCTATGATTAAAGCCTCAGTGATATCATGAGGTCAAATTTTTCAACTTGATTTGATCTTCTATTTCCATTTCTTTATAAATGTTTGAGGTCAAGTATATTACCGCTGTCTTGAATTTTTTTCTTCTTCTTGTGAACCTATAGATATCACAGAATTACTTTTCTTCTCTAAAGCTATATAGGACATAAATAGACAGTTCTCTCCCTCAGTACTTCTTTTTATCTTAAAGTCCTTTCATTTATCAAAATTCATAAATAGGCCAGAGTTTTTAACCTGAAAAATCACAAATTTGTTTATCCTTTGTAAATCCTCTGTTTTGCTTCCTGTTTTATTGCCAAGCAATATAATCATCAATTCTCCAATGCTGAATTTTGAACCTACTTTTATCTCAGTGTAGATGTTGATAGGAAAGAGAGAGACTCAGATTTACATCTACTTTCTATGTTAAACATACTCTAGAGTTTTGATCAGATTGAAATCAACTGCATCATTTTCAGTAACTGAATTTTTAACAAATACAAATCTTTTTTACTCTCTTATTTCCATATACATTAGTTTTGATGGTTTTCGCAAATCTATGTGCAAACTTTGAATTGATGGCCTAAGTAGAATCTGGAGGCTTGATGTCTCTCTTCTGTCTTTTTCCAGGATTCATTTCCAACCTGACCATTCAGAGACAATATTTCCCTAATGATGAAGATCAAACAGGAGCAGCCAAAGCCTTGTTGCGTCTTCAGGACACTTACAATTTGGATACAGACACCATCTCAAAGGGCAATCTGCCAGGTAAGAGGAGCCCATGCGTCTGCCAAACATCTGTCACCTGACTGATCTGCCGAGTCCATTAGGACTCTGACAATGTGAAGAGCTTTTGTACTTTCAGATTTGTAATTGATAGGATGACTGGTAGTCTTGAGGCATGAAACAACCTTCCTTTTTCTATCACTTGATAGGTTGGCTGCATGTTAGAATCTGATCTTGGGAGACAAAATTGGTTTAAAGAAATAAGGGAAAAACCTTTTTCAGAATTTTTTTTCTTCTTAAGAAAACCTATTAGTTTTCCTGCTTTGTATAGAAAAATTCTAGAATGTTGGCTATTACAGTACGTATATACCATGTTTCAAGATAGGGCATGTGGCGGATATACACAATCAGATTTTTTTAAAGTGTTCTGCATTGTGCAGGATATCCTGCTTTTTAATTTATTTCTGGCAAGGACCTCTCTTCCCTTTAGCTGCCAGCTGAGCCTGGGATATGAAGTCTTACTTTGCCACCACTCTGTGCTCAGATTTCCTTGGTTCTATTGCTTAGAGAAATGGGAAATTATATCTGTTGCTGCCTAGATTAATGCTAACGTGACTTTTTGAATTGGTTGATTTTATTTTTTTTATTATAGCTTTTTATTTACAAAACATATACATGGGTAGTTTTTCAACACTGACCCTTGCAAAACCTTATGTTCCAACTTTTCCCCTCCTTTCCCCCCTCCCCTAGATGTCAGGTAGTCCAATATATGTTAAAGTATATGTTAACTAACTACCATACACACACACACACACACACACACACACACACATTTATACAGTTATCTTGCTGCTCAAGAAAGATCGGATCTAGAAAGAAGGTAAAAAAGCTGAGAAGGAAAACAAAAATGCAAGCAAACAATAAAAGAAAGAGTGGAAATGCTATGTTGTGGTCCCAACTCATTTCCCTACTCTCTGGGTGTAGCTGATTCTCTTCATTACTGAACAGTTGGAACTGGTTTGGATCATCTCATTGTTGAAGAGAGCCAGAATTGATCATTGTATAATCTTGTTGTTGAAGTATATAATGATCACCTGGTTCTGCTCAATTCACTTTGCATCATTTCATGTAAGTCTCCCCAGGTCTCTCTGAAATCATCCTGCTGGTCATTTCTTATAGAACAATAATATTCCATAATATTCATATACCACAATTTATTCAGCCATTCTCCAATTGATGGGCATCCATTCACTTTCCAGTTTCTAGCCACTACAAAAAAGGCTGCCACAAACATCTTTGTACAGGTGGGTCTCTTTCCCTCCTTTAAGATCTCTTTGGGTTATAAGTCCAGTAGAAACACTGCTGGATCAAAAGTTTGATAATTTTTTGGCCATACTTCCAAATTGCTCTCCAGAATGGTTGAATCCATTCACAACTCCACCAACCTTGACCTTTTGTTCTTCCAGGTGAATTTTGTTGTTATTTTTTCTAGGTTAGTAAAATAGTTTCTTGGGAGTTTAATTGGTATAGTACTAAATAAATTAATTAGTTTAGGTAGTATTGTCCTCTTTATTATATTCTCTTGACCTATTCAAGAGCACTTAATATTTTTCCAGTTATTTAGATATGTCTTTATTTGTGTGGAAAATGTTTTGTAGTTTTGCTTGTGTAGTTCTTGATTTTTCCTTGGCAAATAGATTCCCAAATATTTTATACTATTGGCAGTTATTTTAAATGGAATTTATCTTTTTATCTCTTGCATTGGATTTTGTTAGTGATGTATAAAAATTCTGATGATTTATGTGGATTTATTTTGTATACAAAATATTGTATTTTGTATTAGCAACTTTGCTAAAGTTGTGGATTATTTCTAATAGGTTTTCAGTTGATTCTCTAAGGTTCTCTAATTATACCATCATATTATCTGCAAAGAGTGATAATTTGCTTTCCTTATTATCTACTCCAATTTCTTTAATCTCTTTTTCATCTCTTATTGCGAAAGCTAGCATTTCTAATACAATATTGAATAGTAATGGTGATAGTGGGCAACCTTGTTTCACTCCTGATCTTACTGGGAATGGTCCCAGTTTATCCCCATATATATGATGCTTACTGATGGTTTTAAATAGATGCTACTATTTTAAGGAAAAGTCCATTTATTCCTATATTCTCTGGTATTATTAGTAGGAATGGGTATTGGATTTTATCGAATGCTTTTTCTGCATCTATTGAGATGATCATATGATTTTTGTTAATTTGGTTATTGATATAGTCAATTATGCTAATAGTTTTCCTAATATTGAACCAATCCTGCATTCCTGGTATAAATCCTACTTCATCATGGTGTATTATCCTAGGTATAATTTTCTGTAATCTTTTTGCTAATATTTTATTTAAGATTTTTGCATCAAGTCCATTAGGGAGATTGGTCTATAGTTTTCTTTCTCTGTTTTTGTCCTATCTGGTTTAGGTTCATTCTCTATTTTTTCAAATAGTTTATATAGCATTGGAGTTAATTGTTCTTTAAATGTTTGGTAGAATTCACATATATAATTTTACATTTTGAAAAGAACAATGGAATAGATTTTCTCCCAGATGAAAAAATTGAGGCCAATTGCTGTGAATTTCCTTTTCTCTATTCTTCCTCATTGCCTATCATTCAAATGACTTTTGCCACTCTCCCCTCTTTCACCCCTGTTTCATGTGATGAAGTGGACTTACTCCCTAACAAGGCTAGCCCTTCTAATTGGTCAAGGGATCCCATTCTATCCCATCTCTTCCAACAGATTCCTTCTAACCCCTGCCCTTTTCTCCCATTCTTTCACTTATTTTCAGTCTCTGTTTCTCTACTGGCTCCTTTCCTACTGCCTACAAACATGTTCATTTCTCCCCACGCAGAAAAACCTCACTTACTCCTTCCATTTCTGCTAATTCTTTTCCTCTATCTCTTCTGTCCTTTGTAGCTAAACTCCTGAATATTATCTACAATGACTGCTTCCACTTTTCCTCCTCTTATTCTCTTCTTAACCCTTTGTATTCTGGCTTCTGACCTTATCATTCTATCAAAATTGTTCTCTCAAGTTACTCTTTTAATTACAAATCCAATGGCCTTTCCCAGTCCTCATTCTCCTCGACTTCTCTGCAACCTGTGAGAATGCTGATCACACTGTTCTCTCTGGGTTTTCAGGACACCACTTTCTCCTGGTTCTCCTTCTCCCTCTTCGATTGTCCCTTCTCTGTCACCCCTGCTGGATCCTCCTGCAGATCATGTTCTGTCCTGTGCCCTCTTCTCTTGTTCCCTTTGGTGGTGTTATCAGCTTCCATGGATATAATGACCATCTCTGTGCTAAAGATTCTTAAATCTATCTTTTCTATCCCAATCTCTGGTGACCTCAAATTTTGCATCTTTATCTACTTTTTAGGCTTCAAGCTGGATGTTCTAAACTCAACCTGTACAAAATGAAACCCATTATATTTCCTCCTAAAATCTCCTTCCCCTGCCTCCTCATCTGTCAGTTCCCTCAGGACCTGAAAAATCATCCTGAATTCCTCTCCATCGCTCTCCTTCCCCTTCCCTGGTATCCAAACTTCTACCAAGGCTTGTTGATTTTACCTTGCAGCATCTTTCACTGTCTCCATCCTGGTACAGGCCCTTATCCCTTCACACCTGGACCACTGCCATGGCCTGCTCATAGGTCTGCCTGCCAAAGTCTCCCCATGCCAGCCTTTTCTCCATCCAGCCATGTTCTCTACTCAGTGACTTTCCTAAGTGCAACTCCCTGCTCAGTAAACTTCAGGGGCTTCTCCTTGCATCCAGGAGCAAGACCAAAATGCTCCTCTTGTCCTTCAGAGGCCTTTTACCTTTCTAGGCTTCTTATATTTTATTTCTCTCCCCATACTCTTTGATCCAATGATACTGCCTCAAGGGTGTTCCACGTATACTCTCTCTCAGCTCTGGGCATTTTCTCTAACTGTTCCATGTATCTGGAATGCTCTCCCTCCTCCATTCTGATTACTGACTTCCCTGGCTTCCTTTAAGTCATAACTAATTCACACCTCCTACAGGAAATCTCTCCTCCCCTCCCCCTTGGTCCCAGTGGCTTCCCTCTGTTAATTATTTCCCCTATCCTGTATATAGATTGCTTTGTATATTTGTTTATATATTGTCCTTCACATTAAATTGTAAACTCTTTGAGAGTTTGCCACTTTTTATATCCCCACTGTGTGGTATGATGTCTGGTACATAATAGCTTATTGTTTATTGAACTAAATTGAATTGAATAAAGGTTACATTTTCTGCTTATCTTCTCATTTCAGAGGAGTGCCAGGTGAAAACATTAAATCCTAGTGTAGTCTGTAAGTTTTCAAAGGTTTGTGACCTTTTAGCAATGAATTTTGCTTCTTTGCTCTGTTAATGTACTGTCATTTTTCTGATGAGAAGAACAACTGCTTGATATAAAAATTAACTTTTGGTTCCTTTGTTTCCTATGAATTTTCTAAGTTTCTTATAGTGAATAACTAAGTTGTGGCATGTGATTTGATGGAATACCACTGTGATATAAAAAATGACGAGTTGTTTGACTTGGGAAAAACATGGAAAGACTTACATGAAACAATGTAGGGTGAAAAGAGCAGACCTCAAGAGAACATTGTATACAGTAACATCAATAATATTTAGAAAAAGAAGGATAAGTAGCAACTCAAAATGTAATAATCTCCACTCCCCTTACAAAAGAAAGAAACATTTGTTATCCATCCAGCTAGGACAAAATCTTGTCCTTATCCACTGATAGCTCACTACGTTATCTTAGTGATATATAACTGGCTTTTTTGACTTAAAGAATTTTGAATCTTATTTTAATTCATGTTGAGAAAGTTGTTTTAATTTGAGAAACATTTTTGAAAAATTTGTACTCAGGATACTTAATTTTCTCTACATTTTTGCATTATAAACTTAATGTACAAAAGAAATATTATTAAGCAGAATGAAATTTCTAAAATTAAAACAATTTAAATTTATACTGAGGGAAAAATATAAATTTGAGCATTGCAACAATAACATTCATCTGCTCTTTGTCCTGTTATGAATTCAATTGTGTACTAGAAAATCTATTGTCTTTCTTTTTAATATGATTACAGACAATAAGTTTTGATTCATTTGACTCTGATTTTGTATCACTTTATATGTTTAATTTATTATGTTTTTATGTTCTTTGTTTCAACTTTTTTTGAATGATACCATTACTATATTTCACTAGATCTGTGATCTTAAAAATATGGGTGCATATTGATATTCAGACTGTTTTGTCTTTGTGGGTGACTCATGTTCATGTATTTTTCCCAGAGATCTGCTCAACATGCTGGGAGCTTCTAGATTTCTTGACATTGAATGGACATGGAGCACATGGGCTGCCCATCAGTTATCCATTGTTTTTGCTATGTCTGGCTATATTCCTTTTCAGGTCATGCATCTCTGCTATTCTTTATGCTCCTTCTTCTGCTTATTTCTTGATTAGTAAGAGGTAGCAAATTTTTTTTGCATCTACCAGTCACCTCTTTACTTACTGTTCTTTGGATGGCTTGTAGTTTCAGAGACAAGTATTCCATATTTTTCAATTGTATAGCCCCATTGAAAAGATTATTCAAATAGATTTAGATCATCTCCACCCACAGTTATTCATCCTGGGTGTCTCTAGTTCATGTCGTTTCAAAAGTTTGCCATAAGGCCTTCCTTGATTTCTCTTGCTATTGAGGGAAAGGGAAGGGACCACCCTGCTTGTCCACCTGTCATCCTTCAGTCCTGCCACATGAGCAACCCATTTTTTTCTAATCTGATGATGTCTTTTCCCATTCTTTGTAGAAATTCATTGTTGATTCTGTGTTTTATTATTCACACCCATCACTTGCTTCTTCCTTGTTTTCTTTGTAATTTTCACTTTTAATTTTTCAGAGGCATTTGTAATCTTTGTCTCATTGCTGTATCACAGAATATTAGCATTGAAAAGGTGGGCCTTCATGGGAAGCTTTGCCCATTTCCTAGGACAACTCAAACTGCTTTCTTTCTATCTATTCTTGGGCCCAATTCATTGTCCAACATCAGAGTCTGTCAGGAATAAAGGTACGGATGAACCAGATCTATGGGTTTATACAATTGAATATATCTGTACAATAGGCTTGCTTTATGCACTTGTTTTTTTTTTTCCTTTGTGAATAGTTAGACAACTTGTGAGAATATAGATCTCATTTAGTTTATTATGTAATGTTCTGGGGCTTCATTTAGTTAATATCATATTAACCACAAATAAGTATCTCTGAAGGAATTCTCCACCCAATATGGAGTCTCTGCTGAGCATTCTACATGATGTCAGACAATTCTGGCAGACAAATGTCTTTTTTTTCCCCCTCCTTTTTTATGCCTTGCTGTGTTTTAATATTCAGAATGTCGTTGAATGATTTTTTCTGCTACCTTTTAAGCAATCTTGACATGTATGGGAGACTAGCTTGTTAGAAGAAGAGAGCTTGTAAAGATGGTAGCATTTGTTGCAGCGAGGCAAATGCTTGTTTATATTCAGCATATATTAAGCATAATGCATACTTGTGTTTTCCATATTTTTCAGTCTGTTGTGTGACTATGAAGTTCTGGTCTGCTATAATAAGCTATCATGAAAGTTTGCCTTTTCCTGCTTCATACCTTATGAAAGATTCACCTAATGTTGTGCAGATTATTATTTTTAAAATTTTATATAAGGTAGTAAAGCCGGCAAATGGATTGATAGCTTTGGTATTTTCTCAGATGCCCTTTTTTGATAACAAGGTCCATGACTTTTTTAAAAAGCCTTTGATATATTCTGCTCTTTGTTTTATTTTGAGAAATAATTTATTAGTGTCCTTAATTTGTGAGCCTCTAGAATGAGTTCCCCCCTCTTTCTTGCCTATTCCAGACCAGCTATTTTTTCCCATCTTTGTTTTCTTTAGAGCTGTTTTTACTTCTCCTGCAATATATCAGGGATGTTAGGATCTGTACGTGGTGTTTCCACTGTTATTGATAGAGAAGTTTGTTGTAGAACTCTCTTGATAGAGTATTCAGTTTATTCTGTGCATCGCTCTTTTCTTTGTTTCGTATTTAAATATCCTTGGGATATATTGTCTTAATTGGGTTTCTTGTCAAGCTTTTGTAGACTTGTTTTTTCTTCCAGATTTAATTTTGAAGTACTAGTGTTCATAATATCTTAGCATTCTATTCTGTAATATTTCACAAACGAATCTCTCTCTTGGTAAGGAGAGAAAGTATATGGCAGGTGATGAATTTTCTAAGCTATTTCTGGTTCACTGTGACAATTGGTATACATCCATTAAACTTCCTTAGGAAATTATGATAGTCCATTTTGATGTCTGTTCTTTTATCCATTTCTTTAAATGGACCAGATTTAGAATTGTCTCAATTGTAAATCATTATTTTATTTATGTTCTTTTAAGTCGGTATTGATATTGAGCTTTTTCTAATTCAGTAATCTATATGAAACTTATTTAGATGATTCCTACAGTTTCCCATTTGCCAAAATAGAATTAAGTTAATTTCCTCATTTGTGATGTTTTATTTGGTACTTATCATGCTCATTGCTCCCTGATAGTCTTCCAGAAGAATGTACTCGTGATATGTGTGTCACATTTCTCGTAGTTTAATCTAATAATCTTATAAGCTTTTTACCTCTTTTGTTTCTTACTCTTGAATTGTGTTTTGAACATTTTGCATAGTTTTCCATTTCATACCTCTTTTGCATGTAAGTCACCAAATTGAAGTTTATGTTGATTTAATTTGGGAAGTCTCAGGGCTTTTTTTTTCCTTTGATACCTTTTGTTTTTATGCCACTTTCATTCTCCAGTATGTTCTTAGTGGGTTTTTTTGAAGAATTTCTCCACCTGCTGATTTCTTTGCAATAGGGATTATAATTAATTTGTAGTGGTCATTTTGCAAATGTATGATGGGGTACAGCAAGATGAGATGACCACATGTCCCATGAAAAGTATCTTCTTGTTTTCAATTGTTTGAAAAAAATAATTTACCCAATTCCTTTATTTTTTCTAAATAAGAAAATGTGAAACATTCTTGTGTTTAACTGCAACTTTCTTTAATCTTCTCATTTTATAGTAGGCATATAAAGACTGATATGAATGAGTTCCTTAATTAGGGAGTTTATGGGGCACTTTCTTATACTTTCCATAATGATTGGATGTGCAGATTGTTTTTCTCCCTACCCCACCTTCATACAGATTAAGTGGCTATTAACTTTTTTTTTTTTATCAGATCCTTTTTCTCTTTCAATAATGTCTTTGGGATCTAATTCTAATAATAGTTGAGTCAGTTTTGTATTATTTTTCGAAATGTTTGTCTGTAGTCTCTGCCTGTTGTAACATCAAAGTGAATTTTCATTATGTTCATATTTTGCTAATTTTATCATTAAAAGGTAGTATAATGTTTCAATTAAAATTTTTTCATCATAATGTAATTACTAGACTATTGAATTCATATGTTGTAGGTAAAGCCTAAATAAATTAAAAAGGCATCACATGAAGGAGCACAGCTTTTCTTTAGAAACCAATAATGTATAGTTAAAAAGCTATTTATAGCTAAAAGATGATAGCTACATTGTAGTTCTTTATTGCCTCTCTGAGGAACATTGATCTATTATGTATCCTCAGGTAACCACCATCAACAATTTACCATTTTAGCCAAATAAGGTTTACCTTTATATCTCATCTTCCCCAATAAGTGCAAATCAGTTTTGCAGTATTTATCTTCAGAAGATACAGAGTTGGGATACTTGAGTTTGTGTCGTATTTGTGACTGATGAAGCTGAGGGGCTGACTGGGGATGTCCAATGGCAGGAATGGGTGAAGTGGGCTGTGCCCCTCTGGTGCATTGCTAAGGAAAGGGCTGAGATGGGTGCTGCATGTGTTGCATTTGCTGCTGCTGCATTTGTTGCAGCTGGATGTGCTGTAGCTCCTGCTGCATTTGACATTGACAGTTTTTCTGGCTATATTGGTGCTGATGCAAATGCTGTTGTACAGTGAGGCTGAAAATGGTGCTGTTGCATTTGTTGTTGGGTTTGCTGATCCAGTCAGTGCTGGTGCATCTGTTGTAGCTGCTGCTGTTGCTACTGTATCTGATGCTTCTGGGTTTGCTCTGTGATGGTGTGGCAACCATGGCTGTTCCCATCTAGCCAGTTAATGAGGCTGAAAAGTTTGTTGGCATGTTGGCTGCCATGGTAACAGTAGCTACAATCTGATTCATTGGGAGTCTCATTAATTAGGGGTTTAGGAACAATTACCCTGGGAAGTGACTGTGGATGAATCTGACACTAGTGCATGTTGAGAAAGAGGAGAAGGGAGAATGAAAAATTAGGAGATGCCCGTGTCTGCTGTACAGAATGAATTGTTTGAGCTTCTGCCATTCTGCAGCAGTCTTGGAAACGAGACTTGCTTAATAAGCAGCAAATGCCTTTAGGTATTCTTTCTTGGCAGCCTCAGTTTTCCTTTCATATCCCTGCTTTTGTCCTTCACCCAGGCTATCCCACATTGTTGCTACTGTTTTTGAAACTTTTCCAAAGGTTGCATTGAGATTTTGACCTTTAATTGCAGCTTGTGTATCTCTGGAGAATAGGGCATATTCTGACACTGGTTTCTGTGCTCATTGGACTATTTCTTTTTCTTTGGAATTTTGGGCTTCTTGCCAGAATCTGGAGTAACTCTTCTTTCTCCAATGGCTCTTTCTCATCTGCATCATCTTCACTGATGAGCTTGATGGAGAAGGAGTTGCCGGTTTGCTTACAGGACGTGAAGGAAATACGTGATGGTACCCCCTAAATTTAATCCCATTTGGTCCGTGAGCTGAGATTGGTTGATGGTTATGAGCTTGGGTCATCTGGACAATATACTTCATGATTAAGAAATTTGATGATATGGCAACTTCTGTGTATGATCATGTTCCATGTGCAATCCGATGCCATGGATTATACCATTCTGTACCACATGGTTTCTTGATATTATAATAGAAAGATCCAAGGTTAGAAAAAAAACTGGTGTAAATCCATTCACTTATGCAGAAAGTGAATTACTGAGGTCTTGAAAGGATAACAGTACATTTGATATTCTTAAGTTGTAGAGGCAGAACAGTTGGTGGGATTTTAAACTCTGTCCCCAAGACTTAGAGTATGGAATATTTCATAGGCAGTAAGAAAGGCATCATTTGTTTTGGCCATATTCAGATTGTTGTTATTGTTTCCAAAATCACGAGTCAGTCAGGACCAAGGTTATGTTTTAAGAGAGAGTTTTGATGTCTTTCATTTAGTGCTCCTTTTTGTCTGATGAGTGTGTATGTGTGTGTGTGTGTGTGAGCCCATAACATTTATTTTAAAAAATCCATCTCTTTCCTATTTTGAGTCAGTTCTTAATGCTGGATTTTTAGATTTCTCACTTGCCATTCAATTTAATAAGCTTTTGTTACCAGCTCTATATTTAGACATTGTGCTAGATTCTGGGGATAAGAAAACAAAAACAAAATCCGTGCCCTCAAGAAGCTTACATTTCATGATACATGGAAACTTGTATACACATAAGTAAATAGAATGTAGGGAAGTGGTGATGTGAACTCAAGAAGACCTTCCTTAGGAGAGGGCCCTTCCCCTTCTCTCTACTCAATTTGGCTCAGGCCTTCATCACCTCTCTCATCCATGACTGCAGAAGTTTCTTGATGAGTCATCTTTCATACAGCCATCCAAGTGATCGTTTTTAAAGTTCTCTTCAGATGAGGTCACTTCCCTACTTAAGAAACTTCAGTGACTGCCTATTGTCACCAGGATAAAATGCATACTCTCCTCTTGGTCCTAGAAAATCTTTCACCATCTGGCTCCAGCTCCCCTTTGTCCAATAGTTGCCTTTGGCTTTCTGTCATGTACTCTTCCACAGTGTGCCTTCCCTCTTACCTGGAATGTACCCATTACTCACCACTGTTTCTTAGCTTCCTTAAGTGCCCAGGTCAAGTGGCAACCTATCCTTATTCCCTTCCACTTTCCAGTGGCCTTTTATGCATAGCTTTTTATTGCAATCATTTTATGCATAGCTTTTGATTGCATATATATGATTCCTCCCAGTAGAAGGGAAGCTGCCTGAGATTTGGTCCCAGGGTTGTTGTTTTTCTTTGTATTCCTAGAGCTGAGCCCAGTGCTTGGCATCTGGGTATTTAATAAAAACTTACTGAATGGATGAAAGAGGCTAGGTATTGTGTGGTGGGGTAGGAGAGGAAGAAAGAGGAGAAAAGAGAAGGGAGAGCATTGCAGGCATGGGAGAACCACCAGTGCAAAGATCTAGAAGTGGAAGGTAGTTAAGAGTTCAGCTAGAATGCCAGGTGACTGGAGTATAGAGAATATGGAGCTTTAGGAAAGACATCTGAAATGGTCAGTGAGAACTACCTTATCGTGCTTTCAGTTCTGTGATGAGGAATTTGCACCTAACTCAGAGATCTCAGGGAGTCGCTGAAGAGTTTAATAGAATGTAAGCTTCTTGAGGTAGCTGGGTGGCACAGTGTATACAGCACTACCCTTGGAGTCAGAGGATCTGACATTTACTAGCTGTGATCCTCGGCAAGTCGTTTAACCATCTTTCTCATCGGTAAAATGAAATAGAGAAGGAAATGGAAAAGCCCTCCATTATTTTTGCCAAGAAAACTTGATGGAGAGGCTTAAATGTGATGAATATAAGCTTCTTGAAGGTAGGGAGCAAGGACCAAGGACCATTTTATCTTTTGTCTTATATATAGTAAGTGCTTACTGGGTTGAACTGAAATTTTCATATCTTTTCTTGGATGAAAGTGACCCATCTTAAAACTAGATGTTTGATAGTTAATATTTTGTTACCATGTTCACTTCAATATCCTATAACCGAAAGATTTTTTTAAAAAGATTTTTAAAATGAGCATAAAAGAAACTATTTTTAGGCTCAGAATACACAATCATTTTCTTAATTTTCTTTTAGAAAAGCCTGAGTTCCCTGTCAGCTCCGGGAGTAGAGAATGATAAATGATAAAAAATTAGCTAAATGAGTTTGGTTCCACTGTAAGATTCCTGCTGGTTCTTGATTTGTTTCTTCCCTGGAAACTGATAATGTAATTGAACTTTATTTCTAGGTTTAAATAAACATGAAAAACTACTGAATAAGTATTTCTTTATAGTATTTTGATAACATTTTCTGAAGGCTTTGTTGAGAGAATTAATTTCTTCCTAGTTCAGTTTCTGTCCCTAACTGGGTAAAGATGAAAATAAAATATACCATCCTCTAGAAATCATGTATTGCTAAATTACAATTCTGAACCAACTCAAAAAGCTTTCTACCTTTTTTTCTCCAAAACAAAATAATAGTAAATCTAGATATAGTAAGTTTCTGATGTATTTTATTTAATCTCAGGTGCTGACTCTTTTTTTTTTTTTTTTTTTTTTTTTAAATTTTTTTTATTATATATATATATATTTTATAATATTATCCCTTGTATTCATTTTTCCAAATTACCCCCCCTTCCTTATTCCCTCCCCCCGACGACAGGCAATACCATACATTTTACATGTGTTACAATATAGTCTAAGTACAATACATGTGTGTGAATATCATTTTCTTGTTGCACAATAAACATTAGAATCCGAAGGTACATGCAACCTGGGCAGACAGATATTAGTGCTAACAATTTACATTCCCCTCCCAGTGTTTCTTCTCTGGGTGTATCTACCTCTGTCCATCATTGATCAACTGGAAGTGAGTTGGATCTTCTTTATGTTGAAGATTTCCACTTCCATCAGAGTACATCCTCATACAGTATTGTTGTTGAAGTGTACAGTGATCTTCTGGTTCTGCTCATTTCACTCAGCATTAGTTGATTTAAGTCTCTCCAACCCTCTCTGTATTCCTCCTGCTGGTCATTTCTTACTGAGCAATAATATTCCATAACCTTCATATACCACAATTTACCCAACCATTCTCCAACTGATGGACATCCATTCATCTTCCAGTTTCTAGCTACAACAAAAAGAGCTGCCACAAACATTTTGGCACATATATGTCTCTTTCCGCTCTTTAGTATTTCTTTGGGATATAATCCCAGTAGTAGCGCTGCTGGGTCAAAGGGTATGCACAGTTTGATAACACAGGTGCTGACTCTTAAACAGATTTTTAAAATAAGTCACAAATTCCTTTTTCTTCTACCTACTTTGTAAAAGTCAGCTTATTTAATAGACACATAATTGCCTATCTTCTCGAGTGATGATTTTTTTTTTTTACTTTCTCTTAGTACAGATATACTTCCCCCCTAAAGTTAGCTGATTCTCAGAATTTCTCTTAGGATAAGATGGTGATGGGGGATACATTATGGTGAATACTTCTCTGTTAAGGCAAAGTACAGACACAGGTTTTGTTTTATTGTTTTCTTTTCCATGTCAGATGTACTTTCTTTGTCAAGATTTTATGCATCTCATTTCTCTCCCAATGGACACCAAATCATAGTAACTGAAAGCAAAAAAAATATAATTTTCTCTGCAGGCCTTTTATTGAGCATTCAGAAATAACTGAACTGTCTTGGTATGTCGAGCCTATTCTCTAGGAGAGGCAGCAGTGGAGAAAATACTGGCAATTAGTCAAAGCATCTGGATTAGACTTTTGGTTTTGTTTTTTGCTACCTGCTTTTCCCTGGAAGAGCCTATGTAGTGTAGTGAGAAGAGGTCTGATCTTGGAATTAATCTCTCTGAGTTTCAGTTTGCTAATCTATGAAACTGGGGTACGAATAGATACCTTTAACATCTAATTCATGGGTTGAGAAGGTGATGTACATAAAGCACTTAGGTGACTTGAAAACATTATTAAATGCTAGCTTTCTTTGTGACTTTGAGCAATTTACATAACTCTTCTGGTCCTCAGTTTCCCCCTTTATGAAGTTTCTCATTTTCTTTCTTTCTTTCTTTTTTTTAAGTTTTTCATTTTTAAAAACTATGTTTTCTTCTGCCTTCAATCTGCTTTGAGCCAACAAGAACTACATAGCTAGTGAATATAACATTTTACATTAATATAAGAACTTCCTATATGAATTAAGAGGAACAAAATGATAGTGGTATGCTAGATAAACAATACATTTTAATTCTTGATATGTCAGTAGCATATTAATTCTGGGAAATCTGTTAAACATCTCAGGAACTTTAGAAAAAATGTTACTTGTACTACCTACTTAATGGATTCTATTTTGAAATTATAAGGACAGACACTTGTGGTAGAAGACTCTTTGTATCTCAAAATGTGATTTGTTATCAAACTATCACTCTTTGCAGATGATATGATGGTATACTTAGAGAACCCCAAAGACTCTGCTAAAAAGCTATTAGAAATAATTCAGAATTTTAGCAAAGTGGCAGGATACAAAATAAATCCATATAAATCCTCAGCATTTTTATATATCACCAACAAAATGCAACAGGAAGAGATACAAAGAGAAATTCCATTCCAAACAAATGTTGAGAGTATAAAGTATTTGGGAATCCATCTACCAAAGAAAAGTCAGGAATTATATGAGAAAAATTACAAAACACTTGCCACAAAAATAAAGTCAGATTTAAATAATTGGAAAGACATTCAGTGCTCTTGGATAGGCCGAGCGAATATAATAAAGATGACAATACTCCCCAAACTAATCTATTTCTTTAGTGCTATACCAATCAGACTCCCAAGAAACTATTTTAATGACCTAGAAAAAAATAACAACAAAATTCATATGGAAGAATAAAAGGTCGAGAATTGCAAGGGAACTAATGAAAAAAAAGTCAGAGGAAGGTGGTCTAAGTGTACCTGATCTAAAGCTATATTATATAGCAGCAGTCACCAAAACCATTTGGTATTGGCTAAGAAATAGACCGGTAGATCAGTGGAACAGATTAGATCCAAAGGACAAAAAAGGGTACATCTATAGCAATCTAATCTTTGACAAACCCAAAAATACCAACATTAGTGATAAAAATTCATTATTTGGAAAAAACTGTTGGGAAAACTGGAAATTAGTATGGCAGAAATTAGATATGGATCCACACTTAACACCATATACCAAGATAAGATCAAAATGGGTCCATGATTTAGGCATAAAGAATGAGATAATAAATAGATTAGAGAAACAGAAAATAGTCTACCTCTCAGACCTGTGGAGGAGGAAGGAATTTATGACCAGAGGAGAACTAGAGATCATTATTGATCACAAAATAAAAGATTTTGATTACATCAAACTAAAAAGTTTCTGTACAAACAATACTAATGCAAACAAGATTAGAAGGGAAGTAACAAATTGGGAAAATATTTTTAAAAGTAAAGGTTCTGACAAAGGTCTCATTTCCAAAATATATAGACAACTGACCCTGATTTATAAGAAATCAAACCATTCTCCAATTGATAAATGGTCAAAGGATATGAACAGACAATTCTCAGATGACGAAATTGAAACTATATCCACTCATATGAAAGAGTGTTCCACATCACTATTGATCAGAGAAATGCAAATTAAGACAACTCTGAGATACCACTACACACCTGTCAGATTGGCTAAGATGACAGGAACAAATAATGATGAATGTTGGAGGGGATGTGGGAAAACTGGGACACTGATACATTGTTGGTGGAGTTGTGAAAGAATCCAGCCATTCTGGAGAGCAATTTGGAACTATGCCCAAAAAGTTATCAAACTGTGCATACCCTTTGACCCAGTATTGCTGTTATTGGGCTTATCTCCCAAAGAAATACTAAAGAGCAGAAAGGGACCTGTATGTGCCAAAATGTTTGTGGCAGCTCTTTTTGTTGTAGCTAGAAACTGGAAGATGAATGGATGCCCATCAATTGGAGAATGGTTGGGTATATGAAGGTTATGGAATATTATTGCTCTGTAAGAAATGACCAGCAGGAGGAATACAGAGAGGCTTGGAGAGACTTACATCAACGGATGCTGAGTGAAATGAGCAGAACCAGAAGATGTATTCTGATGGAAGTGGATATCTTCAACATAAAGAAGATGCAACTCACTTCCAGTTGATCAATGATGGACAGAAATAACTACACCCAGAGAAGGAACACTGGGAAGTGAATGTAAATTGTTAGCACTACTGTCTATCTACTCAGGTTACTTATACCTTCGGAATCTAATACTTAATGTGCAACAAGAAAATGGTATTTACACACATATATTGTATCTAGGTTATATTGTAACACATGTAAAATGTATGGGATTGCCTGTCATCAAGGGGAGGGATTAGAGGGGGGGTAATTTGGAAAAATGAATACAAGGGATAATATTATAAAAAAATTACTCATGCATATATACTGTGGAAAAAAATTCTAAATAAAATTAAAAAAATTAAAAATTAAAAAAAATGTGATTTGTTCTTTTTGTAGGAGTAAAACACAAGTCTTCTCTGACAGCCGAGGATTGCTTTGAATTGGGTAAAATAGCATACACTGAGGCTGATTACTACCATACTGAGCTATGGATGGAACAAGCCTTAAAGCAGCTAGAGGAAGGCGAAGTGTCCACACTTGACAAAGTCTCGGTTCTAGACTATTGGAGTTATGCTGTGTATCAACAAGGGCACTTGGAGAAAGCTCTCCTGCTCACCAAGAAGCTTCTTGAACTGGGTAAGTTAGAACTGATCCTTTCTTGAAGTTATTCCTGAGCTGGCCTATTGAGTTAGGAGAGCTTCTTGCCTTCCCCATTCTTCTCTCTCATATTCTCAAAAATTTCTAGGGATCAGTTTTGACCAGACTAGACAGTGTCACTTTGTTAAAGATGGCCTGAGTTCCTCTACCTATTTCTTAAGGAATTTCATTAATCACATTGTAAAATGGCTTACTCAATCTAAAACTAACGCTCTATTAAATTATAGCCTGCTTCCTAATTTTTATGGGCATAGAGCTTGATATGGGGTTTTTGTTTTATATATTGTACTTTTCTTCAAATTATATTGGCTTAAAATAAATTTTCCTTCTTGTAGATACTTTGAATGTAAAAATAATGATAATAGTGCTAATGATATGGGAGAGAGATAAAATGATTTGATCCTTATGCATTTATCACAATTATTAACATGTCATAATGTACATTATATATGACAATTATACAACTTATGTAATATAAATGCTTAATTCTTGAACATTTTATTAGTTTAAAAATAGGGTTTATACCCTATAGTTTAGCTAAGGTTGTCGGATTTATTTTTACTATCTTTATAAAAGAAGTTTACTTCTCAGAGAACCAGAACTGTAGGATTCTCTTGAAGTTTGTCTTGATGAAAATCTGGTTCACATTTCCTTCCTAATATGTTTGTTATGCGATGCATAACTCTTTCTTGGCAGGGCACATGGCATAATGTAAAAGTAACCCTTGAAATTCAGAAAGTATTTTCACTTTGAACTCTTTCTTAACAGAATAAATTGGAGTCACAAGTATCATGGGTAATATCTGAATGATCAGAAGTCATTTTATAGTCTATATGATAGATAAAGATTTCTAGACTAATTTTTATTTATATGATCTCTTTTTCCCTTCAAAAGTTTCATCCCCCTCAGCCTTGAGAGCAGGCAGCTGTGACTAGCAATTCTGTGGTAGCTCTTGGTTTCTAGTGTAACTGGAAATTATGAATTTAATTTATTTTTCTCTTCCTTCTCAGAATATTAGAATTAAAAGGTCCTAGACTTCAGAGGTAGCCTGATTCTGAGATTACTTTTGTGTCATTGCTTTATTTAATTTAATTTAGCAGTCATTGCTTTTGACCTCTGCCTATTATTTTCTTTATACTTAAATATGATTTCTGATTTTTATATGTATGACACTCCTTTTGTCAATGCAGATTGCAAACCCTCTGTGGCTTAGTTGATTGTCTTTTAAGAATTAGTGGGAAAAAAAAGAATTAGTGAAAAAAATTCATCCCATTATAGCTATTCTGATGATTAGTCTCTCTGAATTTCGCTATGGAGGCATTATGGCATGATAGTAAATATAGTAATGGAAAGTGTGGGAGTGAAGTCAGAAGATCCAACTTTGGCTTGCCTGCCTATGTGACTTTGGACAAGTCACTTTGTAGGATTCACTTTCATCATTTGTAAAATGAGATGGTTGGACTAGATGATCTCTAAGACCCTCTTGACCTCTAAACCTAATAGGCATTGGTGGACCTAAACTTGAAGTTGTATTTCAGTGCAGGACCTACAAAAATCTGTATTCGATTAGCAATGCCTTTTGGGAATCCAGGGTGTGACATAATAAATAATCAGAATGAGATATTAGTAGATATTATTCCACATACTGATAATTTTTTTGGGGGGGTGTCTCAGAAAAATCTCCTTTGTTCTGGGTACAAGTAAAATGAGTAAGACTTTCTTTGCTGATAATCAAAGAAATTGTGGTTGAGTAAATTTCCAAAATGTAAGTATAGTATTTGTTAGCCTGAACTAAATGATTCTCCTTCAGGACTTCTGTGCTATTACTATGGACTGATCCTTAAATATCTATGGTCTGTCTTTCTTACTGTGTCACTAGATCCTGAACATCAAAGAGCCAATGGTAACTTAAAATATTTTGAATATATAATGGCTAAAGAAAAAGATACCAATAAATCTACCACAAAATCTGCTGCTGACCAATCTGAGCAGGAAAGTGCTCCAAAGAGAAAGGGACGTGCCAAGGATTACCTGTCCGAAAGGCGGAAGTATGAAATGCTGTGCCGTGGGAGAGAGAGAGAGAGAGAGAGAGAGAGAGAGAGAGAGAGAGAGAACAGAGAGAGAGAGAAAGAAAAAGAGAAAGAGAGATTTGGAATTCAAAGAAGAGGCACCTGAAAATGCTAGAAATTAACACTCAACATAGGGAAGGTTAAAAGTGCCTTTACACCCAGAGAATAGATACTGAAGTAGTTGTATAGATAGAAATTTTTCTTATGATGATGAACATAACCTCCACAAATTTGTAAACATAATATTTGCATTTTCCCAATCATCCTTACATGACAAAGAGTTTTTAAAGCCATTTCTAGTGTAGGCACACAGAGATTTTAGGCTCCTCTTTATTTCATTTGAGGGCTGTCAGTGAGCATTTGTTGATTATCTACTTGTTGTGGACATGATGGTAGGTGCTGGAATGTAGAGAAAAGTAATATGCCCTTAAGGACCACCTTACTTTCTATTTCAAATACAGATTCAAGTAAGGTTATTTAGGAATGGCAGTCATCATACTATGTAGCATTACTCTTAGTAGCACCATCAATAGAAAGCTCAAATTATGATGTTGGAAGGGATCTTGCTGGTCTTGCCTTTGAGACCTTACCAAATCCTGTCTTACAGTATCCTGGACTGGTAGGGACTTAGGGAGGGAGCCCATTCTGTTTTGGGATAGCTATCATTTCACTGATTCTTGTTCTGCTCTTACCCTCTGGGGGCAGCAGAAGACAAATCCTCAGTTCAATCAATAAGCATCTTTTTTTGGGAAGGTGCTATCTGTACCAAGTAAAGGATGAGAGACGTAGGTTCAAGAAGCTTGCCTTCTACAGGGATGTGATATATGCTTGGATAAGCAATGTGGTGAATTATATAAAGTCATCGGAGAAGAGAGAGCTTTAACTGTGGGTAAAGGGAGAGAGAAAGTAGCAAGGTCTTCCCACAGAGCCGAAATTTGAAGGAAGTTGGGGGATTCTCATGATCAGAGAGGTGAACAGAGAGTACTTTTCAGTCATGAGGCACAGCCTTTGCAAAAGCACAGAATGGAATCCCACAGAAGGGGCCAGTAGAATAAAGAATGTGTGAAGGAGAGTGGTATAAGAAAAAGACTAAAGATAAGTGGGAGCAAGATTGTGGATAACTTTTAAATGCCCAATTGAGAATTTTGTATTTTATCTTAGAGGCAATAGGAAGCTAGTAAAAAGTATTATTATTATTATTTTTTAAAAGCTATATTTTAGGAATAGCATTTTGGTGGCTATATTTTGGAATAGTAGAAGACTTGAGTAAGAAGGTCAATTATGAGGTTGTTGCAGGAAGAAAATAATGAGAGCCTAAACAGGGATGATGGCCATTCCCAGGGTTAGTCTCCTCTTCCTGCTCCAGTCTTTGTGCTATAGAGCTGGATCTTCAGACCCTCCGTGGCAATTCAGAACAGAGTGCTGGTAACCTTGGTGTCCCCTGGACATTGAGAATGTCCCATTCTGAGCTCTGTGCCCCTTTTCTTATTGGTAGCCCTTTGCATCTTCCAATTTCCCCATTGTGGGCTTTCCATTCTTGCTGCCTCCAGACACAGAGCTTTGCAGACCACAGCTGTTTCTGACCCATCAGACTAAGAGGTGGGATTATTTGCCCTGCTGGCTTTGCAGATGGTTTCTTTTTCTATTGCCTAGAAGCTTCTAGATTACTTTTTTGGGTGCTTTTCTGAGGTGGAAGAATCACTGTAGATTCTCATTGGACTTCATGGTCATTATGTAGTTAGAAATGAATGTCAGGTTTTTACTGCAATAGGTATGTAGAAGTTGAGCGGTCTGCTTCCCTTCAGGCAACAACAGTCTTAGCCAGAATGTGGTGCATAGATTTTAAGTGTTAAAAAGAGGTTTTTGAGATTGCTCCCAGAGGTAATAGACACTGGAGTTTATTGAGCAGAGAAGAGATTTGGTTGCGTTTGTGCTTTAGGACTGTCATTTTGGATACTATATGGAGAGAAGATTATAGAGGGGAAAGACATGAGGCAGAAAAACCATTAGGAGACTATTACAATAATCTAGATAAGAGGTAATGAGGGTGTGAAACAGGGGAATGGTTGCATGATTGGAGAATAGGAAAAATATAGGAAAGGTGAAAGTCTTTTTGAAAAACTTGATTCTGCTATTCAGTATGTTAGCTCACCTTTCCAGCTTTGTGACACTTGCAAATTTGAAAACTATTCCATTTATGTCTTATCCAAGTCGCTGATGTTTTGTACTGATCCATGGAGGCAATGCATAAATCTTCTCAGCCTGACATTGAATCATTTAAATGATCATTCTTGGGCCCCAGCCAGTTTTGAGTTGATTTAACTCCACACTTATGAGAGCTCACTTCGAATTATCTTTTTCACAAGAATAGCATGAAAGACTTTATCAGCTGCTTTGCTAAAATCCAAGTGAAAATGTAACTTCAGCATCACAGTGATATACCAGCTTAGTGACCCTATAAAGAAAAACAAACTAAAAAAGGAAATGAGATTAGTTTGACTTGTCTCTTCCTTTTATATTTTGCATAAAACATAACTGTTATGTACAAAATTCTGTGTAGATTCTGTTGCCCTCACTTAAATCTATATCACTTTCTCCATGTTTCAATAAATTTCCTATATTTGAATTTTCTTCAAGCAACATAACATAATATTCTATTCATATGTAATTTTTCCTCCCAGCCATCTTCAATTTTGTTTTTGTTTTTGTTTTTGTTTTCTTTTCTTTTCTTTTTTTCCTTTTTTTTTTTTTTTTGCTTCATAAAAAAAGTGCTGCTATAAATATTTTGACACATGGGAACTTTCTGCCTTGGACTTCCTTGGAGTTGATACCTATGAGGAGAATTTCTAAGACAAATAAGAAGAGAGGTTTTTTTTTTTTTTTGAGTTTTCCAAATTGAAACAACCCTTTCTTGATGTGACCCTTGATGATTCTCTGTAATCATCCCTTCTTTCTCTAAGTCATTCTTTCCCTAATGTAATAGAATTTTGCCAGAAATTAAATAAAACTCAGAAGCTTAGAGTTAGTATGTTTTTTTTTTTAAAAGGAAATGAAGACATTTGGCTTTTTCCATCCCTCCAGCATCTTCCCTGTTCTCTATGATACCTTGAGGATATCTAGAAATTGTTTAGGAGAGTGGGTTGAAAAGGAGTCTTTTTAACCAAAAGAAAGCACTTCTTTATAATAAGGAGGCTGCCCAATTATTATGAAGAATATGGAGAAATCTTTGACTCCTGGATTTTTATTTTGATGAAAAAACATCTATTTCTTCCTTTATTGTCTAGACACAAACACACACACACACACACACACACACACACACACACACACCACCCACCCACCACCACCACCTCCAACAACAACAACAAAATTCATTTTTCATTCTGAAAGTTGGCTTGTTTTTAATGTCAAGAAGAGTATCTGTCAAAGATCTTTGAGATAGTTTTATTATATGAGAAGTAACCTTCTTGCCCATCAAAATAGATTAAATTTACCTGGTTAATTTCTTACTTAGCTCTGTATCCTTTCTAGTGATTGAGTAATTACTGCTAATCACAATACAAAGACTATAGTATTTTCCTGTGACTGCATAGACCAAGCAAATACATTGCAGCTTCTGCTTTTAAGGTACCCAGTTCATTTAAGGATCTGGGGTTTGCCTACAAAGTACTTGGAGAATTTTGAACTATTTTCCCATATCCACAATATTTTCTTATGTTTTCCTGTTTCTTTCCATTTTATTCTCAGACTCCTCAGAGACAGAAGAAACTCTTCTGCCGCTACCACGATGGCAATCGGAACCCCAAGTTTATCTTGGCTCCAGCCAAACAAGAGGATGAGTGGGACAAACCTCGCATTGTTCGTTTTCATGAAATAATTTCTGATGCTGAGATTGAAATTGTTAAAGACCTAGCAAAACCCAGGGTAAAAATTTCATTTTAATTTTTTGGAGTTTTATAGATAATGCCATGTGGAGGAACTTGGTTTGGTTTTTTTGAAGTCTGACATGATTTTATAGTGTTTTTTCCCCTTTTGTAAGACTTTAAGAATGGATTGTACTAGATTGTGACATATCTATCTTAATTTTTCTTGGGTTTATGGCTTACCCTAAGTAGAATGTGTGGCTTTTAATATAAATGTGGCGATCAAATTCTGTTTGTGCCATTTTTTTCCCCATTTACATTCTAACTGTGTTTGAACTAATCTTGGAGAAAAACATATATTTTTTTAAAAAATAATTCTCTTTTGAGCATTATGCTCAGGAACTTTTTATGTTCTGGAGTTTTGTAATCTATTAATCTGGGAAGGTTTCTGCTTTTTCACACCTTCAATAGAAAATGCATTCAGAAAATACAGTTGAAGTATTTAGTTTATTTTAGGTTCCTTGTTACTATATTTTAATTCTTGCTTATATGCTTGTAGTCCCAACAGTATCATGCACCATTGTAGGGGAAAGCATAACCCATCAAATTTTTTTTTGTACAAAAGCTTTTTAATTTGATGTTATAAAAATCCTCTATTTTGCGATCAATAATGATCTCTAGTTCTCCTTTATAACCCATCATTTTGACTGCTACTGTCCGTGACTCTCCTTCCATCCCCTTTTACCTCCTTCTAAGAGCTTAATAGCAAAACATGAGCATGCAAGTGATGAGAAATGAATTTTTATTTTATGAGAGTGTGACAGGAACTAGACTAAAATGTTAGTTCATGGTCCAGGCCCTCTTTTTTCCTCATTAGCTCATTTTAAAAGATGTTTTGTAATTGTAGAATTAAATAATTGCTTTTGATTGTGTTGGAAAGGGAACAAACTGGCACTATTTGAATACAGAATAAACAGTAGAGGAGATTGTTAATTTAATGTGAATAGCTTCCTTCAAAAATGAAAGGTTAAAGTGTCTTGAGCCTCTTAAATGAATTTTTAAAAAATCTGAATTAAGCCGTAACAGCTGTTCAAATTGGTATTCTGTATTTTTTTTTTTAATCAACAGAGGAGTACTTTGTAAATTGAGGAAAAGTGGCTTACCATGTAATGATTCTCTGCTTTAGTCTTCAGTAATGGAACCCTAAACTTGAAGTCTTATAATTTATAATCGTGTGCAAAAAACTCTATTTATATGTGCTATCAATTCTTCTCTGAATTTCTGTCTCAGTGATTCATGTCCTATAACAATCCCTACTAGATAATAATAAATTTTAAATGGTGTAGTATGTATTTCCTTGAGGATATTGAATGCAGAGTACTCAATTAAATCTGTGTCTAGTCATCTGTCCTTGAAGATGAGATCTCATAAAGATGTTGTAGTTAACAAGTCCCTGATTTTAGCAACAAAATTTACTAACCTTATTTGGATCAGCTAGATCCTTCCATTTTGAACTCAAAATTGCTTCATCCAATAATCTTTAGAATTTAAGATGGAATATTTTTTTTATCTGCTTTTTTCCTTCAGCTGAGAGGAAAATAACTCCAAATGTTGCTGATCTATTTTAAATTGCCTCCTTAATGTATTATTTGCTAGATGATCCACAATTTTAGGAGGAGAATTAAAGAAGAAATGTGTTTGAAATATCCATTCTTAAGAGATGTAATTTCCTTGTTTTTAATATATTCTAGCTTAAAAAAAAAAGCTGTTTAGCATGGGATGGAGAACTGATCTTAGAGTCAAGAAGACTGATCAAGTCCTATCCTAATACTTACCAGACCCAGTCAGCTCTCCAAGATCATAAGCTGTAAAATGTTTGTTGATCTGCTTTGAAGAGGTGTTCCTTATATCAATGAACTCACAAGTCTAGATGTTTAAAAAATATCTTTATAATTACATACACACAGAAATTATAACTATTTTCCTACTCCTTACCATAATCCCTTCTTCTCATCTCCCTCCCCCATCCCTCAAAACCTATAGGGGAAAAAGTCAAAAAACTTAAAACTATCTGCTTTGAAAAGCATTATATCTTAATGAGTTTTTCCTTCCCTGCCCCTTCCCCCAACCCTTACCTCGGGATTCTGATTGGTCGGATAAATGTGATGCAAGTTTTGTTTTATAATACAACTATTTTGATGGTTGGCTTCACAGCTGAGGCGAGCCACCATTTCAAATCCAATAACAGGAGTCTTGGAGACGGCCCATTACAGAATTAGCAAAAGGTAAGAGAGACAAACGCGGAATATTTTGCCCTGTAATGAGTGTTGTGTACTTCCCACAGGTATTGTGCTCATTCAGGGAAAGAAGCTTGTTTACTAAACCAATATTTTCATTTTTGAGTCTCCAGCTCAAGTCACCACCATTGTAATACATGTAGAGAAGCCGCTCTTGTGTTTCACAGGTGGAGCCCCTCAGCTAGAAGTGAGGGCTTTAGTTTTTAATTAGTTTCATTCTCATTTTCAGGGAATTAATGTGACATTTTGTAGCTTTCCTCTTGAGATATAAAATATCCCTGGAAGTGGTCTGATGTCTGTTTTTTTTTTCTTTGTCCCTGCCAAGAAAACTAGGCCTGGATGAGTCTGGCAGCCTGAGATGCTTATTAATGTCCATCACATCCAGTGCTACAGAGAATACATATTCTCCCCTGTCACTCTAGGATCAGCCTTCAGAAACATTTGTTCATCAGTTACATAAAATCACTTTGTCCAGAGTTTTAATCTGTTTTTGTCCCATTAAGATTATTTTTTAATTTTACAAATTTGCTAAGATGTGGCATTAAGAAAGAATAGTACTTTTTTCCATCTCTCAAGGCATTTTTCCAAATCCTATAACTTGAACTCAATTGCCTCACTGTTTTCTCCAGGAAAGTGCCAAAAACAAACAACACAACCAAACTTATTTCAATGTATTTTTTTAAAGATGACTTTCTACCAGCTATTAATTAGTGATGATTTTTTTCATGAAAGTCATAACTTGTTATTCTCTCTGTAGATGAAACTTAGATAAAAACAAACTGCATTCACCTTCTAGAGTTTGGGGACAATCCTGTGAAACACAGTGCTAAAAGTTATTTGTAGGAAGCTTCAAATGACTTTTTTTTAAAAAAGTGAAAGGACAACCAATTTGCAATGAAACATGTTTATCCAATTCTCCTTGATTTGGAAGTGGCTCCCTTTGCTGCCACCTTTCTAACTATTTTTGCCAATTGAGAGCATTACATACCATCCAGACCAATCGGAACCTTTCTGATCAGCTATGGCTTGGCAAAACTAAACTAAACCAATCAAACAAACAAAAAACAAAGCCTCCTACAAGAGTAAGTTCTTGTCCTTTCTCTTTTTTATAGCTGAGCCGGGCTACAGTACATGACCCAGAGACTGGAAAATTGACCACAGCACAGTACAGAGTATCTAAGAGGTAAGGGGAAAACAGCCAGTGAAATATGGGTGAAATGAGGAATTCTCCAGCTGATCCCATCTGATTTAATCTTCTGGCTTTTTCTTCCCTTTGTTTTAACTGGGGAGCAAAAAGGAGAATTTAGCTGTGCTTATGCTTACTGCTTTTTGGAGAATGTAAAGGAGATGGAATGTAATGAAGTAGCATCTTAATAAGATGGTACTAATAAAAGTTACTTGCATACCTGCATGAGGTTTCTTAAATGTCCAACATGTCAGAGCTGGTTACTATTAACTCACTTTTTAGACAAAGTCTAGAGAAATATGATTAAGATTTAAACCTATCTAGTAATGATTGTAATCTTTTGAGCTACCTAAAAAAATCCACAGTGGGAATACCAGATCCTAAAGAAGAAAAAAATTCATCCTGCATATAAGTGAAGTAGAGTTTTCACTGCAGAATAAATTAATTTCCCAAACTTGATGTCATATGCTTTGCTATCTTTTTTTTTCTGGAAGGAGAGGGGTCAACAATGAAGTTGTATGTTCCCAAAAGGTCATTAATACTTCAAAATAGGAGCTTTGGAAGTGAAAGTAAAACATACCTACTTGGAAATGAGTAGGCAGATTCAGCCTGTGAAGGAGAGGAAATACAACAGAAATAACCATTTTGTAGCATCTGTAATTCATCACCTTAGTGGTGCTAAGGCTGGAGAGAGGGTCTTAATTTAGCATTTCCTTGCTTTGACATGATTCCACGTCTCCTTTTGTATTAGCTTAGTTTTCAGTCTCTGTGTGTGTGGTTCTTTTCATAACCAAAATAATCCAGTGGCACTCAATTTGTATTTGCTACAATGTGCTTTTAGTTTGGGCCATATGAGGAGAATTCCATTGAAGGAACCTTCTAAAGGCTGCTTGTTCACAAAATCTGCTCTGTCTGGAGACAGTCTTTCCTTCGATAACATAACCTCTTTCTTCTTTAAAGCTCCCATTTTAAGGGAAGTCTATCTTTTTTTTTTTTTTTTCACAGGAATTAGACTGTTATTTATTCTGGAGACTTCTGTGCAAAATGATCGCCTGTGATACTTAACTGCTAAATGTTCAGATTAAGCTAGTTATTTCAGGGAGCTATCTAGAGAATAAATAAAAAGTGCAAATTTAGTATATTGGTAAATTCTTTCAAGGCATGTAGATAGGCTTTTTGAATATATTGCCCTTAGGGTTATGGGGCTTTTTGCCAACACTTTAAAAGAAAAACTTTGTTGATAAATTTTTTCAAGGCATATAGATGATATAATAGGCTTTTTGAATAAATATTTTTTCTTAGGGCTATGGGGCCTTTTGCCAGCCATTTAAAATAAATCACTCCTAGGAGAGCAGCCTAGAAACATAACTTTTTTCTCAATGACCAAATATTTCTAAACATTCCAGGTTTCTTTAAAAAGAAACCAAACCTCACATATTATAATGAGACCACTCTTCTGAAAGACAGAATTCCTGGATTTCTGGGAAGGGCACAGTTATAGTTGATGTAGAACGTGGCAAAGGAAGGCAGTTTAGCCAGTAGCATCCGAAGTCATGACAAATTATGAGTAACGCCAGAATAAATTTAGTGTTGGCAAAGACCAGATATATGTGTGTGTGTTTTTACAGCAGCCTGGTTAAAAAAGTTTCCATGGCACAGTGAAATTTAGAGAATCTGTCTTAGGAATATTGGACCTACCGCTTTTTCTTTTCCTTTTAAAACATTCTTCTTGCCTATAAAGCAAGAACTATGAAAGTGATTCTATATAAACTTTAGCTATGATTTCAAGTCTTGTCAATATTTTTTAAATTAATTTTTTAATACTCTTCTTTCTGAGCTATTGAAACTAGTATAGTGATGGAGTTTTATTGAATGAAATAGCATAGTCTTTTGACTAGTGAATTATTTACTTTTTTGATGATTTAATAAATATTTCAAGATACATTTGAACTTTTTTTTCTTCATTGCAAATCTCATTTAAAAATATGGTACTACAATTTGGTACTGTGTTTAAGTGGACATTTTATGTTCCTTTCATGAATTATACTTTGAAGACAGGATGGGGAGAGAACCTCTTTCTGCAACACAACATGAGAAAAAATTTGTGTGCTGATGTCGGTAAACAGTAATTTAATTTTTGCTTTGGGACTATCTGTATTTTGAAAGGGTCAGTGGAGAACTTCAAAGTATTATTTTTTTAAATTTATAAAAGATGACATCATCTTCAGCTGAAATAAGAATTTGCTTGTTCCTCCAAAAAAGGGTTTCTTAGGCAAAGTATGTGTATAGATCCCTTTCTGTTAGAAAAGAGGACTTTTGTTTCTTCCACTGACCATCTGCAAGTTGCTGGCAAGTCACCTATGTCTTTTCAAACCAAAATTTTGAAATACTTTTTGTTTAAGGTTCCTTTCAAGATGAAGCTAACTATGGCTCAGTATACAAGTTTATAAACAGGATTTAGTGTCTGATAAATGATACTCTGTAGTAGATTAAAAGAACGAGCTAAAATTGAAAAATAAGTTATAATAGTATGCTTTAAGTTTCTGAAGAAAAAAGATTATATTTGATGCTACTGATATATTTCTGATGGTGAGTTTTGCCAAACAGTATACTTTGAATATAGACACAACAGTTAGTGACAACAAAAAAACTCTCAAGACTTTGCTTTATTTTAGCAAAGAAAGAGGTGATCCTCCTCATATGAGACAGGGATGAAGGAAGGAAGCAGTGGAAGAAGGCATCTGAGTGATGTGAGATGAAAGGTTGGGAAAGAGAGAGCTCACAGGCAAACCTTCAGCTTTTTCAGTGAAAGATGGAGCAGGATTGAGGGTGAGAGAAGGGAAAGCTGTGGGAGACTTGGGGAGGGATGAAAGGGTTTAGGAGAACCGTGGTTTGGGCTAGAATAGTGGGTTGATAAGGGAGGTGTCGTAGCACTGTCCAGAGTCAGTGAGGGTCCAATGTGTGACATAAATTTGTACGTGGATCCAGTCGGCGTAGTTTAACGATTTTCTCCAGGTTATTCATATTAGACCTAGAGAGATAGAGGCAATATTTTGACTGAAAGAGGCCAAAAATCATCCAAGAACTGGCAGAGCCTAGAACTTATTGAAGCTTATAGTCTGTAACTCCAAACTAGGGCTTTTTTTTTTCCCCTGAGGCTGGGGTTAAGTGACTTGCCTAGGGTCACACAGCTAGGAAGTGTTAAGTGTCTGAGACCACATTTGAACTCGGGTCCTCCTGAATTCAGGGCTGGTACTCTATCCACTGCACCACCTAGCCTGCCCCCCCCTTTTTTTTTAAATAGTGCAGCTGAGAAGTAAAACCATTCCAGAAATAAGGATAGTAGGTAGAATCTGGTTCTTTTGATTAATAAATAAATGAAAAGGCTAAGTAAGGAATATGTAGTTTTTCATAAACTCTACAGGGACCGAGACATGCATTTACTTTTCAGTATAGAGGAGATGACAAGAAATGTAAATGTAAATTTACCTTTGTACTCTCATCCCAATAACCATTCTTTTTTTTCTATTTAAAAGAGGATTCACATGAAGTTTATAATGAACAAAGGAGAGAAAGACAAGAGAGATTATATAAATGTATAGTTTTTCCCTCTGAACAATTATTCTCAAGAGAAAGTAAGTTTTTTGACTGCTTGTAGTACCTTCAGGCCTTGAAGGGCTGTCTATGTTGGCAATTAATTTTGTTTACTTTTTGCTGTTCTGAGAGAGATTATAGTGTTTGCACACCTAGCAATGTGAGTGCCTTATTAGTTTTACTGTGTTGGCATTTGCTAATATAGACATTGCAGAAGAGACTTGTGATAGCCAGGAAATTGAACGTTAGGGGACAGCTTCTGTTGTCAGACAACCACTGAAAAGTCAGAGGTGGTTCTTGGTTTATGTAAGCAGGCTGTTTTGAAGTTCTCTTTGTATGGTGATTTTTTGTGTCATGAATTTGTCTATGGATGTGGAGAAGAGGGAGGAGGGTGGAGGGAGAGGGGCCAGCAGACAAATCAAGGTCAGGTTGGGGCCTGGCTAGAACCAAGAGGAAAAACATGGAAAATTGAACATGTGAGGGTCAGTTGGCCATGGACACAGACAAGAGGGGAAGGGTTACTAGAAGGGCTGGGACAGACATATCTCTCTCAGGGTCTGTGTGTATGTGTAGGGATGGTGGATTCAGAGTCCTGGAATAGGGGCACCGAGAGAAAGCACAATACTGTAACTATCATTAACATGGGTATTTTTTAGAATGCAGGTTTTTTTTTTCAGAATTCTATATGTAATAAAGTCAAATTTGCATAATATAAATTTGCATAAAGGTAAGAACTGTATTTTAAACAATTGGCTTTGAATCCCTTGCTAGAACATGTGAACTCTTTGCAGACAAGTAAAATAATGGAACTGATACTTAGGATTTTAGTTTTGCTTCAGTCTTGTTTAGGAAATCAGAAGAACCAATGCTGATTTCAGATAATGTTTTTATCTTAGAAAATAGCTGGGTGAAAATTTTATGACCATTTTTCTGTCCTTTTCATATTGCTTGATATTTAATTAGAAATATGCTAGTATATTTAAAATATTAACCTATGGAGTTTTTTTAAAAGAATTTTAAATGATGTAAATTAGGAAAAGAAGGGAGTCTTATGGCACCTTTTTTACTTAAAGATTCAGAGGAATTCTACCTCTCTTCTCATTATCCCATCTTATAAATATGATGAAACTTTGCTGTTCTGTAGAGTGAATTAATGAGAAAGTATTTATTTAGTACTTACTGTGATGGCCAGCCCCATAGTAACTTTGGCCAGAGATACATACAGAAAGACAAAGTTCTCTTCTTTTTAGGTATGTTGGCATTTTTAATAACAAATCCACTGCCAACCCTAAATGCCCGTCTGTAAGTTAGTAGAGGTTTTTTGAGAAGGGTGTGATGGAAAAATCAGTGACCAGCTTGCTGAGGAACCTCTCTCCCAACTTAACCAGGCTGGGCTTTTGGATAGCCCTGTGTTTGAAGCTTGGTTCAGCACCTGCTGGACCTTTCACAACATCTAGAGCCCTTCATGCTGTGGGGATGCCTCAGAATCAAACTATGGAGGAAGAATACTCATAGCTAAATGGGGGAGCTGGGGGTGGGAATCAAGCAACTTAACTGGCTATCTTTGGTTAGAAGGCTAATTAGAAGGTTGTTATCTTGGAGTTTATTTTCTAAATGACAAACATCATCCGCATGTTATATTGGAATCTTGTTGATGCAAGTGATGTTTTCTTGGTTTTAGCGCCTGGTTGTCTGGTTATGAAGACCCTGTGGTATCTCGAATTAACATGAGAATACAGGACCTCACTGGATTAGACGTCTCCACAGCCGAGGAGCTCCAGGTAGGTTCCCCAATGAAAAATGAATACACTGCTCCAGCCACATTGCTTCCCTTAAAGGACCTTTCATCTTGGCCATTCCCAAAAGAGCTCTCTCTTAATGTATTTACCAATACCACATTTAAAAACAGATCCAACTTGTTTTAAAATCACTTGTTGCTCAACCTCCAGTCAACAGGTGAAAAGAGCTCCTCTGTAGGAGAATTCTTTGACATTCATTGGATCAAAGTAGTATCTTTCTAAGGGATTCTTAAAGACTTGTTCTGCATATATATATATGAATATATAAATATTTATATATTTATGTGTGTGTATATATACATAAAATAAAGGACTATGAGTGGAAAGGGATGGTAATATCTACAGGGTAAAAGAGAAGCTTAACTTTAGAATATCTATTATATATTAATTATCTACATTATATATAGATAGATATCCTTGAGAATGTCTAGAAGGTCTATTGGCCTTATGTTCAATTATATTCCTTCATTCTTTTTTCTTTGCTCTAGTTTTCATAGGGACCACTAGCTATCCTACCTTTGGTTTTTGTAGCCTGGAAGGAAAGTTATCACTGCCTGATTGGGGGTATCAGGTAGAAAGGCAGGGGAGAGAGAGAGTGAGTGTGTGTGTGTGTGTGTGTGTGTGTGTGTGTGTGTGTGTGTGTGTGTGTGTGTGTGTTTAATTCTTCCCTGTTTTTAGCTATTCAGTTGTTTTTCAGTTGTGTTCAACTCCCACTGACTCCATTTGGGGTTTTCTTGGCAAAGGTGCTGGAGGAGTTTAGCATTTCCTTTTTTAGATAGTTTTATAGATGAGGAAGGGAAACAGGATTAGGTGACTTGCCCACGGTCACACAACTGCTAAGTGTCTCAGTCAGGATTTGAACTTGAGAAGACAAGTCTTCCTGATTCTAGGTGCTCATCCACTACATTAAATGGGGAAAAACAAAAACCTATCAGGACAAGGACCTAGTTTGAGTAGAAAACAACAACAGTAAGGGATTTGCCAACATTCTGGACTTTGGAAAAAGCCTTGATCTTCACTGAATGTTTCCTTTGAGATTTTACTGTTGAATTGGGTTATTGCACTTGCACTGATTTTTGAGTGAGGACATTAAGGCTTTTCCAAAATTTTGCTGAAATGATCATGAAAAGTTTAAAGGTTGCACATAGTAAATGACTTCCCTTCTCTCCCCTAACTTTCCAGGAACTATAACTGTTTTTAGCTATGTTGCTTTTCATTTCACTGTAGGTAGCCAACTACGGCGTAGGGGGCCAGTACGAGCCTCACTTTGATTTTGGAAGGGTAAGTGTAGCTATTCTTATATTTTGTTCTTTATGTGCATTGTTTCTCTCTTTCAGGTGGCAAATTATGGAGTGGGAGGACAGTATGAACCCCACTTTGACTTTGCACGGGCAAGTAAAAAGATGAAGGGGTGAAAATAATCCATTAAAGCATAGGCAACACAGTGTTTCCACACTCTTGCTTTATTATTATTTTTAAAAAATTCCTTGGCTTACCACTTCTTTTAAATTATTTAGTGAAGCTCACTAAACCACCAGGGGAACAGATGAATGAAGGGGGTTACTATTTAACTTGTCAATTGCATTAAATCAAAAATGTTGTGGTGAAAATAATGAACTTTATATTTTAAAAAGTCCAGAATTAGTTATATGTGCTATTCCCTTCTAAGTTACAAATCCTTTGTTTTGTATATTACTGGTAAATTGGACCTAACTTGATTGGAATAAAGTTAAATTGAAAATATGAATGTCATTTTCAATTAGGAAAAAAGTACCTGAAAAGAGGTCCTTTGTTTTCCAGTTGTTTGGCTTTCCTGGAGCTTATTGTGTTTTTGATTAAACTCTATTTTTGTGATTTACACATGTAGCTATTATTCAAATACCACTACTAAATTCTGGTGAAACTTTGGGTGTCTGTGCATTAATATAAAGTGGACACTGATATGATCTATTAGCTAGCTGTGTACTAACTGTTATGTAAATGTTTTGTTCAGAATCAGTAGGATCAAAAACACTGTTGTTTCTTGATTAGGATAGAAACTAATACGCATACGTGTTAATTGCATGAATCAGCTTTTGAAATGGTCTAAATCCATATAATTCAAATAATTTCATATGTGAATAAATAACTGGATCATATCCTTTAATCCTGGAGAAACAAAAGTAACTTTTAACTTAAACCAGTAGAGATTAGCTTTGTTCTTATAGTCCCAGCTATGAAATTGGTACTATTTAGTATATAGCACATGGTTTTATCATTGACTCAGTCCAGTTAAGGAAGGGAGGGAGAAATTATTTACAGTATTATTGTGAAATGGTAATTCCTCCATTCTTCAGACAATTTATGCTTAGGTTTATTACACAAATATTCTCCTCTTTTATCTTTCAGAATGAAAACCACATTTTAATCACCAGCATTATTACCCCGTTACCCAAATCAGGGGCCATAGAATCTTTGAGGTTGGCAGGCAATTATCTAATTATGTTCTTCCCTGCTATGTGAATCTATTTTACAAATAGAAACCTGTCAGGATCAGCCAACCCTTTTGTAGAGACAACTCTAATTATTAGGAAGTCCTTTCTTTTAAGCCTAAGTCTGTCAATCTTCTTAATATCTAATTTTAATTTAGTAAGTCTATTTTTATTCCAAGTGAGAGATCAATGCTTGAAGATAAAGATTGTGGGTCCTCTAAATTTTTCTCTAGGGTAAATATCCCCAGTTATTCTGACTGGTCTTCCCATGTTATAATTTTGATCAAATGGCTTATTTCTTACCTTCTGGACATGATTCAGTTTGGGAAGGTGACAAGCTGAACATATGAGTTTTAGGTAATAGGATAATAGGACAATCACCTCCCTTATTGCAGTAATACAATTTAAGATTCCTTTACAGGCTGCTATACTGTTGTCTTGCTGCTAAGTCTCTGATTAATTACACAGAATTATGAGGCTATTTCTCATGTGCCAAATATTTCAATTAATACTTTTATGTTAAAAACATCAACCTTTGTGCTGTCCAATCCTTCAGGTGTTTCAGCAAAATTCCTAGGTCCCAAATGGGTCTATGCCAACAAAAATACATTTCTCAGTCCTCATATCTTAATAGGCTAAAAATGATTCATTTTGTGTCATTTAAGCAGTAGCAATTTATGCTACTGCTTAAATTGACACCATTCTGTAAAAGTAGCTTTAAATCATATTTTCCTGCAGAGAGTTTAAAATGCTAGCTACCCCAAGTGAAAGATAATACCAAGTAACTTAATTTTTCTAAAAATTTGTTCTTGGGTAGGCCTCATGGTGGAAAATGCTTTGAACTTTTTAGTCTATTAAAAAACAATGTGTGACCTTTTTGTACTTCCCCTGAAATGTCTTTTGGTAACTGCCAAAGGAAGGTTCCTTTCTTCAGTTGTGGAAGTTACTTCTGGCCTTTAGAATTTCAAAGGACTTTATAATCAAAGATCAATTGTATGATTAGCATAAATCTCTAGTCGGCTTAAAAAATAGGTGATAGGCTTCACATATGAGCACTGTTAAGAAAAAAAGCTTCCTTTTACTAATCAGAAATACTTGGGAAATTGGATTTTCTGTTACTATTTTGGTAAAAAAAAATTAGCATACATATATATTGAAATTGTATGACTTTTCAAATGTCAGTCAGATATTATATGGAAAGCACCAAATATGCAAAGGAAACTCTGGTCTTTTCGTGTGAGCTTCAGCCTACTATCGATCAGGTGCCATTATATTGATTATTTGGTTTATAAAGGTTGACATCTATTTAATCTTCACTGCCTTATCCACAGAAAGATGAACCAGATGCTTTCAAAGAGCTGGGCACAGGCAATAGAATCGCTACGTGGTTGTTCTATGTAAGTTCTCCTTGAGCATTTCTGTTTTAATTGAGAAAGTTGTTATGGGACAAATTCTGTTAGAACAAAAACAATCTGCACAACATGAGTGCAAATCTCTATTTTTTCAGGGGCTATTTGATGTGATTTTGATATCCAGAGAATGGACAATATCACAGAATTTGTTTAATACTTATATTGTAATAATATTATTTGTACCTCTTTTGTTAATAATTGATAATAATAGTATTAGCTTTTACATAGTACTTTTAGGTTCGCAAAAAAGCACTTTGAATATATTATGTTATTTGATCCTCACAACAGTCCTAGCACTATCTGCATTTTATAGAGGAGGAAATTAAGGCTGAGAGACGAAATGACTTGCCTAGGATCATACAGCTAAGTGTGTGCCTGAGGCAGCATTTGAACTCAGGTCTTCCTGATTACAAGACCAGTATCTATCTACTGTACCACCTAGCTGCCTATAAATTGGCTACATCAGTCTTTTCTAAAACAATTTGACTTTTAACATCCTAAATTAAGATTTTCACAAGAGTTGACACAGATGCTTTATTTCATATCATTTGAATTATAATAGCATCTTCAGTGAAGTTATACTCTGAATGTAACACAAGTGTCACAAATTCCAGATATTAAAAATCCATGTATAAAATTTGGTAGTCTCAGTATTTGATTAACCAGATGCTCTCTTGTGTTTATCACTCTTTTCTCTGAGGATAGAAGCTAGAGGGGTGAAATTGGTCCCCATTTTCTTACTCCTCTTCCCAAGCTGGCACCGATGGCTCTGGGTGAAGCCTCCTTTAGATGCCTGTGGCTTTTCAGTGTCTGCAGAATCCTTGAAGAGTCCATCATCCCCCTTTTTTTGTGTGTTTTTTGTAGATGAGTGATGTGTCAGCAGGGGGAGCTACTGTCTTTCCTGAAGTAGGAGCCAGTGTTTGGCCCAAGAAGGTAAATTTGCCTTTAAACCTAGAAGGACCATTCTCAAATTTGTGATCCAGTTAAAGAGCTGTGCTTTTAAAATTCAGTTGCAATTGTGTATTTTTGTAAGGCTTGCCTGCTGAAGTGTGCAGTTGTATGTATATGTCTGATGTGGAGTGGGGAGAGAGAAGACTGAGAGTCTGTGTTTTAAGTTTTCAGACCCCCACAGAGGCTCGTTTGGGACTCACAGGGTGGTGGGTGACCCTCACCCCCTACAAAAGAAGAAAGCTGAAGGTTTTTGGGTCATTGTATTCCCGCTGTGACTTCATCTCTCTTGGTGTAGATTGTAATCCTGCCATATCGTTTTATCTTTTTCAGTTCTTAAAAGTTTAGGATTTTCAAATCCCAAGGATTTACTCTCAGAGACATGGATATGGCATGGGGAGTGAGGAAGACAGATATGGCTTTACTTGAGAAGAATCCTCCTTTATAGAAATGTGAGGGATGTTAAGGGAAGGGAGAGTCTGGTTTATGTGCAATTTGAAGATGAGCTGGTTTTTTTTCCCTCCCATTTCTCAGGGAACAGCAGTGTTCTGGTACAATCTATTTGCAAGTGGAGAAGGCGACTACAGTACAAGACATGCAGCCTGTCCAGTGCTAGTTGGAAACAAATGGGGTAGGCATCTTATCGCCTGGGTTCCTTTGAAAATTTGGAGTTTTATCCCACACAATAAAGTACAATTGGAAGTAACTTGGAAACTTCCTCCTGCCAAAAGTAATTTGATACCTGTTCTGCCTCTTGGGAGGGGGGGAGAAGGAAGGCTGTGGACAAGAGACATGACCAACTGGACCGGGCTCCCAGAACCGAAGCTGTGTCCAAAACAGGAGTTAGCTTAGGCCAGGCCTCCGTATTAGACCACCTTAAAGATAGCTTGTCTTTAAAAAGTGATGGTGTGCAGGAAGAAAAGAGAACAATTGTTAAAAAACTTCATAGAAATTGAATTGGGGAAATTAGATATTTATGTGGCACTTAATCTCTGTCCCTTCTGGATTCATTAGTAGTGTTTTTAGGCTTGGAACCTTAGTCTTGCTTAGTCTTCACAGCTTAAAATATAATGGTGGGTAATGGGTACTATAGAATCAATCGGAAACTTGTATTGTCTATAAACAAATAGGCAGATAGATAAATAGATCGGTTAAGTAGATGGATGAATAAAAAAGTAGATAGCTAAAGATGAGTTCTGAAGATTTTTCTTCTCATACAGGGAGACTTTTGACTCTAATCCTATAATCTCCTTTTTCTGAACATGTAACATAGATTCATTTGTGTTTCATAGGAATCCTAGGGAGATGCCTTTAATGCTTCATTTTAAAAAGCAGCCAAAACCAGAAAATGAAAAATTAAAATATCTAGCAACTTCTTCCCTCCCCTGCCTGTTTTCTTTTGTATTCTTAGCAGCAGATCAGATTTTTAAAATTCTTAGCCAGGTTTTGATTTCTTAAATTTTAGCTCACATTGGGTTTTTATTGATAATTTACCTCTTCTAAGTCAAATAAATAGGAAGAATTCATAAAAAATAAGAAGTTTTGTCACTTAGAAGAACCTCAGAAATAATCCCTCCTTCAGAGGCTCTTAACCTGGGGGACATCAGCTTTTCTTTTTTTTTCTTTTTTTTTTTTTTTTTTTTTTTTTTTGACTAGTTTGATCATTGAATTTCAATGTAATTTTTTTGGGTAAACTTAGTTTATGTATTTAAAAACTTGATTCTTAGAAGAGGGTTACTCGTAGCCCTCACCAGCTACTGCACACAAAAATTATAAACTTTGCTCTAGTCCAGTTTTTCAGAGAACTCGTGCTTCATCCCAAGTGATCAAGGACAATCTGTGTGTCTATGGGAATAATACCTAAAGCCTCCAAATCTGGTATTCTTACCACCATCCCCTGCTGTTTTTCATAGAAACATGAGGCATGTGGAATCTGGGAAGGCTTGAGAGAGATGAAGAAGAAATAACCTCTTTTTTTTTTCTCTCCTAGTATCCAATAAATGGATTCACGAACGTGGACAGGAATTCCGAAGACCATGCACCTTGTCAGAGTTGGAATGATGCAGACTACCCCATTCCCTCCCTTCTTCCTGTCCTTTAAATATGTGTATTGCATAGTACACTTTCCAAATTTAGCAGTTTACAATCGACTAACAACACTCCACTACAGATTCAGTCTCGAACCTCATCCCGTGTTTCATCTGTGGACAATCTCCCTTTTTTTCCCTTTTAAACAAAACCAAACTAAACCTGTTTTTGTATGTAAAACCTTAGGGTATCATGAGATGGGTCTCACCAAATCAGAGTCTCATGTAAGAAGGCAATAAGTAATAGGATATATCCTGAGGAATTTCTTGATTTTCAGAGAAATCTAGTGTGTGGATCTCCAAGTATAAAAGGACTATCCCAATCTGTGAATAGTGGGTTAAGCATGGGCAAGCTGATTTTCAAGAGCAGCTTCCTTGGGCATGGAGATCATCTTTACCTAAGTAATCCCACCCCCTTCATCCTTGCATGCTGAGAGTCTGCCTGAAAGCTGGCGGTGTGACATGGTTGTACTCTACACTTGGTACACTGTGCAGTTTGGACCCATAGATATGCCAGTCTATGGTGAGCTTTTCTGCCTTTTCTGGCATATCATTAATCTCCATCTTGTATCATCCACCTCAGAAGTGCATTTGACTTAAAGACTCAGATCAGATTGGTACCCAAAGTATGTTAGCAGGTTTGCCAAATAACCTCCTAGATATTGGCTTTCCCCAAAATCCCAAGACGTCGTCGTTTCTCCTCTCTTCTTGAATAATTGTGACCATACAATTGCTGCTTTTCTCACATCTTAGTGTTAATGCTTTGCCAGTTATTCCTGCCAGAGCAGGATGGTGACATTAGCATTTTGAATCAACAAGTGTGCCTTAGGAGACTGGAAAGTTAATGTACAAGACCTTTAAGTAATGAGGTAAAATTACAAGCATTGAAAGCTTTTTATTCCTGAAAAGCCAAATTGTTTGCTTTTTCAATTCTGAAATGTTTTGTGACAATGACCTATTATTTATAATCTTAAATCTTTTTTTTAAATATTGCTGGTTCTGTGTGTTTCTTTTGTTTGAATACATTTCATTTGTTTGAATACCTCTCTTTTAGTGGTAGCTATTCCATGGTTTGGGATATGGGGTGACTTCTGCATGCTCTTGCCTTCCCTTCACATTGATCCTGCTGAGTTATCAAACAGAGATTTCATCTTAAAAAATACACGGTCATGCCTTTAGGAAGTTTTCAAAGGCTTAGTAACATTTTAACTTGAATGAGTTTTCAGAAAGATTTCTCACTTTAATGTGGTTATAGGCACAATAATAGTAACGGTACTCAAATGCTTTTTCCTCCCTATTTTTAAAAATATGGTGGTGTATGATCCTGGGCTGTGCCAGATTATTTTCTACAATTATAGGTTACAGAAAAGGTGCCAGTGTGTACTGGTAGAGAGACTTTCCATACTTGGAAGTTTCTTTAACTAGTGAAATCTGTGATTTCACTATCCTTGTCCAGTGTTGTAAAACTGTAGGAACCTAATGAAGTATATTAATTGGGTCTTAACCTAATTTTCCAACAAAACATACAAATATTCTTCTAGCTAATCTATTTCATGCAAAGACTTTGTGGCATTGGTAATCTTTTAGAAGCAAGCTTAATCTAATACCACTTTTGGAACTTTTTATCTTCAACAAATCTTTGAACAAATAATTAAATATTCAGAGAAGAACATGGTTGATTTTTCTGGAAAAAGTAGCTATCATTTTTTGTTCTTCCTCTATCAGTTTAATAAATTCCCTCCCTCCTTCCTTTTCTCCCTCCTTCCCTTCCTCCCATCCTTCCTCTCTTCCTACCTCCTTCACTTCCTACCACCCCCCATCCTTCCTCTCCTCCCTTCCTCCCTTTTCCATTCTTCCTTTTATTTTAATAGAAACAAAATGAGAATTAAGTATAACATTTCATTTAGTGAGTAAATTCTGAACAAGTCACATAAATTACAGGGACTTTGATTCCCCCACATTTTCAGGAAATATTATAAATGTCAAGTTTTAGAAGTAAAATTTGGGTATAAGCCAATTGTATTTCTGCTCAGTATATCTTGTTGGGCTCAAGAATTTATAATTGAAATATCCAAATAGAATTTACCATCGTAAAAAATCACATTTCTCAATTTTATAAATCTTAATATAGCAAGGGCAATTGGTAAAATATGTTCTAAAATCATTCTCGGACTGAAAATTTTGTTCTACCACTTTCAACTTAGGTCACTATATTTGTTTATCAAATAATAGACAAAATATTTTTGTTAAAAAATGTTTAAGACTGTGGAAACTCTATATTGTCCAGACTAGAGGCTACTCAGGAACTTGATCTCAGCATTAACAGAGAGGAAGCTTTATCCTGTTCTGTGTCTGTCTCTTGGACAATTTAATTTATCCCCTAGGCAAAGTGGTAGCTTCCTCCCTCCTCCAAACTCCTACTCTAAGGCTCACCATAATGTCCACTACTACTTCATAACAACAGGAATTCAAATAAATATTAAAAATAAAAGACAACTTTTATTTTGACCAAAACACTGTGCTGGAGTTGAAGGGAAATTCAGAAATAAAAAGGGGAACCTTCCCTGAGAGAACTTGTAATCTAGATGAAATCATTTAAACAGAGAAACTTTAGAAACAAAGTGATGTAAGTATGAAATAAATACAAATCTTAATTTTATAAATTCAGAATAGGCAGCAACATAATGAAGCATCTTGTTTCCTTTTTTTATATTGATTTACTTTGTATAGATAAGAATAACTACTCTAAGGGGATAGCATAGAAAAGTAGAATAATCAGAAGCCAAATAAGACGAACAATTATTCAAAGAACTAGCTTTCGAAATAGGTCCTTCATATTGTTCATATCCATGCATCTCATCCTATTTCTTCCATAGCCACCTGCCTTAGAGAAGCAGTTTTCTTGTTGCCTTTTAGCTATTTTAAGGACTGCAGAATTTAGAGCTCTGTGTCTGTGAATGGCCTCTTCTGTAAAATATGACTGGTAGGTCATTGACTTCACTGTTTGATTTCTTTCTTAATTTTTCAAGAAATAAAAGTAGAGCAAAAATAAAAATAAGTCCTCCACATTCTACTGTAGTTAAACATTGCACTGTGGGGCTTTATTAATAGAGTAATTAAATTTCAAATACATTGATGTGAGAATTTCTTGATAGCATATGATCAATATATATTTTAGGGGTTTTGTTCCTAAAATCATATTACAATTTCAATTAGGTTGAAATATAATTGCTGAATTCTTTTAAAAAATTATAATTGTTGGTTAAATTTGGGAATGAAACTTCTATCTAATGAGAAACAACAAAATAACCAGAAAGGTCTATGTACTGCCCACTGCCAGCACTGTTCTTTCAGCCTTCTGATTCTGGGAGGAAGTGATAGAGTGGTTATCACATCCCCTCTGTAAGGGTGAATGGCAACAGCCATGTGTTCACGTTCTGATATCAAGGCTACCTGTGGCTACCCTTATTTGTATGAAACATGCTTTAAAGACATTAGTCAAAAGGATTTCTGGATACTTTAGGTTCATTTGGAATCTCAGTTATATTTATTTTCATCATATCTATCATATGTTAGCTTGTATATCTGTTCCAAGGCTGAATGTATTAGTGTGTGTGTGTGTGTGTGTGTGTGTGTGTGTGTGTGTGTGTGTGTGTGAGAGAGAGAGAGAGAGAGAGAGAGAGAGAGAGAGAGAGAGAGAGAGAGTGCTTTTTTTCTCCTAAAAACTTATGCAAGGGAAAATATTTTTTCCTTCTTTATTGATGAAAACCATTTCTCAACCCTCTGTGTCCAGCCCTTTCCCCCTCCCACTCTAGCTCCCTCCATCTCCACAGATCCCACCTTAAATTTCTATACCAAAGCTAGTGCTTTATTTACATAACGTTCCTTTTTAATCCTTTTCCCATTTTATGAATGAGGAAACCCAGTATTGATTGGGAAAAATTAACGACCTGTCCAAGGTTTAGGCAAAGTAAGGCTGGTCATCAGTACTCAAATGCAATGTTTCTTAAACTATGCTGGGCTGCCTTTAAAAAAAAATAAAAATTTATTGTGTACCACCTCCCCTACAGTCCCAACAAGTCACTGTCAAAAGTACATAAAGGGGGATTTATGTTGGTATCAGAGGTCCACCCATCTTCTTTGACCAGGCAGAAAACAATGTGTTTAATCACATCTCTGTTTTAGAAGCAATCCTAAATCAGATGGCAAGATAAATTGTTCCTTAAAATACCTTCTTGAAAAGTGAAACATTTATTCATTAACTTAAGGAACTAGACTTGCAAATTCAACTGATATTTAGAAAATGTCCCCTGTGCAAGGCAGTATAACAGGTGGTAGAAGAGGAGATCAAGAGCTCAACACATGGTCTCTGCACTCAAGGAACATTGACAGTCATCACATATTCACATTCTAAAAATGACTTTCATTTTAAATTTGTCGTGCTGCTTCTTTGTTCTTGCTTGTTGTGCTAACAAATAAGAGTTTATCTCATTCTCAAGACATCACTAAAATTGTATCTTTCTCACCGTTTGAGGAATTTTTTGAACTTTCATCTTTTGCATTAATCTAATACAAAATGACAACCCTTCAAATTTTATCACTCCTAAGTAGTTCCCAGTCATCTCACTTATTCAGAGAAGAAATAGTACATCTAAAGTTGTCACCTTCTGTCTTTTCAATATGCTCAAACTATTCATAGTTTAAGCCATATTGCTCAGGTTTGCCGTAGGATTGCACCTCATAAAAGAGATATTTCAGCCTTTGACTAGCTCCTGAAAGATGTAACTAATTTGGATGCTTTGTGCTCTGTGGCTCTGATGGCTAATTCATTTGTTTCTATACATTAGTTATAGTTTTATTAATTTCTGTTTTCTGGGTAGCTGGATATTAGGAAATCTTGACCACAGAAATACTTCTTAATTAGGATAATGAGTTTTAAAGAATTAAGTATAACCCTGATATTAGGATTTTGATGTAAATGCAGGGAAGGGAGGCTTAAAACTTAGTAAGGAAAAATCTGTGATATGACATGTGTGACCACAAGGTTGAGCTACTCAAGTATTGGGAATAAGAGACAACAGATGGTCAGCTGTAATAATAAAATAACTTCCCTGAGTTATTAAGAAAACTAGAGGAAGACTTTCAGCGCCTGAGGTGGCTCTTATGGAGCATAATGGGAAAGACCCAAACAAGACTGAAAAAGTTTAAAGGGGCGATGGGATTGTCTGTGAATAAAATTACGGATCTCTCAAAGTATCGGGCGAAGTCCCTCTGCCTCCTTATCCCCCACTCCACTGCGGCCAAAAGGACCTCACCTCGTGAACAGAACATGCCCCAACCGTAAAACTAACCAAAACTTGTAATTTCCAAGTCCCTTGTCGGGATTTCTCCCGGGGGTCTCCAGCCCCGATCCTGTGACCATTACTATCCATTGTGTCCTCCCTGTAAGAGCTCATACTCGATATTTGTTGGCTTTAAAGAATTCTTGCCACCATTACCCCCAATGGGTCTTAGGGTCTAGACTGGGAGTGTTGAGGTAAATAGAGCAGAGGACACCAAACTGTAGGCAAAAGTGCCGATGGAACATACTGGCTTAGAAAGGCACGTGTTAATACCAAATTTTGTTTTTTGGTTAAACATTTCCTCATGACATTTTACTGTGGTTCCAGCAGCAACCAGGGAGATTTGTAGGGGTGATGAGCCCCACTGTGCATGTTGGATGCCTCTGATTGTGAGAACTCCCTTCTGGAAGTGAAGCAGAAGTTCATTTAAATTTGAATTTCAATTGTTCTTTTTTCCTTAAAGTGTGTGTGTGTGTGTGTGTGTGTGTGTGTGCTCATGCTTTAACCATATTTCCTCAGGAATTCTCAGACCCAGGAGAATCTTCCAACAAGGAGAGTGTTTAACGGTAGAATAAGTTACCAGTGAGGTAATGAGCTCTTCCACAGAAAGGTTCCAATAGCATGTGTTGAGGGTGAAGAAGAGTCTTTTGCATCAAGTGGAAAGGCAAAAAAGGGGCCTTTTCAAGGAGCCCCCATTCTAATGGACAGGAATACGTGTTAAAAACATATATATAATGTAAATGAGGAAGGCACTGGCCATGTGGAGACTGAAAGAACTTTTGCAAGGAAGGTAGAACTTCAGTTGGGTCTTGAAGGAAGCTAAGAGATAGAGATGAGGAGAGAGAGCAAGCATTTCCCGCATGGAGAAGAAGGGAGCCAGCTCCCTGAGTTAGATAATGAAATGCTGTGTTCAAAGAACTGCAGATAGAATTGTAGTGTACAAGTAGGGGGTAAAGACTCCCACTCAAGAGGTGGAAAGAAGTCAGATTGTGAAGGAAGGGTTTGTTGATTGATTCCTTATCCAGCTCATTTTATTTTTTTAAATACATTTCCTTATGAATGATGTTGGGAGAGAAAAAATGAGACCAAAAGGGAAAAACCATGAGAGAGAAAAAAAAAGTGAACATAGCATGTGCTAATTTACATTCAGCCACCATATTTCTCTCTCTGGATGCAGATGGTATTTTTTCATCCAAAATTTATTGGGATTGCCTTGGATCACTGAACCTCTGAGAAAAACCAAGTCTTTCATAGTTGATCATTGCACATTCTTGCTGTAATTATGTACAATGTATTCTTGGTTCTGCTGGTTTACTCAGCATCAGTTTGTGTAAAACTTTCCAGGCTTTCTAAAATCAGCTTGTTCATTATTTTTTATAGAACAATAATATCCTGTTACTTTCATGTGCCATAATTTATTCAGCCATTCCACAATCGATGGGCACCTACTCATTTTCCAGTTCTTTGCCACCACGAAAAGAGGCGCTACAAACAATTTTTGTCAGTCCTTTCCCCTCCTTTATGGTTTTCTGGGATACAGACCCAGTGTGGCACTGCTGGATCAAAGGGCATGCAGTTTTATAAAACTCTGGACATAGTTCCAAATTGCTTTCCAGAATGCTTGGATCATTTTGTGAAAGATTTCAAAAGCCAAATGGAGAATTTTACATTTGATCTTGGGAGAATAGAAAGCCCCTGGAATTGCTGAAGTCAGGAGATGACACAGTCAGACCTGAGCATTAGGAAAATTAATTTGATGAGTGAGTAGAGAATTGACTGGAGCTAGGAGTGATTTGAGGCAGGGAGAAAAGCCAAGGCCATTGCAGACATGGGGTGATGAAGGCAGGCACTCGGGTGGCAGCTGTGTTGGAGGAGACACCTCTACTCACTTGTCAAGTGATCTAAGATGATAGCTGTCAGGGATGATTGAATCATGTGAAATATTTATAAGGATGAGGGGACTGAGCATCCTTGTAGGCAGAAGAGAAAAAGAAGCAAGGGAGAGACTGAAAATTAATGAGACAGTGGGGATTACAGTAAGGATGAGTAGTTGGAGTAGATGGGATGGGGTAGTATTGGATGGTTAGAGGATTTGTCTGATTGTGGGGACGGCATCTGAATGATGTAACATGAGATGTAGGGGAGAATAGAAGAGGGAGTAATTGGTGAAAAGCCTTCATTTTTTTCTTGGGGAGACATGAGCCTAGATTTTCAGCTTAAGAGAGAGGAAGAGAGGGAAACCATGGTCACTCACAGGTACCTAGTGTAATATCTTCTTGAACACAAAAATGACCTTAGTGATGTCAAGTAGCTTCTTGCAATCTGAATCTCCTAGGGTGCTGAATTACAATCAGTTGAATAAAGCCTCCTGGAGCTCTTTTATATAAGACCTGTTCATCAAATCAGCCAAGGGTGACATAGGAACAAGAGGGCACCTTGTCTGTGCCTGTCTGAGAGTGTGGCTCGATTACTGTCTGAGAGTGGAGCTCTACAAGCAGCCTGCCAGCCAGGGCTCTCAAAGCTCATTAAATAAATCTAGGCTCTAATGCTGTATTTTAAAATTCAGTGGCATTTGGAAGGACCACAAATAAAAGTGATAGCATCACAGGATTTTAACTTTGAAGAGATATTAGAAACTACCCAGTCCCATCTCACTAAAAAATTTCTCCTTTCCTCCTCTAATTTTCAAATTCTGAACTTAAATACCAGTAAAAAATAGTCAATGAAAATACTAATAAGATTTACACTCACAGAGAAAAACATATGAAGACAATTGCATCAATTTTTGTATCATATCATTTGCTTTATAATAAATTGTGGAAAAGTATAAGAAATATAAAAATAAAAATGACTTTTACTTTCAAAATAGTTTTGATTATATGTTTCCAGTCCTTCTTAGTCTGTTTGATGAATTTATCTGATACCTGCTCACCCCACCTCTTCCTTCATGTTTGTGCATTCTTTTCAAGTACCTCACTTTTTAATTTTTATTAAAGTTTTTTATTTTTAAAATATATGCATAGATAATTTTCAATACTCACCCTTACAAAACCTTATGTTCCAATTTTTTCCCTTCCTGCCACCACCTCTTCCTCTAGATGGCAAGTAATCCAATATCTGTTAAACATGTACAGTCCTTCTATTTATATTTTCACAATTATCTTGCTTCACAAGAAAAATCTGATCAAAAAGGAAAAAAAGAGAGAAACAAAACAAAATGCAAGCAACAACAAAAAGAGTTAAAATGCTATGTTGTGGTCCACACTCAGTCCCCACAGTCTCTCTCTGGGTGTAGATGGCTCTCCTTACCACAAGATGATTGGAACTGTCATCAATCATCTCATTGTTGGAAAAAGCCTTGATCATCAAATAGTCTTGTTGTTGCTGTGTACAATGTTCGCTTGATTCTGCTCACTTCACTCAGCATCAGTTCATGTAAGTCTCTTCAGGCCTTTCTGAAATCATCCAGCTGGTCATTTCTTACAGAATAATAATATTCCATATTTATTCAGCTGATGGGCACCCACTCAGTTTCCAGTTCCTTGTCACTACAAAAAGGGCTGCCACAAACATTGTGGGTCCCTTTCCTTCCTTTGAGATCTCTTTGGGATACAGGCCCAGTAAAAACACTGTTGGATCAAAGGGTATGCACAGTGTGATAGCTCTTTGGGCAGAGTTCTAAGTTTCATTTCAGAATGATTGGATCAGTCCACAACTCCACCAATGTATTAGTGTCCAAGTTTTCACACATTCCTTTCAATATTTATTATCTTTTCCTGTCATTTTAGCCAATGACCTTATCTGAGCATAGGGTGTTTGATGTGAGTCAATTATTATTTAGTCATTGACTATTATGTCTTGTAAACCTAATCTATTCCTCCAATCGGCAACTCTGTTTCTTAGCCAGAAGTACCTCACTTTTAAAGGTACAATTCCACATCTGTTTTTGTACTGCTGAATTTCCTTTTTCTTCCCTTAAGATACTCAGAACAGGACCAATCTCTGCTCCTCTGTTTTTCTTATTAAAATCCCTCAATAGTCTTTGAATCCATTAAGGTTCTGAAAGGACACATCACCTCATTAGAATATTATCATGCTGCCCCTTCCAGTTGCTCAAATAAATTTGCCTTTCTAGGTATCGGGATCTTTTGTGTATATCTTAAAAGTTCCTTCCCACCTGTTTTTCTAATCAGAAATATTTGAAAGTCCTCTACTTTAATAGGAGCAGCTAGATAGTACCATAGTGCACAGAGTTCCAGGCCTGGAGTCAAGGGGACTTGTCTTCCTGAGCTCAAATCCAGCCTCAGACACTGATTAGCTATGTAACCCTGGAAAAATCACTTAACCCTGTTTCTCTCAGTTTCCTCATCTGTAAAATGAGCTAGAGAAGGAAATGGCAGATTGTGTCAGTATTTCTGCCAAGAAAACTCCGAATGGAATCATAAAGAGTTGGACATGACTGAAAAATGAATGAACAACTTTTCCATGAATAGCCTTTTTCCTCTCTGTAAGATTACATCTAGTTTTGCAGGATAAGTTATTCTTGATTGTAAGCCTATTTCTTTTGCCTTTGGAGTATGGTATTTCTGGATCTTCTCTGTTTTATGGTAGAAATTGCCAGCCCTAATGAGCTCCTGATTGTAGCTCCTCTATGTTTGAATTGCTGCTTTCTGAATACTTGCATTATATTTTCTTTGACAGGGAAGGTCTGGATTTAGACTATGAAATTTCTGGACCTTTTCCTTTTGTTTTTATATTATCTTTTCATGAGATAGATTCCTTCCTTATCTTCTTCACTGGGTTCTAATATATAGAGGCAGATTTTTTTATTAACGAGTTCTTAAAATATAGTATTCAAGATATTTTTAAGATTTTTAGAAAACCCAATAACTCTTAAGTTATCTCTGTGACATATTTTTTAGATCAGTTGTTTCATTTCCTTCTTTTGTTTTTCATATTTCTTGCCTTCTCATAGAGTTAATGATTTCTATTTCATCTGTTTGGTTTTTCAGGGAATCCATTTATTAAGATGAAGTTTACTATTTTTTCTTGTAAAGTATTTATTCCAATTCTTTCCTATGGATTTTTTTATTTTTTTAAACTCTTGTTTTATTTATTTAGGTATTTATGTTGTCCTTGTAGAAAATCTATTTTTCCCCTTTGAGTTGTTGCAGTTGTTATGGAGTTAGATATACAATAATTCTTGATAATGGTTGAAGTCTTCTTTGATTTACTATTTCTCTAGCTTTAGTTCCCAAACTGGGGCTTTGTTACATGGCCATGTTCTGCTGTGCTTTGGAGGGGCACTCATTCTGGCTTAATCTCACTCTTGGACCTGTAAGTATCTGTCTCTGACCTTTGTGATATGGAGTTAGGACCCTTGGAGATCAGAGGTCTTGGAGTTCAGGTGATGGATTTTCTAAACTTTCTGTGGCATGTTAGGACAGAGCACTAATGACCTCAGGAGCTCCTAGGTGCCTGGGGTTCCTTGACCTAGATTCCTCCTTGCTCTTTTGATTACTGCCCCTCCTTCAGTCTTCTAAGACCTTCATCTTAGAGCTTTCGGGTTGTGGCTTTAAAAAAAAAAAACAAAAAACTTCCTGGGAGCTTTCCTGGGAAAGAGTGAATTTTCATGTCCTAGTTTATACAGAATTCCACAGGTTTTTTTTTTTAATTATTATCTTTTTATTTTCAAAATACATCAAAGATAGTTTTCAACATTCATCCTTGCAAAACCTTGTTTCAATTTTTCTCCCTCCCTTCCCTCACTCCCTCCCCTAGACAGCAATCTGTGTTAAACATGTACAATTCTTCTATACATATTTCCACATTTATTATGCTTCATAAGAAAAATCAGATCAAAAAAGGAAAAAAAATGAGAAAACAACAAAAAGCAACAACAAAAAGTGAAAATATTATGTCGTGATCCACATTCAATCCTCAATCCTCTCTCTGAGTGGGATGGCTCTCTATATCACAGGATCATTGGAATTGACCTGAATCATGTCATTGTTGAAAAGAGCCAAGTACATCAGAATTGATCATCACATAATCTTCTTGTTACTGTGTACACTGTTCTCCTTGTTCTGCTCACTTCACTCAGCATCAGTTCGTGTTAAGTCTCTCCAGGACTCTCTGAAATCATCCTGCTGATCGTGTCTTACAGAACAATAATATTCCATAACACTTAAATATCATATTCCGCCATTCCCCATTTCCATCCATTCAATTTCCTGTTTCTGGCCACTACAAAGAGGGCTGCCACAAAAATTTTTGCACCTACAGGTCCCTTTCTCTCCTTTAAGATCTCTTTGGATTACAGACCTAGTAGAGACACTGCTGGATCAAAGGGTGTGCCCTGTTTGATAGCTCTTTGGGCATAGCTCCAAATTGCTCTCCAGAATGGTTGTATCAATTCACAACTCCACTAACAATGCATTAGTGTCCCAGTTTTTCCACATCCTTTTCAACATTTATTATCTTTTCCTGTCATCTTAGCCAAGAGGTGTGTAATGTTACCTCAGAGTTGTCTTAATTTGCAATTCTTTGATCAATAGTGATTTAGAGCACCTTTTCATATGACTAGAAATGGTTTTAATTTCTTCATCTGAAAATTGTCTGTTCATATTCTTTGATCATTTATTAATTGGAGAATGGCTTTAATTCTTATAAATTTGAGTCAATTCTCTATATATTTTAGAATTGAGGCCTTTATCAGAACCTTTGAATGTAAACAATTTCCCCCAGTTTTTGGCTTCCCTTCTAATCTTGTATACATTGGTTTTATTTGTACAAAACCTTTTTAATTTGTTGGTACAACAACTTTTTAACTTAATGTAATAAAACTTTTCTATTTTGTGATCAATAATGATCTCTAGTTCTTCTTTGGTCACAAATTCCTTCCTGCTTCACAGGTCTGAGAGGTACATTATCTTTTTAACTCCCAATTTGCTTATGCTACCATCCTTTATGTCTAAATCATGAACCCATTTTGATCTTATCTTGGTATAGGGTGTTAAATGTTGGTCAATGCCTAGTTGCCTAGTTTCTGCCATACTATTTTCCAATTTTTCCAGCAATTTTTGTTAAATAGTAAATTCTTATCTCAGAAGCTGGAATCTTTGGGTTTATCAAACACTACATTACCATAGCCATTGACTATTGTGTCTTGTAAACCTAACTGATTATACTGATAGACTACTCTATTTCTTAGCCAGTACCTAATGGTTTTGGTGACTGTTGTTTTATAATATAGTTTTAGATCTAGTACAACTAGGCTGCCTTCATTTGCATTTTTTTCATTAATTCCATTGACATTTTTGATGTTTTGTTCTTCCTGATGAATTTTGTTATTATTTTTTTCTAGCTCTGTAAAGTGATTTCTTGACAGTTTGATTGGTATGACACTGAATAAATAGATTAATTTAGGTAGAATTGTCATTTTTATTATATTAGCTCAGTTTACCCATGAGCACTTGATATTCTTCCAATATTTTAGATCTGACTTTATTTGTGTGAAAAGTGTTTTGTAATTGTGTTCATATAGTTCCTGATTTGTCTTAACAGGTAAATTCCCAAATATTTTATATAATCTATTTTATGTTTATCTATTTTAAATGGAATTTCTCTTTCTGTCTCTTGTTGCTGAACTTTGTTGGTGACATATAGAAATGCTGATGATTTATGTGGATTTATTTTGTATCCTTCAGTTTTGATAAAGTTGCGAATTGTTTCTAGTAGTTTCTTAGTTGATTCTCTAGGAATCTCTAAGTATACCATCATATCATCTACAAAAAGTGATAATTTAGTTTCCTCATTACCTATTCTAATTCCTTTAATTTCTTTTTCTTCTCTTATTGCTAAAGCTAACATTTCTAATACAATATTGAATAGTAATGGTGATAGTGATTCACCCCTGGTTTTACTGGGAATGCTTCTAGTTTATCCCCATTATGTATGACACTTGTTGATGGTTTTAGATAGATAATGATCATTTTAAGAAAAACTCCCACTTATTCCTTCTCTAGTGTTTTTAATAGGAATAGATATTAGATTTTGTCAAATGATTTTTTGCATCTATTGAGATAATTATATGATTTCTGTTAGTTTGTTTATTGATATAGACAATTATGCTAATAGTTTTCCTAATATTGAACCAGCCCTGTATTCCTGGTATAAATCCTACTTGGTCAATCCTTTCTGTAATATATTTTATTTAAGATTTTTGCTTCAATATTCATTAGGGAAATTGGTCAATAATTTTCTTTCTCTGTTTTGACCCTCCCTGGTTTAGCTATCAGTATTAGATTTGTGTCATAAAAAGAATTTGGTAGGACTCCTTCTTTCCCTATTTTTCCAAATAGCTTGCTATTTGGAAATACTATAATTTAAAAAATACTAATTTTCATAATAGTGGGGCTGGACTGCACCCACAAAGAGAAAAATGCCTCACTATCTCTTGATTTAAAACAAATCTGCCAAGTATCATTTTTAATTTATGCAACAATTTGATAAAGGTTATATGAAATTTGATAGTTCAAAGAAGTCTTTTCAAAGTGTATTGATAGTGTTGCTACTAGCCAGTTTTCCTTTTAATAATGCCAAGAAGTGAAATCATTTCCTTTAAGAAAGAAATTGTTTATTGGGTTTAGAGATATTTACCTAGGAGTAAACAAACATCCTTGCTTCTCAGGATGTTTGCCTGGATAGAATGATGTTAGTGCTGATATCCAAATAAAAAGTAAAAAAGAAGAATCAAGGTACTTCTTCCATATCCAAAGAACAAACTTGGGATTCAAAGGACCTAAATAGAGCTCCAAGAACTATCCACTAGGGAAAATTTTGAGTTGCATAGGTAGCTTAGGATGAAACAAGAGCACATCTGCCCAAGATGCCAGTGGGGGAAAATCACCTAACAGGTGATGAATTTTTCACTATAATTGAACTTAACTAAACAAACCTCACCGAGGGTCTTAGATCAAGGCTAGATGGCCATTTTTTCAAAGAAAATTTTGATTCAGGTGAGGGCTAGACTAGGTGTTATCAACAGTCCTTTAGTCAATGTTGCTGTGAGTGTACTCCCAATGATTGCCATGGTACCTGGTGCAGAGTAAACTCTTTGTAAATGTAAATAGGTGATGGAACACACAGGCCTGAGAGTTTAAATCCAGGAGGTCTTAGGAGCCACTGAGTCCAACCAATTCATTTTACACATGAAGAAACTGAGGCACAGTGAACTGAGCAATCCATTGTACAACACAGTCCCCTTAGCTAAAGTCATAGGTTGTGCTGCTAAATATCCTCAGAGAGACTGGGGTCCCAGGAGCTTAACTGAATGTGTATGTATTTGGTTTCCTGGGCTTTTAAGTTAAGCATGGAGCTAGAAAAAAATAGCAAAGTTCACTTGGGTTCTCATTGTGTTTTGAATTTCATTAATGAAATTTCTCTATTACTCTAATTTTAACTGTTTTATCAAGTACCATTACAAAAGTAAAATCTTTAGCTTAAGGAATCAGTATTTCTTTTTCATAATCTAATGTCCCCCATGAATGTCTCATGGCAGGAAAGTTGTGCTCTGCATCCAGCCAGCCTCGTTAACATTTCTGAATCCTTTTATTGCATTTGGGTCGCCAAGCCAACAAATTGCCTAGTTTTCTAAGCAGGTAAATGGATTTCCACATTCAAGTCCAAACTCTAAGTTCCTCCTCTATAAAGGATGCATTTTATATCATAGCATGAGTTTCCAATGATTTTTGCAGAGTTAAATGATCATCCAGTTTTCCAATTTCCATGCTTCAGACGTGGAAGCTGGCTGTGAGGAAAGATTTTGGATTGGATTGTTAAGAATTAAGGCCAGGAAGAAAAACAAGGGGTATTTCCAGAAGACTATCTCAGGGCAACAACCTTCCTTTTCTTTATCTGTGGCTGTGGAGATATTGCTGATAACTTACAATAGGCAAATATGTATTTCAGATATTCATCTAAAATGGACATTAATCATGATTGGATAGATAAATACCTGATTATAAAAAGCAGGAACTCTGGAGGGCCTTCTGGCTCTCTACACCTGACCTCAATACCAGCCTGATACTAGAGGTAGTATCAGCCTTATATAGGTTCCCAGAGTTGAAAAAGTGAAGAGTAAAAAATGGAAGTTTTAAAGAAATTAGGTTCAAAAATAGATAAAGAGCTAGTATAGAGAACAGTATTGGGACATCTAGATGGCACAGTGGATAGAGCACTGGAGAAGAGCATCGATTGATAGAAGGTATATGTGCTGGAAGAATCAGTCAATTAGAAATGCTCAACTAACAAGTACAAGTAGCTCAGGGGAATGGGCTGGAATTGGTACCCAGAATTAATAATAATAACAAAGCAGTAATAACAATAATGGCTAATGATTATTTAATGCTTTACTATTTATAGGAAACTCCATCTATGACACTATTTGGTCCTCACAAAAAAATAATGTGAGGCTTTTATAAATTTTGCTTTTTGTTTTTCATGGTTTTTGTTCTTATTTTTTTTAATAACAAGGCTAATATGGAAATATGTTTAACCTGATTGCTTGCTGTCTTGGGAAAGATTAAGGAAAGGAAGGGAGGGAGGAAAATTTGGAACTTAAAGTCTTACAATGATGAATGTTGAAAACTATCTTTACATGTAATTGGAAAAAATACCATTAAGTGCAAAAAATGGGAATCAAAATAAAAATACTGGTCCCTTAGTCAATATTGCTATAAGTTTGTTCCCATTATCTGATGTAGAGTAGGTACTTTATAAATGCTATTGTGAGGTAGGTGATGCTAATATTAACATCCTCATTTTACAGATGAAGAAAGAGGGTCAGGAAAGTTTAATCAAGTGGAGCTTTAAATCTAAATCCTACTTATTCCAGATCCAAATGTTCTTTGAAAAATATCTTTTATTTATGCTTCTTAGAAGCATAACTGTCACTTACCATTAATTCCCAACCCAATTCAAGAGTACTCTCTTGAAACAAATGTAACTAAGCCAAACAAATTAACTCCTTGTGTCTGAAAATGGATGGCTCATGTTGCATTAGAAATGTCACAGCTTAGAATCAGTCTATCACCTCAGACTGAAAGGCAGGTAGCACCCTATATCCCCATCATCTAAAGTCATAATTGTTCACTTCATCAATCAATCCAGGAATCTTTTGTTGTTATTTTCCTTTAATTATGGGGTCATGGAATATGCTGAATCTTCTTCTCGACTGTACATCAGTTCATGTAAGTCTCCTCACAGATTTTTTTCTGAATCCAATAATCTTTCCACATACATACACACACATATGCAACCCCCCTTTTTCTAAAGTTTCTGTTTCCAAGGAGCTTATTCTGGCGGAGAGGGGACAACATGTAAACATATTTAAGAAAGAGGGAGAGGAAGCGAATACTAACATCTAAGGGTATTAAGAAAGATTTCCCAGAAGGGAAAGATGAGCTTTGAAGAAAGCTAGAGAGAGATTAAAAGACAGGAAATAAAAAGGGGGACATTCCAAACATGGGGGACAGTTTATGCAAGAGCATAGTGTCTAGGGATGGAATTCCAAGTTTGGGGGAAATCAAATATTTTAGTGTTGTTAGAACAAAAAAATCTGTACCCAGATTACGCCAAGATATTTTATTCTAGAAGCAATAGGAAGCCATTGAAGTTTTTTTGAGCAAGAATCTTTTATTTTAGGGGAATGATTTTGGCAACTGTGCAGAGGACAAGTTGGAGATGGGAGAGTGTGAAAGTTTAAGTCCAAATAGAATATTTGCAATAGAACATCTGAAAGGCAATCAAGGCTTAAACTAGGGTGGTAGACATATGAGTGGAGAAAAAGTGGCAGACACAAGAAATATTGTGAAGATAGAATTGATAAGACTCAGCAACTGATCAGACATTAGCAGGTGGAGTTGAGAGGAAGGAGTCAAGGATGACTTGGATTGATTGTAAAGATCAAGAACCCGAGGAACTAGAAGATTGTGATGACTTCTGCAGAAATAAGGAATAGGTTTAGGATTCTGAAGATAAATTGTCTTTTGCATATGCTGAATTTGAAATGTCTATAGGACATTCAAATAGAGATTCTGACACCAAGAGTTAATAATGTGTGACTGGAGCTTAAGAGAAAGATTAGGATTGGATCTATAGATCTGGGAGTCATCTGCCCAGAGATGATCAATGAACTCAGGGGTATTGTTAAGATCACTGAGAGAATGATGAACATAAAGAGAAAAGAAAGCTCCAAACAGATTACATTTTGGGAGCAGAACAAACATGGAGAGAGATCCAGCAAAGGAGACTGAGAAACCTTGGCCAGGGAAGAAGATGACCAAGATAAGAGCACAGTGAAGAGGAAATGATGGAGAAAGAGATGGTCAGTACTGCCAAATGCTGAAAAGAGGTCAAGAAGGATTGCAATGAGCACCTAGGAGATCATTGGTAGCCTTGGAGAGAGCAGCTTCAGTTGAATGGTAAACTTCAAAGAAGGCTATGTCAGAGAGGTAGCATTTGACCAGAGCTTTGAATGAAATTTGAATAATATGAAAACTAAATGAATAAAATGTCAACTGGTGGATAGAGTTCTGGACTTGCAGTCAGGAAAACCTGAGTTCAGATATGGGCTCAGATGAATTTGCTAATTAGTAATCTTGGCCAGGTCACTTACCTCTACTGCTCTCAGTCACTTCATTAATTAAACAGAAATAATCGTAGCACCTTGCTCCTAGGCTTGTTATAAGTATCAAATAAGATAACCTATGTAATTTACTTTGAAAATATTGAGAGATATAAATGTTAAATATTAGAGGGAAGATATTATAGGAACAAGCCACCCAATGAACAAAGGCCTGGTAACAGGATAGACTATTGCCAACAGAGAACTAGTGTGTGAGAGATGGGCTAGTGGGGAGAATTTGTAGCAATAAAGGGGATTGCCAGAAGACCCTATTTGCCAAAGAAAGGAGTTTGATCTTTACTGAGGAGGCAATGGGGAGCCATGGAAGCCCAGGAGCAGGGACAACCCATGATTGTCAATTAACTAAGCATTTATTAAATGGACAGGTAGGGGATATAGTGGATAGGTCACTGGGTCTGGAATCAGGAAGCCTCATCTTCCTGAGTTCAAATCCAGTTTTAGACTTTTACTAGCTGTGTGACCGTGGGCAAGTCACTTCACCCTGTAAGATGAACTGGAGAAGGAAAAGCCAAAGCACTCAGTATCTTTGCCAAGAAAATGTTAACTAGGGTCATGAGAGACAAATACCAGGTACTTTGTTAGGTCTGGGGTTACAAAAACAAAAATAGTAGTCCCCTCCCTCAAGGGGCCTACATACTATATTAAAGTTTTTTATTTTCAAGACCTGAATATTTTTTCAACAATGACCCTTGCAAAACCTTGTGTTCCAATTTCCCCCTCTTTCTCCCCATTCCCACCCCTCAATGGCAAGTAATCCAATATATTAATATGTATTTTTGATATGTTTAACATATATTGGATTACTTGCCATTTAGGGGAAGGGGTGGGGGAAGAGGAGAGGAAATTTGGACCACAAGGTTTTGCAAGGGTCAATGTTGAAAAATTATACTTACACATATATGTTTTGAAAATAAAAAACTTCAATAAAAATAAAAATATATGTTATATATGATATATGCACATATATTTATACAATTTAAAGGAGAACTTCTTAACCTGGGGTTATAAACTTTTAAGAAATCTTTATTACTGTATTTCAACAAAATTAGCTTCCTTGGTAATCTTATGTATTTTATTTGATGTGTTTAAAAACATTTTTAGGAGGGTCCATAGTTTTCACCAGATCACCAAAGAGTTCTAAGCCATGAAATAATTTAAGAATCCTTGCATTAGATAGATTTGATTAGGAAGATTAGTCTTCTGTCAGTATTTAGGATACCTCAGAAGGCAGAAAAACTGACAAAGAGTCCATCGAATGAGGGTATTTTAACGTCCTGACCCAAAGATGGAATTGTGTGGCCGTGGAGACCTTAGAGAAGAGGAGGCAGATGATCATTATGGTTGAGGCACAATTCAGACTGAAGTATGCTTCTCTCTGAGAGGAGATGATGAGACTATGCAGAGAAATAGGCCCCAATTGACTCAGGGGCCCCGCTGGAGCCAAAGGTGGAGACGGGCTTGACACATGTTGAAAGCACCTGGACTGTAGCCCTGCCCTTAGCAGTCCAACCATTCCTGAACTGGGCTCACATTCCCGGGGCCAGATGCCAGACAATGCAGCCTCTGTGGCCCAAGGTGTACGTGCGAGAGTGTCTGCTGACAACAGTAGGACCTTTTTTTAGTAGAGGAGTTATTGGAAAACCAAAACTAACCAGGGAAAACAGTCCAGATGCAGCTCTGGGCTTGGGAATAAATGCCTGAAATGAGAGTGCATAAAGATTAATGAGATGACAAATTCCTCATTCCCTTTGCCCCACCTCACATATACATACACTTTTCCATGGCCAATAGCTCTCTTTATTTGAACTAGCCCCTTAGGAATTGATCTTCAACAAAGAAGGCAAAGACCAGTTTGCCATGAAGGGCTAAGAGCGGGAGAGAAAGCAAGTTTTGAGGCAGAGGGAGCAGTCTGCTCACACCCGAGCCACGTCACCAAGGCCGGGATGCTTAGCTTTGGGAGAGATGTGTGAGAATGGCCAGCTGGCCACTTCAAGTATGCAAAGGGACGTTAACAACAGAGCTGCTCTGCATTTTTTCCACAGAGGATGATGTGAAAAGGTTGACCTCAAAATAGGAAAGTCACTAGAAGAAATTTTGTGTGATAATTAAGAGACATGGGGGCTTATTCTCAGAATCAGGTTTCTGAGAATGGACAAAGCAACTAAAGGTGACAGGGGGATGGACCATATATCTTCTAAAAGCACTAGAAAATATTAAAAAAAAAACAACCAGTATGACTAAAAAGCTTAGCATCAGGGCAATTTCCTACAACATATAGTAATAGGAGAGAGTAAACTTTAGACTGACAATACAATTGTGCTTTTAAAATACAAATGGATATGGACATGTCATAGACAAGGCATTGTCTCAGATATTTGGAGACATAAGATAAAAAGTGAAATAACACCTGCCCTCAAGAAGCTTACATTCCACTGACATGATACAAACAAATAAATAGAGAAGTATACAGATTGCATTTTGCATTTTTGTGATGCTTTAAAATTTGCAAAAAAATACTATCTCATTCAATCTTCACAACAACCTTGGGAAGTAAGTACTATTTTTATATCAATATTGCAAATAAGAAAACCGAGGCAAGTTAAGTGATTTACCTAGAATCACACAACTATTTAGATTGTGAAGCAGGATTTGCACATGGGCCTTCCCAAGTCCAGCTCTTTCCTGAGCCACCTAGATGCTCACATGATACTTGGAAGATGATTTTTAAAAAAAATGATAGCTTTATTAATAATTAAAATATTTAAATTAATTAATTAAAAATAATAAATTTAAAAAATTTAATTAATAATTAAAATAATTAAAAATAATATTTTTCCAAATGCAAAGATAGTTTTCAACATTCACCTTTCCAAATTTTTCTCCATCTCTACCTCCATCCCCTTTTCCCTAGACAATAAGCAATCCAATATAGCTTAAACAATTTTCCTAAACATATTTCCATATTCATCATGTTGTATAAGAAAAATCGGATCAAAAGAGAAAAACACAAGAAAGAAAAAACCAAGCAAGCAAACAAACAACAGAAACAAAAGATAAAAACATTATTCTTTGATCCACATTGAATTTCATCAATATTTAGCCATAGTTCCCTCTCTGGATGCAGATGGCTCTCTCCATCACCAGTCTATTGGAATTGCCTTGAATCACTGCATTATTGAAAAGAGACAGTCCATCAGAGTTGATTATCATGTAATCTTCTTGTTATTGTGTACAATGTTCTCTTGGTTCTACTCACTTCACTTAGCATCAGTTCATATAAGTCTCTTCATAACATCCATATACCATAACTTATTCAGCCATTCCCCAGCTGATGAGCATCCACTCGATTTCCAGTTTCTTGCCACTACAAAAATGGCTGCTACAAACATTTTTGCACACGTGGGCCCCTTTCTTTCCTTTATGATCTCTTTGGGATACAGGGCCAGTAGAGACACTGAGGGATCAAAGTGTGTATGGTTTTTGTAGCCCTTTGGGCATAGTTTGTAGAAGGATTTGAATTCTACCAACTAATGATCAGAAAGGCTTCCCATAGCAAGGCTACTAGTAAGAAGCCAATGCAAGGAGGGAGGCCAACAGTCATAAGGTTCTGAAGTCTTTTTTAAAATCAAGTAAGTCAGTTTGGCTTGAATGGAATGGGAGTAAAGGGGAGAATAAGAGGGGCATAAGGCATTCTCTGATTAGTCCTTCCACCTGGGTCGAACAAAGCAAGCCCCCCACAGATATATTAGCTGCACGCTTATATATGGGGGTCTCTTCAGGCTGTGCTTTTGTTATTTGTCCTTCATTTTTGAAGAGGACCAATGACATTTCAGATGATACCTTGCCTAGCTGATAAATTGGAGGTAAGTGAAGGAGAGCTATCAATTATGAGAGACCTTGGCATTTGGAACCGTTAAAGGAAGAGGCAGTTTCTGGCTGGTACTCTCATGGCTACAGCTCTCCCAGTGCTGGGCTATGACTTCAGTGAGAGACTAGAGAGAAGGGTCTTTATCCAGGTGTCATGATGATCCCAGCCAAGTGCAGCCAGCTGTAATTTCTCTGCTAGAAAGATCTGGAAGTGATGATGGAGGGTGGAAGCAGTTGGTGGAATTGTAGTAGCAATAAGAGCAGGCTGCTGGCAGTGGCAAGGGAAGCATGGGCATCCCAGAAGGTGGCCGTCTCTTAACAGAGGCAGCAGCAGCTTTGCTGGGATGAACAAGAGTATCTACTCAGGCTCTCTCCATCCTATTTAAAAATCTATATCTTTTTGGGAGTTGGTCACCATGTGTTTGGAAGCAAATCTCTCATCTGGTTGGAGGCAGAAGGGAAACATCACCATATTTTTTGTTCAGTCCATGAGGAAGGGCAAATCTGAGTGCCTTCCATATCCCTGTTAAAGGAGTAATGGGAAATGAGATGGAGACAGATTGTAGAGGATTTTCAATGATTATGAATCTTCCAAGCTGAAGAGTTTGAAAAAGTTTTGATTAAAGGTAAGAATGGGTGTGCCTTTAAATTCTAGGCTCCAAAATAAGAATTAAAATTTTAAAAAACTAATAATTTTATTGATACATTTTACTGAAAATTTATCTATTTTTATTTATACATCAGTCACATCCTAGCAGATAAGTCCCATAAATTGCATCATCCCCTTCCCCCCAAATTAAGTAAAATTGTCCGAAGGAGTAATTGTCATTTCACGTCCCAGTTTGGTCCTTCACTTTTTGTTCATAGAAAGGAAGGTTGAGTGCTCTAATGTAAATTACTCACTATCATCATTATCTATTACATTTGACCTGGAGTTTTCTCTTTTAATGCTGTCTTCATTTATCTTATTTCAATCCCTGGAGATAGAATTATCTTGTTTCTGCTCATTTCACTCTGTATTAGTTCATAAAAATCTTCTGGGTTTCTCTGAATTTTTTGTATCATTTTTAAAAATTAAATTTTATTTTATTTTCAGTTCCAAGTTCTCTTCCTCCCCTCACTCCCTTTTCTACCCATTGGTGTAGATATGTAAAACAAATTTCTGTATTAGCCGTGTTCCATGATGAAAGGAGAAAAAATTAGAAAAAATGCTTCAGTCTGCTCTTTGAGTCTAGTATATCATTTTTTATAACACAATAAGATGCCATCACATCCATATAATGTGATTTGTTTGGCTAACCGTCCCCTCCTTTGTTGGGTACAAAGTTTATTGTTAGACACATAGCTTCATGATAATTTTGAATGAGAGTAGCTGACATTTATGTAGGATTTAATATGTCTAAATGGCTTCACATAACTTCTCATTTGAATCTCAACAGACTCACTACATACCACTGAGTTAGTTGTAATTGTTATCCCTATTTATTAGTTGAAGAAACTCAGTCTGAAAGAAGTTAAATGACTTGGCCAGGATCAGATAACTAGTACAGTAGGCCGAGCTGGAAGGGACCTTGGAATTTGGCCTAAGCAAACTTGAAAGTATCCTTATTCTATCTCCCACTCCCAATGATGAGTATGGCTATCTCTCCTTCTTAGGATCCTAGGGGTACACAAGATGGGACAGAGGTGATGCTTTAATGCTATCAGCTCAAGCCCCCACCAGTGTCCTTTTCCTCTAAGATTACCAGTGGACATGAGATGTATTCTTAACCAAATAAGATATAGAGAAATTACAAAAGAAAACTTTTGGTTAGCAAACCTTTACAAATAAAATAGTGCAACTGGGATTAGAATGGAGATGGTATAATGGGAATTATATATCTAATTATTCAGATAAAGTTTTGGTATTCAAGATTAGAGACAACTAAAAGATGCATATGTGTTTTCTTTCTATATACATGTATATATACACATATGTATATATCTAAAAGTCATCCTCCCATTACTTGTTTTTTCATTAATTAATAATAGCTTTTTAATTTTCAAAATATATTCAGGGATAATTTTCAACATTCACTCTTGCAAAACGTTGTGTTTCAAAGTTCTCTCTCTTCCTTCCCCTCATTCTCTCTTCTAGAAGCAAGCGATCCAATATATGTTAAAGGTGTGCAATTCTTCTATGCGTATTTCCACATTTATCATACTGCACAAGAAAAAGCAGATCAAAAAGGAAAAAAAATGAAAAAACACAAACAACATAAAGAGTGAAAATGCTCTGTTGTGATTCACACTTAGTTCCCACAGCCCTTTCTCCTGATATGGATCGCTCTCTCCATCATAAAACCATTAGAACTGGCCCAAATCATCTCATTATTGAAAAGATGTACATCCATCAGAATTGATTATTGTATAATCTTACTGCTTCTGTGTACAATATTCTCTTGGTTCACTTCACTTAGCATCAGTTCCTATAAGTATCTCTAGGTCTTTCTGAAATCTTGCTGATCATTTCTTATAGCACAACTTATTCATAACTTATTCAGCCATTCTCTGACTGATGGTTATCCGCTCAGTTTCCAGTTCCTTGCCATTACAAAAAAGGCTGCTACAAACATTTTTGCATATGTGGGACCTTCCCCTTTTTGTGATTTCTTTGGGAGACAGGCCCAGTAGAGACACTGCTGGCTCAAAAGGTATGCACAAATCCTTCTATTACTTGTAATCAAGCCATATGAACAAAGAATTCTCAAAAGAAAAATTGCATACTAGTAATGATCAAAGGAAATTGTGCTCTAAATCACAAAAATAAGAGAAATGCATATCAAAACAACTCTAAGGTTTTGCCATACATTCAGAAAATTAGCAAAAATGACAAAAGATGAGAATAGGTTGAGTTTGATGGCTTATAGAGCTATTAATCTGTATGACTATTTTGGAAGTTGTGTGTTTTATGGTTATTCTAATGGGATTTCTCTGTTATTGCCTCTTGGGTTCTGATATTATTTATATGAAAACGCTGTTGATTTTTGTGGCATATTGTAAAGCTTGTGATTTTCCTGAAGTTATAAATTATTATCAATTAGTATCTTTGCTGTTTCCCTAGGATTTTAAAATAAATCATCAGGTCATCAACAAATACAGATAGCTTTATCTCCTCTTTGCCTTTCTTAATACCTTTAATTGTTTTCTCGTTTCTTATTGCTAAATTCTAAAATTATATGAAACTCTAGTACAGAGAGTGGTTAACTTTATATTTTTTGAAAAGCTTTTTAGTACATCCCTATCATGTGTTAAAATTTCATCTTGTTTTAGTCTCCCTATCTATCTCACCACTCAACCTCCACCTCTTAGTCAGTATAATATGGTTTATAAGTAGCCAGTATAAAGTATCAATAGCAGGAAGTAAAGCTGAAAGGAGAATCTCGAAGCCATGTCTAAATTGTCTCAAAGATCAAAAGAGCATAATTTACAAATTGAATCGTATATTAACCAAAAATCACATCTTAGTAAAATATTCTAAATCAGAGAAAGCCATTCAGTATATGCTGCTGGGATTTTTGGTCCTATAACATGTAAATCTCACATAAATTTCAGACATTTGCAATAAGATCAGCAGAACACAAAATGGTGTTGATATGATGTGGATATGTTAACTTTAAAGTTTTATTGACAACTTTGAAATGCTTTGAATATATTAATGAACAAAGTCCAAGGTGACAAAGAAGTCTATTGCCTTCCCACACAGACACACACAAATCCTACAAAAATAAAATCTGTCTCTTGAGTACTCTTCCATATCCTATGGCTCCATGCTACTTGAGTACTTTCAATACTAATCTACGGTTATTTTTTTATTCATCCCCTCCCCATCCTTTTCCTGATGTTGCCTGCCTTCCTTCACTATTCCAGATCCTCTCTGCACACTGTCTGCCTCTGCCTTTTCATTTGTTTCTGTACTTCTTTGACATTTTCCCATACACCCTCTGTGTCTTATTAAAAATGTGATTGCAGTATTAATTCCCACTGCCATCACAGTCTTTCCTATTAAGTACCTAAAAAACCAGGAAGGGATGCTCCATTTAATAATTTCATAAATTAATTATAAATTTATTGTATCTATTGTATGTAATTTGCATATGATATTTGATTTAGCTTTTATAGTGATATTTTAAATGATATTAAAAAGATCTTCTATTCCTATACTTTGCAAGGTTTTTTTTGAGCACAAATGAGTATTGTACTTTGTCAAAGACTTTTTTTTTTGTTTCTATTGAAATAATCAAGTAGTTTAGATAGTTTTGCTTTCAATACGATTAATTATGTTGAACCATCTTTGGATTCCTGATATAAATTTAACTTGGTCACGATGAGTGATTTCTAAGAAGAATTGCTTTAGTTTGTTCAACAGATTTTATTAAAAGTTTTGAGCTGATACTCATCATAGCTCTCCTTTTTATCTTTCCCTGGTTTAGGAATTAGGATCACATTTATCTCATAAAAGAAGTCTAGAGTGCTTTCTTTCTTATTTTTTGATAATAAATTTATATTATTTGTTCATTAAAATTTTGATAGAAATCTCCTGTGAATTCATCAGGTTCCAGAAGGTTTTTTTTCTCCCTTTCCCATTTGGTGATTTCATTATAGCTAATTCTAATTCCTTTTGTGAGGCTAGACTATTTAAGATCTCTATTTGAGCTTCCATTAACTTGTGTATTTTATATTTTAAAAGACATTCCTGTTTCTTTTGTGTTCTCAGTTTTATTAACATAGATTGTGCATAATAGGTTCTGATAATTCTTTTTATTTCTATTTTATTTTTGTTATGATTTTACCTTAGCCGTTTGCTATTTTGTTCATTTGACTTTCTAATCAGATTGTCTAAAGGTTTATCATTGTTTCCAGTTTATTTCCTTTTGAATATCACTTCTTTTCTGCTTATTTTGGGCTGATTTTTTGGTTTTCTCTTTTAAGAAAGTGTATTCAGTTCATTAATCCTCTTCTTTTCTATTTTGTTAATATATGTTTAAGGGAGAGAAATAGATTTTGCCTCTGAGAAGTATGTTAGATGCATCACAGAAATTTTAGTATGTGACTTAATCATTATCATTTTATTTCACATAATTACATAGTGTTTATTTTGCTCTTTGGTCCAGTCATTATTTAGGACTTTATTATTAAATTTCCATTTGAGTATGTTTCTTTTGTTCATGCTTTTCAATCATGTTTGCTATTACTATTATGGTCTTCAATGGACATTTATTAGTGCTGCCTTTTTTTACATTTATTTGTAATACCCTTATGCCATAATGTATGGTCAATTTGTGTAAATGCTATGAAATGCACGTATTATTTAGGAGAGCTATTTAGAAGATGTCTCAAGCCTTAACTCTAGTTTCTCCAGCAATTTGTTCAACTCTTTATGTCTCTTTTGCTTATTATTCTGTTATATTTATCTATATCTGAGAGACACTAAAGTCTACTATTATTATTGTGTTGCTCTCTTTCTCTTCTTTTATTTCAGCTCATTTTTCCTTTATGAACTTAAATGCCATGGGATTTGGAAGATGTAAATTTGATATTTATATTGGTGTGCTGTCTTATAGTTTCTTTCAGCATAATGTAATTTCCTCATTTATCTTTATGTTGCGAATTTTTATTTTTGCTTTGTTTGATAGCATACTTGCAATTCTTACTTTTTTTGGATTCACCTAATGCATAATGAATCTTGTTCCAGTCTTCATTTTTATTCTGCATACATCATTACTTTTTTCATAAGCAACAGATTTTGGGGTTTTGTTTTCTTATCCAATCTGTCCCTCTATTTCCATGTTATTGGGTTAAACCATTAACATTTAAAATTATGAGCCAGGCTTATATTCTTCTCCATTTGCCTCTAATATAGCTTTTTGTCTAAATTATGATATTTTTGTTCTTTAAAAACAGTACTTTGTCTCTTTGTTATTTTTATTTAGTCTGCTTTAAGGAAACCCTATTCCCACAGGCTCTTTTCCCTTCACCCTTCACCTTCCTTCCTATTTGCCACTCTTTTCTCTCATTTTGGAGTTTTACTTAAAGATTTCTTTTCTCCTTTTTTATTTTATCTAGCTATCACTTCCTTCCTCTTCTTACCCTTATTATTTAAGTAGTTCATTAGAATTTTCTTGTCCCATTTTGACTTTTTTTGTTTGTTGTTTTTTCTTTTATTTTATGTACTTTTTCTAAAAAAAAAAAAGATTTCTTTACCTTGTTTTCTTCATTATTTTCTTATTTTTCTGTCTATTCTAAATTTTTATTCTTTGATTTATTGTCCTTATACTTTCTTATTTTCTTTATATTTCTTTTATATTTTCTTATTTTCTTTAGTCTTAATGTTTTTCGTGGTAATTAAACTTCAAAAATATCTATTTTGAGTTCCCTCCTCTCTACAATTTCTATATTCTTGCCTTGTAAATATTTCTCTCCCCCTTTTCTGTTGTGCCTCATAATTAAATGAAGCAGTTCGGGAGATAGAGAGAGCAAAAATATTTCTCCAATATAAAAATTTTCCTACCTTCCTAATTGTGTGGTGCATTTCTAACTCTACTCACAAATAGTCTATTTTTCATTAGCCTTGCGATCCATGGTCCATGCCTTCTCAAGCATTGGCAGCTCCCAGGAACTCTGATTTCTCTTCTTTTAAGGCTGGATGCTGTCCATGAAGGTATATCATTCTCTTAGAGGTAGCAGTCTCTCTGAGCACCAAATAGCTAGTTGCTATAATAGCTTAACATTTTATCATATTTATTCTATATCAGGCACTGTGCTAAACACTTAATAATTATTGAGCCTCACAGTAACTCATACATATTATCACTCCCATTTTACCGATAAGAAAACAGGAAAACAAGGTTAAATGATTAGCTTAGGGTCCCATACTAGTTTTTGCAGCTAGATTGGAATACAGAACTTCATGATTCCAGGTCTATGGGAGATAGATACTTCAATAAGTATAATCTGCTGGCAGCTGAGAGGCAGCTAGGTGCAATGGACAGAGTGCTGGACCAAGGGTCAGGAAGCCCTGATTTTTGAGGATCAAATGAGAATACTTAAATTTTACTTTCATCTCTTATCTCCTTAAGTATTTTTGGAAAGAAATCTCTTACTGACTCTTTTGTTGTTCTTTGTTTGTTTTTGTTTTCAACCTCATAGGTAACTTTTTTTTTTTCAATTTTTTTTAATCATCTCTGGAGATGGGATAATTTATTTAATTACATGTGCTTTTCTTGGCAGCTGTATTTGTTTATCTTTCTGGTATTTCTATTGCTTAGGGGTTTTGTGTTAGGATTACTAGGTGAGAACTCAGGTTGTCTGGACAGTGACAAGGTGAGAATTCAGTTTGTCTGGACAATTACAAGGTGAGAACTCAGGTTGACTTGACAGTTCTCTGGCTCAGACTTGTAAAGGGAGTTTACACCTTAGGAATCCTAGAAGGAGCAAGCTCATTGGTTGAAGTGGTTCTTCCCAGAAGCCCTTGCATTATCCCATGCCCATTCTCTGTGAGGATAAAAGAGGCAACATTGGGCCTGGAGAGCAATCTACCTGGGGAAGGATAAGAGCTGGAGGAGATTCAGAGCCAGGATTCAAGGAGAAGTCTCTGCATTACATCAGGCCTGACGGGGCTCTCTGCAGGAAGGGAAGTCACTTCTCTGGACAAGAGTTAACAACAACTGCCTGGAGACAACGGTTCACTACAGGAAGAAGAATCTGTCTGAGAGATTTGAGTAGACACAGCAGATCTCCCAGAGAGCGATCTGGCAGCTTCTGGAGACGACAGCTCGCTACAGTTTTGCAAATTTAATGATCTATTTTCATCTTTTCTTTTTTGGTAGGATGGTTTCAAATGCCTCTTTTTTCATTGGCAGGTTCAAGGTTGCAAAATATTTTGGTTTGTTTCTGGAGTTCTTTTACTTTTGAAAAAATTTTTTGATATATATTTCTCATGTATATTTACATGTATGTTGCTATATAACACACACAGACACATATGTGTATACATATATACATATACACATACATATATGTGTATATGAGAAACATTCTCCCTTCTGTAGTTTCTGGTGGAAAGAACTAACTGACCAAATGAAGGGGCCATAAGAGTGGCAGGGAGTCCAACATCTGCCTAAATGTTAGGAATTTTCCATATTGGAAATTCCTAACTTCTAACAGAGTAATTAGGATTCAACACATTATGTTTTGTCTAAAATAAACTACCTAAAGAAGCTTGAGTCCCTCAGACTTTAGGAGTCATCATACTGCTCCATAACCTTAAGTGAGCTGATTAGTGTAACAGGGTATTATACTGGTTAAGCCCTTCATTTTTTTTTTTTTTTTACTATACATATTTTATTTTATTTTTAAATTTTCAATTGTACTTTATTTTCCAAATACATGTAAAGATATTTTTTGTTTTTTTAAAATTAATTTTATAATGATAACATTTTTTGACAGTGCATATGCATAGGTAATTTTTTTTACAACATTATCCCTTGTACTCCTTTCTTTTCCGAATTTTTCCTCTCCTTCCCTCCACCCCCTTTCCTAGATGGCAGGCATTCTCATACATATTAAATATGTTATAGTATATCCTAGGTACAATATATATGTGCAGAACCGAATTTTGTTGTTGTTGTTGTTGCAAAGGAAGAATTGGATTCGGAAGGTATAAATAACTTGGGGAGAAAAACAAAAGATGCTAACAGTTTACACTCATTTCCCAGTGTTCCTTTTCTGGGTGTAGCTGATTCTGTCCATCATTGATCATTTGGATTTGGATTAGCTCTTCTCTATGTTGAAGAAATCCACTTCCATCAGAATACATCCTCATACAGTGTCATTGCTGAAGTGTATAATGATCTCCTAGTGCTGCTCATTTCACTCAGCATCAGTTGATGTAAGTCTCTCCAAGCCTCTCTGTATTCATCCTGTTGGTCATTGTAAAGACAGTTTTTAATATTCATTTTTGTAAGACTTTGTGTTCCAAATTTTTCTCCCTTTTTCTTCCCCTCCCCTTCCCCAAGACAGAAAATAATCTAATATAGATCAAATATATGCAATCCTTTAAAATATATTTCCATATTGGGCATGTTGTATGAGAAGATCCAAAGGGGAAAAACCCCATGAAAAATAAACAAACAAAAAGTGCTTCTTTCCATACTGAGTCTCCATAGTTTTCTCTTGATTGGCATTTTCCATCCCAAGTCTATTGTAATTGCCTTCAATCACTTCATTGTTGAGAAGAGCCACATCCATCCCAGTTGATCATCACATCATCTTGTTACTATGTACAATGTTTTCCTGGTTCTGCTCACTTCAGTATCAGTTCTAGTTAGTTTTTCCTGGCCTTTCTGAAATCAGCCTGCTCATCATTTCTTATAGAACAATAATATTCCTTTACATTTATATACCATAACTTATTCAGCTTTTACCCAACTGATCCACTCAGTTTCCAGATCCTTGCCACTACAAAAAGGTCAAGCTCCTCATTTTGCACAAGAGTGATTTGTCTAACATCTGGGTGACACAGGTCCTGACTCTAAATTTAAAGTTCTGTGCCTTGCTCTCACTTGTGACTTATGTAGCTTTGTATCATTCACTTCATCTCTCTGTTTCTTTGTTTCCTCATCTATAAAATGGGGAAGCTGACAAGGTCTCTTCTAGCTCCAGGCTGATGATCTTGAAATGTCTGAGGCAGGACTCAAAGTCCAGGACTCTATTTACTGTACCAGTAGCTTCTAACCCCCTTGAGCCCATTGTCCTTGGAAACACTTTTGTTATCTGTGCTTTCAGGGAATGTGTAATAAACATGGCAATTTTGTTTTCTTATTTTGTATTTAAGTTTAAAATAATTTAAAAAAGGAAAAAGATGAACATAAACATTTCATTAATAACTTTAAAAAATCAAATGAAACTTATTTTCATTCCAATTAATAGCTTCCTGATACATAATATTCAAATGTAATTAACAGGTAGTTAATGGTACAAAACAGGTTAGAAACACTGTTAATAGAAGACACATATCTTTTGTCAATGAGCTGAACAGGAAGATGAGCCTCTAGAGGAAATGTCTGCTGAGACACAATATTCACTTTTAACTCTGTGATTCCAGGGGGGATTTTAGGGACATTTTTTTGGTGCCTGCAGATTATAGTCTGGAAATTTTGTAGCAGCAGCAGTTGAAGTAGTAGTAACAAGTTGTAGTAGTAGCAGTTGCAGCAGTAACGGTAATAGCAGCAGCAGTAATAGTACTAGTAGCAGTAGTAGGAATAATAGCAGCAGCAGTAACAGTAGTAATAGCAGTAACAAGAGTAGCAGCAGCAGTAGTAGGAATAATAGCAGCAGCAGTAACAGTAGTAAGAGCAGTAACAAGAGTAGCAGCAGTAATAGTAGTAATAACAGTAACAAGAGTAGCAGCAGCAGTAGTAAGAATAATAGCAGCAGCCGTAACAGTAGTAAAAGCAGCAGTAACAAGAGTAGCAGCAGTAATAGTAGTAATAACAGTAACAAGAGTAGCAGCAGCAGTAGTAGGAATAATAGCAGCAGCAGTAACAGTAGTAATAGCAGTAACAAGAGTAGCAGCAGCAGTAGTAGGAATAATAGCAGCAGCAGTAACAGTAGTAAGAGCAGCAGTAACAAGAGTAGCAGCAGCAGTAGTAGGAATAATAGCAGCAGCAGTAACAGTAGTAAGAGCAGCAGTAACAAGAGTAGCAGCAGTAATAGTAGTAATAACAGTAACAAGAGTAGCAGCAGCAGTAGTAGGAATAATAGCAGCAGCCGTAACAGTAGTAAAAGCAGCAGTAACAAGAGTAGCAGCAATAATAGTAGGAGCAGCAGTAGTAGGAATAATAGCAGCAGCAGCAGTAGTAACTGTAGTACAAGAAGTAGCAATAGAAATAGCACTAGCAGCAGCAACAATAGCAGTTACTCATATTTATAATAGCAATTTAAGTTTTGTAAAGTATTTTATATACATTGTCTCATTAGATGCTCAAAAAGACCCTGATATTTAGGTTCACTTATTATCCCTATTTTACAGATGAAGAAATTAAATTCTAGAAGGCCAAGTGCTTTGCCCCAGATCCCATAGGTTAATCAATGTGTTTGGGTGGGGTGGGAGAAAGTGGAGTATTTGGACCTCCATGTTTCCACCAAATTCAGTGAGCCAGGCTTCTTTTCTGTGTACCTTCTTTTAAAGTATCAACAAATTGGATTCAGGCCATGTTTCCTGTCAGTAGAGTCTCGGTTTGAAAGACAGCCTCAGCCTTGATATTCAGCACATGCAGAGATCACCAATTCAGATGTCAACATCTCAGAAATAGGAGGAGAGAAAAGGGCTCATCTGGGGGCCGTCTCCTGGGTTCTTCCAGAGCTACGAGTAGTGGGGGAGGGACTGCTCCGAAGAACTGAAGCCTGGCCTATTACAGTTCCAAGGGGAGAATAAATGCTTGATGACAGGTAACTGAGTTGCTTCAGTGCTGCTACTCCTTTTCCCCATGGTGCTGTCGCAGAGAAAGGCCAGCTCCATTTCCTCTTCAGAATTCCAGGGTTCCTTGACAGGCTTGGGGGTGTATTTTCTCAAATGCTATTGTCTTGGGTCCTACTGGCTGTTTCCCTCACTGTTGTATGTGACTACCGCCCAGTTTACATAACCATTTGATATCAATTTACTTTTATGAAGGGATATTTACTTTGAAGATGTAGGAAGAACTATGTACAAACATTTCTCCTTAACCCTTCAGGCCCACTCTTCGCCTTTGGGGAGAGTCGGTTTACTATGAGTGTCATTCCTGCATAGCAGTCATGGTCCCTCCATGTTCTCATCCAGATGTGGCATCTGGGAAGTCCTCAACCTGGGCAGGGCTCCAATGATTACTCCCTGGTTCCATTCCACATTATCTCAACTCTCTTAGAAACACACTTCTGAGTTTCTTCATTAATCAATATTAATTAAAGACCTGCTATGTGCCAGACACTGTGCTAAGTGCTAGGGATACAAAAAGAAGCAAAGGGCAGTCCCTATTCTCAAGGAACTTATAATCTAAAGAGGAGTGGGATGGGAAGAGACATTATATGCTAATATATATATATATATATATATTGTATATATATATATATACACATACACACATATAAAAGACAAACTAGATATAGACTAAATAGGAAATGACTAATGGAGAGAAAGTACTAGAACCATCCAAAGTCTTTTGAGAATGTACTAGAGCCCAATTATTCTTTACATGATGATGAGAAAAGAGCCATTAGACTTTTTCTGTTCCTCCAGCTTTAGGCTAGACATAAGAAAATTTCTTCACAAGTAAGAGTCTTTGGAAACTAGATGGACTCCCTTAGCAGATGGTGATCAATTAATTGGCAATTTGATTAATTGAGGCCTAGGGAATGAAGGCATAGTTCAATGCAAAGCTGGAGGCATTTATTGGGGGAGTACAGATCATGCCCACTGGAGAACAACAGAACCTAGTCTAGTGCTCTAAAGACTGGAGGTTTAGAGACTTGGTTTATATGGTTTTGAACAAAGGGAGACAGCAGAATAGGAGGAATACAGAGTACCAAGAATCAGGATCTTTGTGCAAGCTCTGTCCTTTTGGGGCCAGTATGAACCAGTTTGAACCAGTCCTGTGGTCTCTGGTATAGAAGAGGTGTTCCACTTTCATCCAGTGGACATGGCAAAGAATCACTGTCATGCCAAACTCAGGCAACATTCATTCTGCCTCCTAATTGGTTGGTTTTGATTCCCAGATTATTTCAGTCTCTCCTGGGTAATAAGGCAGCTCAAGCAAATCAAGGTGATTAGTAAACTCATATTTCATTTCTATATGAGTTAAATAACCCCTTTTTAGATATCCTATAAATAGGGTTCCTTTCTTTATAACTTGGAGATAGTTTCCAACTCCGATTTTGTGATTCTCTGGTTCTGTGTAACTTGGAGAAGACAGCTATTTTATGTATTATGAACTCATGTATATAAGTATCTAATTATTTGGTTTTTCACTTGAGGGAAGGAGAGAGTGAGATCTGAAAGAACTGGTAAGTTTATGGAAGGGCGACTAAGTGGTGCAATGGATAGAGTGCTGGATCTAGAGTCAGAAAGACTCTTCTTCCTTAGTTCAAATCTAGCTTTAGATACTTACCAGCTGCCTCAGGTTTCTCTGAGCTGGAAAAAAAGAAATGCCAAACAATTCTAGCATCTTTACCAAGAAAACCCCAAATGGGGTCACACAAATAAAATGACTGAATAACTACAACAACAAAGTTCATGGACTTTGGGGCCAATTACTAGCTCAATACAAATATGAAAAACCATCAGAAATAACTTCTTTACTTGGGAATTTAATACTAATCTAAAGATAGGAGAAAGATGAATGTTCAAACATTCTCTACAAAAAAGATGGGATTAAAAGAGCTCTCCTTAGCTTACTTTGCACAGGGTCATGAAGATAAGAGATAGAAGAGGGAGAGGGAAGAGAGAGAGAGACAGAGGGAGAAGATGGAGACAGAAAGAGGCAAAAGAAACAGACAGGAGACAAGGAGGAGGAGGAGGAGGAGAAGGAGAAGGGAAAGAAGAAAAGGGAAGGAGAAGGGAAGGGGAAAGGGAAAAAGGAAGGAAGGAGGAAGAGAGAGAACAAGAGCAATCAAAAGAATCTTTGCTCTTGATTAACATGTATAAAACATACACCCAACTGAAGTCAAATTACATGACTTAGAGCACAACACAGGATAGATATGGGTCTTCCCTTGCTCCTCAGCCTTCTGATAAGTGCACAATCTGACAGACACAGAATTCCACCGATTACCCTCCTTTACTGTATCAGTTTTACTTTTAGTGGAGGAGGTAGAGAGTTGGGACATTATCATAATAAGGAGCCTCAGGACTTCCAGGGCTGCCTTCTCCATAGAGTGTCTCAGGGAGTTTGCCCTATAATCTGAAAAAAGATGGTGCTGGTTTCATTCTGTGAAATGTTGGGTAGCTAGCTATTATAGCATTTGCATTCTTATTCTTCAGCGCAAATCCTGCCTCCTACATTTATTGTTCACTTGATTCTGGGCAAGCCACTTGTCCTCTCTAAGCCTCAGTTTTCCTATGTATAAAATGGGAATAACTGACCTGCCTCAGAGGGATATTGGAAGGGCCAATGAATGCTAAGCTCTTACAAGTGTTAAAGTGTTCTGTGAATTAGTTTGTAGTTCTGTTAGTTTGTATAGCCCAGAAATTCATGTCCAGTGAGGAGGGAAAGGTCATTGCTTTGAAAAAGGGATCAGATTTAGATTTGATTGGGCCTCAGGATGGGGGTGAGGAGAGGAGGCAGAGGAAGGCAGAGGGCTTGGCTGAAGTAATGAGATCGTGCAGAATGAGATGAACATTTCAGTTGTAAGTGTGCTCTGCTTGGTTTCAGAATTTAGGTGGATGACTTTGATTCAATTATTTCCATTCAATTCAATTTCATAAGCATTTATTAAGGATGTGCGATGTGGAGAGGGGGCTTCAGATGGGGAGATCTGAGTTCCAGTCCTGCTTTTGGCCCAGTGTGACCCAGAGGGAGACATTTAACCCCTCAATGTTCCCTGAAGCTCTTTCAGGGGAGGAGATGCTGCTGCCTGACCCTGGATTCCATAGGCTAATGAAGTCACAGGTCCAGACTCTCGTGTTAGTACCATGTTAGCCTCTGGGGATACAAAAATGAAACAAAAACCAGTCCCTGTCCATTTGAGGCAGGACAAAGATCAGAAATCTAGGGGAATAAAGAAGGGGAGCACCTAAGCGGAAAGAAGGCAGGAAAGGAGGGAAAAGGTAGAAAGAAAAGGAGGAAGAAATGAAGGGAGATAGGAAAAGGAGAGGAAGTAATGGAACAAGGGAGGGAAGGAGGAAGGAAAGAGGGAGGAAGAAAGGGAAGAAAGGAGAGAGGGAGGAAAAGAGGAAGGATTTATTAAACACCTACTATGGCCTAAGTGCTTTACAAAGGCAGAATTTGGAACAATGGGCAGACGCTTCAGAAGTGCGTTTGGCTAAATGTTAGGAAAACTTTTGTACATTTAGAACAGTCCAAAAACCGAGTTCCCCACAGTGGAGGACCAGAGCAGTAGAACTCTATCAGGACCGCGAAGACACCCTTGAACTGGCTGATCGTGACATTCTACGCTTCGGAGGTTATTTATTTATGTCCCTGAGGTAAAGTATTAAGGTTCCGAGGGCAGATGTGAAGTAAAGTGTTAAGAGTCGGAGGGCAGATTTGAACTCAGGTCCTCCTGACTCCGGGGCTGGTGCTGTATCCACTGCGCCACCTAGTGCCCTAGCTCCCGAGGTTAGAGGGAGGAAGAAGGGACATTCAATTCCATAAGGATCCTGGATTAGGTGGCCAGCCCTGTGCTGCCTGCCGGGGCAATACAAGTTCTTGGGGACTTTCAGTCCAGAGATGGGAATTTAGGGAAGGTCCCATGGAAGAGATCCACCTCCACCTGGGGGCGGATGCTCTCCCCACACATCAACTACTTTCTAAATGCCTGAGGAGTTGAATTCAGGTCATTCCATTATGAGCAAAGGATTCACGAAAGTATTCTGGTATGATGGTAAGGGCTCAATTTCCAGGTGTCCTGCTCGAGTCTGGCATTTATTAATAAGCCAGTAAGCTCTCTGAGCCTTAGTTTATTAAGCAATTAAATGGGCGTATTCATATTTGTCCTATCTCCCTCGTAAGATGAAAAAAAGTATCAATCCATGAGGTACTGGAGAAGCTTAAATTATTTTTTATTATTGTCACTAATAACTGCTGCTTTAGCCATTGTCTCTACACGCTCTTCTCTCCCTATCTAAATTCTTTTCTTCCTGCTCAAGTATCTCATTCTCCGGTCCTCCAGTCCTCTGTGATTGTTTCCTCCCTAACATTCCTGTGTAGAATATTGTTTCCCTTGGCACTCGGTGCATCTTTGTAGTGGATAGAGTCCTGGGCTCTGAGTCAAGAGGACCTGGACTCAACTCTTGCTGCTGATGTTAACTGGCTGTTGTGACTCCACACAGGTCTTTAACCCTTCTGAGGGGCAGTTTTTTCATCTCTAAAATAATAATAATAATAATTGCTATTAGTTATTAACTCCATTTTAGTTAATGACTCCATAGACCACAGGACACCAAAAATATCTATGGGGTTTTCTAGGTAAAGATACTTGCCATTTCCTTCTCTGGTGGATTAAGGCAAACAGAGGTTTTCCCCAAAGTCACACAGCCAATAAGGCTGTATTTGAACTCAGGTCTTTCTGACTCCAGGCCCAAGTTCTGTTCACTGAGTCACCTAGCTGTCACCAATAATAATAATTCCCAAATAATTATGGCACTGTATTCTTTGGATGCTCAAACTATTACTTTACAACATCAGTTATTATTGTCATTATTTTCTACTGCTCTGTCCATGTGTATCTCCAATGAGAGTGTAACTGCTCAAGGACAGGAGCCAAGTTTAATTAGTGAGGGAGTTGTATCTTCTGCCCCATTCCTAAACTGCTGATTCCAAAACATAATAAACAATAGAATGTAAACTTCTGGAGGGCAAGTTTTCCTTTTTTATGCTCCCAGTGCCTAGCAGAGTGACTTAGTAAGTGCTAAGTATAATGTTTGCTTCATAAATTGAAGTAAATCATCAGAACCAAAATCTCATTTTGGATATTGGGTGACTTTGCAATTTGCTCTTTGGGATCCAAATGGAAGAGGAAGATAATGGGGTTGAGGTTGGAAAATTAGAATAAGGACTCATCCCCCATCTATGTTTCATTTTAACATTGGCTTCTAATGCTAAGTCTGAGATATTAGCACAAACTGACACCCAGTACTATTTCAGGGACTCAGATCATCCCATTTAACAGAGAAATCATTTATCACCTGTACTTCCAAGGTAGCAAAGAGAAACCATAAAGGAGTTCACTATAGGTTAGGTTTAGATATTGAAAGGATTTCTGAAGTCTTGCAGTCTAGTTTTTTTGTTTGTTTGTTTTTATTTTTGTTTTTGTTTTTGTTTTGTTTTGTTTTGTTTTTTTAACAAGTGAAACTGAGGTTCAGGGAATTTAAATGACTTAATGGAAGTGGTGCAGGTGGGATCTGACACTGGAGCCAGTACTCCTGAATCCCACAATTTGGGCTCTTTTGGAATTGGATAGAAAGCTATCAGGTTTTTCCTGTTATAGAATCAGAGACACGGGAGGCAGGAAGAGGGGCATTTCAGTCATTTAATGTCTGATCAAGAAAATGAATGTAGTTGAATATTCTGAGACTGGACTCCTAATTCACACTGATAAGAGGTGTTAGCTTAAGGCAGTGGGACCCAAAGGGCAGTTAGGTGGCACTATAGTGGATAGAGCATCAGAACTGGATTCAGGGAGACTCACCTTCCTGAGTTCAAATCAGACATTCCTAACTAGGTGTGAACCTAGGCAAGTCATTTAACCCTATTTGCCTTAGTTTCCTCATCTGTAAAATGAGTTGGAGAAGGAAATGGCTCTAGTATCTTTGCCAAGAACATCCCAAATGGGGTCAGGAAGAGTCAGACAAGATTGAACAATAGTGTGGCCCAAGCGAAAACACAAGGAGCTGGGAGTTAGGAAACCTGGGCTAATCAAATAGTTATGAAATCTTAGACAAATTCATCTATAAAGGCCTATTCAATATCTTGGGCCATCTTACAGCTTATAATGAAATAACCCTGGTATTTATTTGAAAACCATTCTCAAGTTACTGTTTTGTCACTGTACTAGTTTCTAGGGCAGCCCCAGCCCACAAGGAGATTATAGTCAATTGTGGCATTCTACTCTTCTTTTTTTTCCCTGAGGTAATTGGGGTTAAGTGACTTGCCCAGGGTCACACAGCTAGGAAGTTAAGTGTCTGAGGTCACATTTGAACTCAGGTCCTCCTGACTTCAAGGCTGATGCTCTATCCACTGCACCACCTAGCTACCCCACATTCTATTATAGGAATAGGGACTGTCTCCATGATTTCATTGACATAGGAACTTGAAGATGAGGACGTGTCCTCTCCCATGCAGGTCAGAATCTTCTCTTCAATTTAATTGCCATAAAGAATTGCTCTTCTTTTATGACACAGACATGCTACTGATACCTAAACCAGGTAGGATGAAAACAGAAACAAAATGATAGACCAATTTCCCAATGCATATTGAGGCAAAAATCTTAAATAAAATATTAGCAAAGAGATTACAAAAATTATCCCCAGGATAATACACCATGAACAAGTGGGATTTATACCAGGAATACAGGGCTAGTTCAATATTAGGAAAACTATTAGTATAATTGACTATATCAATAACCAAATTAACAAAAAACATATGATTATCTCAATAGGTGCAGAAAAGGCATTTGATAAAATCCAACATCCATTCCTACTAAAAACACTAGAGAGTATAGGAATAAATGGATTTTTCCATAAAGAATTGCTCTAGGAACGGGTAGGTGGCACAGTGAATAGAGCCCAGCCCTGAAGTCAGGAGGACCCAAGTTCAAATCTAGTCTCAGACATGTAATACTTCCTAGCTGTGTGATCCTGGGCAAGTCACTTAATCCTAATTGCCTCAGTAAAAGAAAAAAAAAAAAAGGAAAAATGAATTGCTCTAATGCACTGACTGGTAAAGGACCTTGTCCAGAGAAACACAACTGGGATTGTGTCAGAGGCAGCATTTGAACCCAGGTCTTCTTGGCCAACTCTATCTAATACACCATGGTGACTTTTAGCCTTGTGATTATAATAGCTGATATATGGAATATATAATTACATAATATGTAATAATATATATGTGTGATGACCATGTTAGCACCTGGATACCTTAGAATCAGCTGGAGTCAGGATAAGCAAAAGTCCTTGGTCTTTATTCTTGGACTTTAGCAGTAGAAGTGAAGGGAATGGACACAGGATCTCTGCAACCTCACCTCTTCATCTCCTACCCAGAAGTGACCCTAGCTAGTCTTACTTCACCTCCTAGTCCCTCCCACAATTCTCTGTATACACCAAACTATTGGGCCAGCACAAGATAGTGGGAAAGGCCATTTTCCAAGCATAATCTTATAGAGTATTGTCCAATCGGTAATTAGCCTCAAGTGCTCCATTGTCCAACCTCAGTGCATTAACTCAAGTTTCATCCCTTTACATATGTATGTATAATGTATAATAGATAATGTACACAATATATGTGTATATATCTTTCAAAATGCTTTTCACATAATTTGATCTTCCAACTGTGACAGATGCTATTAACACCAAGTTCAGAGCTGTGACTTCCCTAGCTGGCACACAGATAATAAAGGTCTGGCTTAGGAATTGAACTCAAACACTCAAGCCCCAGGGGCCAAGTCCATCTCTCTCTCAGCTCTAGTCTCACAAATCTCTGCATGAAGCTCATCAGCCTTCCTGAAGAAGGTCATGAATACTTTGAAAATTTAAAATTCGGTGTGACATAAAGTGGTATCATTATTACTCTGGAATATTGTCTAACAGCAATTCCCTCCTTCTGGGGCTCCAGAGGTCTCTATTTCAGAGCAATTCCGGTTCTCTCCCTCAGACAGAGGGATTCCTTATCCTCAGATAATGAAATGTAATACATTATTTCCGATGGGGCACTCAACCACGATGCATGGTTGAGAGTGGCCAAAAGATTCATTTGATCAATGAAGGTATTGCTTTTATTCCCGGCGGTCTCATGAAGGGAATTTATGTCCTTTTGTGTAACAAAAACCAGAGTGCTAACTTGGAAATGGTATCTGGCTGCTGGGTTTCAAATTGGGATTTACGGGTGTCCCCAAAACCTTCCAGGTAAACCAGTCTCTTAAATTTAACAATCTGCTTAATAAAGGAATCGTTTTCTGAATTCTTTTCTGAATTCACCTGCTGCTTTCATTTGTCCGTTCCTCTCTCTGTTGGCCATGGGGTCTTAGACTGAGAACTGGAAGAGACTTTAGAAGTCATGGAAAGTATAATTGTTATTGAGAGTGGCAAAAGGGGCCCCTTTACAGATAAAGCCAGGTGAAGAGATATTAGGGGATTTATTGAATCATCTGGCTGGGTAATCAGTGATGAAGATAGATAAATGCTCAGGTCCTGACTTACCTCTTCCTCTGAATAAGGTCTTCTAGAGCCATCAGCAATGCTTTCCTGACCATACCGCATGGTAAACAGTCCCCCCCGCCAACATGTTCTCCAGTCCCCCTCAGAACTCCATCCAAAGGGACATCTAGGAGATGTGTGGATAAAATAGGGTCTGGAGCCTATGGATGGGGGAATGAATTCAGGAAGCCAGACAGTCTGGAAAACTCCACCATACAGAGAGCATATCCCAATGGAGGAAGTCTATCTCCAACCCGCCCCTGGCCCCTACATTTCAGAGATTGGTCAATACTCCTATACTTGTTTTGGAATCCAACTTTGAAGGGCCCTCCCATTACCTGACCTTTGTTCTCTTTGTAATTGCCCTGATCTCAGCCCAGCTACCAGAACAAGTGTTTAAAGTCCATCTCACTAGGGAGCACCTAAGCTGAATGCTCCAGATAATCCTCTCCCGCAGCTTCTTCAGAACCACCCAGGCTGGTCATTGGGCACCTGGGCTTCCCAGCAGACCAGCTGGGGTCTAGGGAAAGGATCCATCTTCTCTACTTGGCTACAGGATGACGCTTGTTATCAGGGTGCTCTTCTTGTGGCTGAGCATAAGGAGCTGCGTGGGCCAGAGCGAATCCGATTCTGAAGCTGGGGAATCCTACTCCGACTGGGGTCTTCGGCACATCCGGGGCAGCTTTGAATCAGTCAACAGCTATTTTGACTCCTTTCTCGAGTTGCTAGGAGGGAAGAACGGGGTTTGCCAGTACAGATGCAGATACGGTGAGTCCGGTCTCTTTCTGTGTCAATATAAACTCTGTGGCCACAGGGCTTGGAAACTGCCTTGTCCCACAATTCCCATGTCATGTCCTCCCTACCCCCACCATCCCAATAGTTGCCAAAGGACCTTCTTGCCTTTTCATTGCTTTATCAGTTTGCCTGGGGTGGGGAGGAGCCAGGACACAGGGAAATTGAAGTGAGGGCAGAAGATGTCATTTGAAGACCCAGGATGGGTGTAGAGTTTGAAGGAAGAGCAAGAGATGAAATATGCCTGAACATCTGGAGAAACTATCCTAAATAGCTTCCAGGTGGTGAAACAAGCTCCTTAGGGGCAGGCTACTGTACTAGAGAGGTTTTGAACCTGTCATTCTAAAATTAAATTAGTTCACTCTGTCTTGGCTCCTACTTAATGTGAAGTAGTAGGTAGAGTACTAGACTTGGAATCAGGGTGATTTAGATCTAAATTCCACCTCGGACACTTACTAGATGTGTAATGAAGGGAAAGTCATTTCTCTACTCTTCAGAAAACTCTCTCAGACTATAATGTCACAGCTGGATTACATTTATGTCTATGGAGGTATAAATAGAGGTAAATGTGGGGATGCCCATGGTGACAAAATCACAAGTCCTTGAGATAGTAGTTGTAAAGAGTCATGGAAACATCACAGGTATGGATAATGGGAATCTTCTGATACCTGAGCCTGAGGGGAACAGAAGTAGAAATCTGGTAGAGTTGAAATCCTACTCAGGATATTTAATGCCTGAATGATCATGGACAAATCATTTTACACACACAGAGAGATAGACACACACACGTACATACATATAGATATACATGCATATAAAATTTTATATATTTTATTATGTATTTACATATCTGTTATATATTATATACTTATGTATATATGTTTATGCCTATACACATTCATTGAGTCAAAAGAGATTGGGGGAAGATGCATATCTAAGGCCGTCCCTCAATGGTACCATTCTTACCTCAAGGCACAGTAGTACTGGGAATAATGGGGCCCTCATTGGGGGCCACCCCGGACCTGGCCTCCAAGGTGCAGCTAACAAACTAATGAGAATTTCTTCAAACATACATATTCCTCTGAGACATAATCCCAGCTGACATTTTTATGGCACCTGTTAAAATTCACAAAATATCTTTCATGTATACATGACCTCATTTGAGCCTCATAATATCAAAGATTTGTACTATGGTGATTATCATCATTTAACAGGTGAGGAAACTGAGTCTTAGAGATTAAAGCAGCTTGTCTAGGGCAAGACAAGTAGTAAATGTCCTATGTGGAATCTGAACTCAGATCTTCCTGATCCCATGTCCATCATTCTATTCACTGTCAACATACATCAGTTCTTAATTTCATGGGATTGAAGGATTGAGAATAAATCTGATAGGGAATGAAGTCTTTGAAATACCTATCCCCCCCAAAGCATACACACTCTGTCCAAGGACATCCTAATTTTTTTAACTTCTGAGTCAAGGAAGAAACTTTCTTATTATAATCACCAGAGATAGAAAGATGGCTGACAGTAGGGACAGAACAAAACAATCTAGAGTCAACACTACCTTTTTCCCTGGTTAGGGATGGAATGAAGAGAAAAATTGTCTCTTCAGCCTTAATATATAACTCTCTCTCTCTCTCTCTCTCTCTCTCTCTCTCTCTCTCTCTCTCTCTCTCTCTCTCTCTCTCTCTCTCTCTCTCTCTGTCTCTCTCTCTCTCTGTCTCTCTCTCTCTCTCTCTCTCTGTCTCTCTCTCTCTCTGTCTCTCTCTCTGTCTCTCTCTCTCTCTATATATATATATACATATATATGTATACACACACATATATATATATACACACACATATATAGTTATATATGTATACAAAAATATACACAGATATATATCTGTGTATACATACATGGCTAATGGGATGCTGGATTGGTAATAGGTGAGCCAGCCAGGGAGCGCAGAAGATCATATTCAAATGTTGCTACTGACACAAAGAAACTCCATGCTATTGTGAGTTCCCTATTACTAAAGAACATCCTTTTCTCTTCCTCCCCATGTTGAGCTAATAATTCATACCTGACCATTCAAGTTAGATCCAAATTTAAAAAAAAAGTTTATTTGTATGGTAGAGGGAAACAGGATTCAGAGGAAATCATTAAACTATTAAACTATCAATTTTGGTTTTGGATAGGAGTGAGGCAGAGTTTTATAGTGGATAGAACCCTGCTTGGAGTGGGGAAAGGGACCTGGATTTAAATCCCACCTCAGTGTTTGCTGGGAAAGTTACTTTGCCTGAGTCTATTTCCTCATCTCTAAAATAGGGATGATAGTAATATTTCACTGAAAGAATTAAATGAGGTAAAGTTTGCAGTGCCCTTTGTAAATCCCAAAGTACTAGTTAAGAGTCAGCTATTATTAGGAATGGAGTTTGTTCATTTCTGTCACCTGAATCAATAGAGGTACAGTCTCCTCAGATAATCTAAAAGATAAGGCTTTAGTTCTTTAAAGACCTCCTTGGGAAGGCAATTCCTAGAATATACGAACTGAAGGATTTTCCCAGGAAAACAAAACTGCTTCTCCTTTTCCTTCCCCAGCAAAACAGCAGTAAAAGGTCCCAACTCAGCAATCTGCAGAGTGTCAAAGCTCCCCAGCTGGGTAGGGTTGAGATTAGAGACTGGTGGAAGGGAGGAGAAGAGATAAGAGGGAGTTAGCTTGAAAATAAACAAAGCCCTTACTTCAAATGCAGGAATTTTTCCAAGGGAGACCCTGGGCCAAAGAGGAACTTGGAAAGATGATTTTGAATCTGGTTATCTCTGGAACCAAAAGAATCTAAGGGCCTGGAAGATGAACTCAACTTGTTAGAAGCATTTTCTGAAATTATAATGGGAAATAAAAAAATCTTTCAATATTCAAAAACCTCTCCTTTGCCACCCTTCCTGTGTTCTTAACATCCATCCAGGTCTTCTTTCTCTCTCATTTTACTTTGCTTAGTCATTCATATTATCCCTTGAAAAAGTGACAATGACCAGATAAAGAAATTTAGAATCAATTACTCCCAAAATGAACTTATTGGGATTTTTTAAATATTTAAATATTTTAAAAATAGTTTTGACACCTTTTGCTTTTAAAAAAGTTAATTATATTTATTTTTAATAACAAATATTTTTTGTTTAAAATTAATCTGTCCTTAACATTACCTCCCACTCTCATTAAGCAAATTTAAGACAAAGGAACAAACAAATATGAAAAATGAAGCTCTCAAAAAATCACTACGAATCTAGCAAAACAAATCTCCATATTAGTCATGTCTGAAAATGCCTCATTCTGCATGTTGTTTGTTCTGTACCTGTAAAGATGAGTGGAAAGTTTTATCACTACTCTAATCAGAATTTCAAAGTCTTTTAAGATTACTTTTCCCTGTAACCTTGTTATCACTGTGTACTCCTATTTCTTCTCCTTTTGCATCAATTCATAATAGCCTTTCCACTTTACTCGGAAATTCTTACTGAATTTTTAAAATAAATTTTTTGTGGTTGTCTTTCATTTTTCATTTCATTAGTACTGGCTCTCCCTCTAAGGGGCAGGTGACAACTCCTTCCCACTTTAGAACATGTTCTTCACCAAGTTGCTAAAAGAGTTCATCACTTGGTGACTAACCTTCTAGTGATTCCATTTGATTCAACAAGCATTTATTAAGTATGTCCTATATGCCAGATATTGTGCTAGACTGAGGAGATAAAAACACAGGGGAAAGAGGCCATGACCTCAAGTAGATTATATTCTACTGGGAATAAACTACAGGATTTTCTGAGAAGAGAAAGAGCACAGACAACTTCTGGAATCAGGAAGATCTTTTGCAGGGAATGGTATGTGAATTTAGCCCAGAAGACAGCTAACATGCAAGAGATTTTTCAAGGGACAGCTTGTGTTATGGTGGGAGAGGTGAGGGATGAAGTATTTCATTGGATGAACAGCAAGGAGGTCAACTGGGTTACAGTAAATTCTGGTTATGGAGTGAAGAGCCTCAGCAAATTCAGCTGATGGAATAGGTCATTATTTGAAAGCATGTAGGATCTGGCAGAACTCTTTGGGTTTGTAACCACTGAGGAATCAAGGTCATTTCCACTTATTGATGAGACATCGAGTTTCCATAAAGACTTCCATGTTATACAATCATAGAAACTAGTGGTTCAAACCAAACATTAGTATGAGAGAATGTGATTAAAAACTTATCTCTGATAAAAGGTAAGTCTATAAGCTACTCCTGTTGTTCATATCTTCAGTTTCTTTCTGGGCAAGAATGCAAACTTTGCTCTCAGACTTTCACAATGGAATATCAACTCTGCTTTGCTCATGTCTGATATCAAAAGCATACAGGTTTCCCTTTAATCAGCAGTATAAAAACATCTGTCTCATTTAGAGGATTGATATATAGCACTCATCAACAGTTTGCTTAAGACATTTGATGTTTGGCAATGATCATTCATTGTCTAATTCTCCTGGTTCTTTCCCTGCATAAAGCCTGTGTCAGGCTACTTCATCTCCTCAAAGAAACATTTGCATTGAAGGTCGGGGATGACGTCTCACCAGTGGATACAATATTCTCTTACCACTGAGAACTCTCCATTTGTACAGTGTTCTTGTCGCTTCTGTAGAGTTGTAGTTGGAAATATCAAAACTGTCTGTTGAAGTCTTTTATTAACAAGGAATAGATTTTCTTTTTTAAAAATTTTATTTATATATTTTATTTTAGAAGAGCAATTGCCAATCTGCTGGGTTAAGGGAGGTTTCATCATCAGAAATTCCCTACACCGATGCAATCATGTGTCTAGGACTCTCCACTTCCACCCAATCTCCACAATTTTTCATTCTTGTATTATCTATATTTTACAAGATTCCTTTCCCAAAGAGACTTGACTAGAGAGCTATCCCTTATAGGAAAGATTTAAAAAGAGGGGGAAAGGGTCCAGCAAAACTGACCAACATATCAACCAAGTCTGATGATTAGTTCTCTATTTCTGCAAAAAGGAGAGAAATATGCATTTCTCATCTCTTCTTTGGAGCCTGGGTATTGCAATTTTTTACTTTTTTTCCCTTGTGTCCTTATTTTTCAATTTTAAAAATTCTGAACTTAAATGTCAAAAAAGCACCATTCACATAGTGGGACATACAAAAAATTCTATGTGAAATATGAGTATCTATTCCATACCACTTGCTTTTGTAAATATATATATATATATATATATGTATATATACATATATATACATATATATGTATGTATATATAAGATACCAAGTTACTTTCAAAACTGTCCTGTTTGTGCTTTCTTCTGAAAAATCCTTCTCTTTTGCACATTAAAAAAAGCCAACCCCCAAAACTTCCAATGACCTTTTATTTGTGGTTCCTTTATTTTTGGGAACATCACTTGCTAACCACTTCTCTTTCTAATCCCTCCATGAAAAACCCCAATAATAACCTTGTATCAACTAAACATAACTAAACAAATCCATAGTCCCCAAATCTATTTTTCTGTACCTTGTGTCCTCTATCATTAGGATGAGTAATATGCTTCATTTTAGGTCCTCTGGAGATAGAGCTGGTCATTACATTAATCAGAATTCTTAAGTCTTTCAAAATTGTTTTTTTATACAATATTATTGTCTTTGTCTATTTTGCTCTCCTGGTTCTGCTCATTTCGATCTGCTTCAGTTCATATGCTCAGGATACTCTGAAATCATCCCATTTGTCAAATTTTATGGCATAAGGATATTCCATTACATTCATTTGCCACAATTTATCCAGTCATTCTCCCCTCGAGCATCCTCTTGAGTTCTAGGTTTTTTCCCTTTTCTTTTTCTTTTTTGTTTTAATCACCACCCCTTTGTTTATATCCCAATCAAGAAGTTCATTTTGCTTGTGACTATTCCTTTCCTCTTAACACCTTGTCCCCATCACTGCTTATTTGCATTGTATTTCTAAACTTAACTCTGTGACTATTGGACCTTCCTTTGTCTATTTCAGATAAGCAAGAGATTTGTCTGATGCTCCCTCCAGTCATCCTTTCTTCAATGTTCACACATTCTACTTCTTGTGTACTATAATTATAGTTATACGATACATCCCATTCCACCCCCTTTTCCTTCTTCCCACTTTAGTGAATTCCTCTTTTCCTCCTCTTCCCCTCCCCCCTTACAACCCTCTATAGACCTCCTAAATCTTCTGTTGATATTGTTGTCTCATAAAGTTATTGATTTCTATTTTAGTTTTAGTTTTCAGGGACTCCATTTCTTAGGTAAGATTTCCCACTTTCTCTTGTAAGGAAAGTATTTCCCTTCCAATTTTTTTTCCCCTAAGGCAATTGGGATTAAATGACTTGCCCAGGGTCCCTCAGCTATTCGGTGCTAAATGTCTGAGATCAAATTTGAACTCAGGTCCTCCTGATTTCAGGGCTGCTGCTCTATCTACTGCGCCACATAACTTCCCCAGTCCTTCCAATTTTTTACTCCAAAATTTTTAGTTAATTTTTAAATCTCTTGTTTAATTTCTTCTAGATAGTCATGTATCCTTGTGGGAAATCCACTCTTTTCTTTTGTCCCTGATTTCAGTTGTTATGAACTTACTTTCTCCTTCTAAAGTTAATTTTTGGCCAACTCCATATCTCAAGATTTTTTTCTAGATAGTGACTTTCTCCCCAGTCTTAGTTCCTAAAATGGGTCTTTGCTCCAGAGTCATGTTGTCTGTGCTCACTGCTTGACACCTGTGTAACATTAACTAGAATAATCAGCTCTGCTTGGTCTTACCTGGGGTGACTTGAGTTGTCACAACAATGAGGCTGGCCTCCTAAATTTAGATCCCTTTGAAGCTCAGGGAGTTGGGCCATCAGGACTCTCAATGATGTCTCAGGACAGTGTTAGGAACCTTGGATCCTCTGAACATATTCACTGTTCTGGTCTGCACATTGGCTTGGCACCCTGGTGGCTACTATTCCTTGAGACTTTGAAGCCCTGTCTCCATCCTGAAGTTGATGAAAACACTAGAGCTTTGATTTAAAAAACACAAGAGTCAAGAGAAATCTAGAAAAAAATTTTGAGCAATTGAAAGGGCCCTTCATTCTCTCTGCCTCTGTACAGAGTATCCCAGACTAATCTTGTCTCTGCCTTGTCCTTGGTCACTGGAAGCCTGTGGGCTTGATTGCCTCTACTGGCTCTTGCTTTGTTGATCATTATCCTGTCTCTTGCCTGTGGCTTCTAATTGACTTTTTGTGCTATTCTAGGGTAGAATCAGTCACTTCCTATAATTTCCCATCAGATTTCTTATTATTTTTCATCATGGAATAAATTTCAGGTTTTTGTTGGAGTAAGTTTATGAGAATTGGATAGTCTGTAGCCATCTTAGCCAGAAGACTTTGGTCTTCATATACACACACACACACACACACACACACACACACACACACACACATAAAATAACTCCACAGCTTTCAATTTTAATTGTTTTGTTGCTAGTCTTTCCAATGACATTGTTATAATTGTTGAGTATATTGTTTGCTTAGTTCTGCTTACTTAACTTTGTATCAGATATCTTCCCATTCTTCGCTGTATTTACCACCTTCATTTTTTTTCTTACAATGTAGTGTTGTCCTATTATATTCACATGCCACAATTTACTCTATTCTTGCTTGAGTTCAGCTCCAAGAAAAATTTATTTCTGAAAATTAGTCAGAGGGCCATAAATTCCAATCTTGGCTGCCATTCACTTAACCTATGAGATCTTGATCAAATGTCTTGACCTTTTGGCACTCAGAATAAAAAAAGCTGGCTCTTATGAGCTCTCACGTACTTTCCAGGTCTTTATCTATGATGATACTTTCCAAGCTACTTCTTATCAAAAAGCAAAAACCATGGAGCCCAACCTTCCCTTTCTCTGACAGGATTAGCTGTCAGAGAGCCAAATTGATTACTGAAATGTAATCTGATCAGCCTCGTTACTCGGAAATATATATATTTCTTCTGCTTCCTTCTAATGGCTTCTGGTCTGTTTTAATCCTTTAAGTATCTTATCTTAAAGACATTTAAATATTCAATATAATTTATAATTCCAATTCTTTTTGGAAATAAAATCCAATATATATCTTAAAATTAACTGACCAATTCAAAACAACTTGAGAAAAACACAGACATTCCATGTAAGGAAGCCAGGGTCTCTGGGTTTTTTTTTTTTTTAAATAAATGACCCCACCTAGACTCTGGAAATTAATAACTGTCCCTTATCCTGGTAATAAAACCTAGCAGTCCTTGACAGTAACTGAACTGAGAAGTATGCAGAGAGAAAGACAGGTGATAATAATAATTGCTCCCTTTGTTATCAGACTTAAGGTTTTACAGAGCAATGTCACCCAGAATACTCTGCCCTTGTTAAACCTTTGGAGACATTTCTTGATTCTGACTCAAGGGAAGCTGGACCACTGTCCTTCATCTACAAGGCTCAGGATTTGCCTCCCTGTTTCCTCTGAATCTCTGTTTTTACCCCCAATTTCTCTTTTACCCTGTTTTCTCTGAAACACCTCAAAGACTTTCTTGGATTTTTTTTAAAGGGGTTTTTCCTCCTGCTAATATAGAGGCAGTATTGCCTAGTGGACAGAGGACTGTAGTGAAAGTGATGAAGATTGGGCTCAGTCTGTCCCTCAGAATGGCTGGAACAATGAAAAAAAATTAGCAGTTTGAGTCAGGGTTCAAAATTCAAACCCCTGCTGTCAGATCTCCCAAAGGAATTTGGGGCTTCTCCCAATTCAAGGAGTGCCCCTTCACCAAAGGGGCAAATTGATAGCAAAGAGAAAAGCTGGGAGCTCTGATATGATTATATGATCCATTTGATCAGATGGGTTAATTATATAGGGGCACAGTCTGGGGCAGCTGCCAGATGATTCAATGGATCCAAATCCCTGCAAAGCCCCATGGTAATTACAGAAATCAGACAAAAGAAGGAGGAGCTATAGAGCTTATATACATTAGTGTGATTTGGCCTGTGTTTTAATTTAGGGCTCAGTACTGAGCCAAGTTCCAGAACCGGGTGCAAGGTTGTTGCTGTTGTTTACTAGACCAGACGTGTAAGATTGCACTAATTATGGCCTGGCTTGGATGCAGACACAGACAAACAAGGCTATGTGATGGTTGCTGTATTCTTCTTTGACCACTATTTCCTTTTTATGGCTCTCACCAATATGCTGGATACTAAGTTTTGCTATGGATTTCACCAACTGGGATCCCCTATTCCATAATAGAGACCCATATTCCATCCCTAAAATCTTTGCTATGGCTTTCACTAATTGGGACCTTAGACCAGCCCTCTTACTTGCTACCTACATAGTCTTGGTTAACCCCTTTAGGTCTAAATTTCCTAATCTGTAAAATAAGGGTATTAGATTAGATAATATCTAAAAGCCTTTTCAGATCTCAATCTGTACCTAAAAAATCTAATGACACACAATGATCTACTTTGTTGTAAGGCTATTCACTAAACTTCCTTTTACTAGCCTGATATTTAAATGGGCAGATCTTTCCTGTATTCATGTTTTAGTAACTATAGGGGACTGGTAGAGCAAACAAACATCAGGGAAGAAATCTAAGAAAATCAGAACTCTTAAAAAGTAAATCCAGAGAAAGCATTATTTGTAGTGGGAATAAGCTAGAAGCTTTCCCAATAAGATCAAAAATGAAACAAGGTTGCTCATTATTCAATTATGTACTAGAATTATTCAGTTCTAATACATTATTCAATCATTTATTGGAAATGCTAGTGTCAGCAATAAGAGAAGAATCAGAAAAGGCAAGGAGATAATAAACTACCTCGCTTTGCAGACAATATGATAATATACTTGAAAAATCCTAGAGATTCAATTGAAGAGTTAGTGGGTATAATGAATAATTTTAGCAAAGCAGCGGTTTATACAATAAACCCACACAAACATCAGCATTTCTATATATCATTAACAAATACTGGCAAGCAGAGATAGTAAGAGATTCCCCATTTAAAATAACTGTAGACAATATAAAACACCTGGGATTATACCTATCAAAATAAACCCAGAAATTACATGAACATAATTATGAAATACTTTTTTATATAAAGTCAGATTTAAATAATTGGAAAAATATTAACGTTCATGGGTTGGCAGAGCCAACATAACAGACCATGATAATTTTATCTAATCTATTTATTCAATGCTATCCCAATTAAATTATCAAAATTTATTTTACTAAGCTAGAAAAAATAATAACAAAATTCATTTGGAAGAACAAAAGGTCAAGAATATTAAAGGAATTAATAAAAAATGTAAGGAAGGAGGTTTAGTAGTACCAGATATTAAGCTCTACTATAAGGCAGTAATTAGCAAAACTATCTGGTACTGGGTAAGCAACCGAAAGGTAGATAAGTGGAACAGAATAGACATATGATACACAGTAGCAAATGAATATAATAACTTTGCATTTGACAGATAAAAAGTATATATGTATACTATTAATATTTATTGCTCATATATAATATGTAATGTAGATTATAGGATATATAAATATATTATGTTTATATATAAATATAATATAAAGGGAGATATAAGAAAATTAGAACATGAGATATATTACCTATAAGACTTATGGATAGGTGAAGAATTTATGAATAAATAAGAGAGAGCATTGTGAGATATAAAATAGGTAATTTTGATCACATTAAATTACAAAAATTTTGCACAAATAAAATCCATGTAACCAAAATTAGAAGGAAAAAATAGGAAAAAAAGTTTATGGACAGTTTCTCAGAGAAAGGTTTCATATCTCAAAATATAAAGAACTTTGTCAAATTTATAAAAATAAGAGCCATTCACCATTTGATAAATGGTCAAAAGAAATGAACAGACAGTTTTCCAATGAAGAAATCAAAACTACACATAAGTCATATGAAAATATGTTCTACAGACAATTCTCAGATGATGAAATTGAAATTATATTCACTCATATGAAAGAGTGTTCCAAATCACTATTCATCAGAGAAATGCAAATTAAGACAACTCTAAGATATCACTACATACCTGTCAGATTGGCTAAGATGACAGGAACAAGATAATGATGAATGTTGGAGGGGATGTGGGAAAACTGGGACACTGATACATTGTTGGTGGAGTTGTGAAAGAATCTAGCCACTCTGGAGAGCAATTTGGAACTATGCCCAAAAAGTTATCAAACTGTGCATACCCTTTGATCCAGCATTGCTGCTATTAGGCTTATATCCCAAAGAAATACTAAAGAGGGGAAAGGGACCTGTATGTGCCAAAATGTTTGTGGCAGCTCTTTTCGTAGTGGCTAGAAACTGGAAGATGAATGGATGGCCATCAATTGGAGAATGGTTGGGTAAATTATGGTATATGAATGTTATGGAATATTATTGCTCTGTAAGAAATGACCAGCAGGAGGAATACAGAGAGGCTTGGAGAGACTTATATCAACTGATGCTGAGTGAAATGAGCAGAACCAGAAGATCGCTGTATACTTCAATGTTGTATGAAGATGTATTCTGATGGAAGTGGATATCTTCAACATAAAGAAGATCCAACTCACTTCCAGTTGATCAATGATGGATAGAAACAACTACACCCAGAGAAGGAACACTGGGAAGTGAATGTAAATTGTTAGCACTATTGTCTATCTACCCAGGTTACTTATACCTTTGGAATCTAATACTTAACATGCAACAAGAAAATGGTATTTACACACATATATTGTATCTAGGTTATACTGTAACATATGTAAAATGTATGGGATTGCCTGTCATCTAAGGGAGGGAGTAGAGGGAGGGAGGGGAAAATCTGGAAAAATGAATACAAGGGATAATGTTGTTAAAAATTACTCATGCATATATACTGTCAAAAAATTTTATAATTATAAAATTAAAAAAAATAATTAAAAGAAAATATGTTCTAAATTGATATTGATTAGAGAAATGCAAATTAAAGAAATGGAAAATGAGATATTATCCTATACCTGTCACATTGGCTAAGATGATAGAAAAGGAAAGTAACAAATGTTGGAAGGGATATGGAAAAATTGGTTCACTAATTCACTGTTGGTGGAACTGTGAATCAAACCAACAATTTTGGAGAGCAATCTGGAATTATACCCAAAGAATTATAAAATTGTGTATTACCTCTGCCTTGCATTACTATTAGGTCTGTTTCCCAAGAGGATTAGAGAAAAAGGCAAAGAACTTATATGTTTTAAAATATTTATAGCAACTCTCTTGCTAGTGACAAAGAACTAGAAATTGAGGGGCTGCTCATTAACTAGGGAATGGCTGAATGAATTGTGGTTTGTGATTGTGATGAAATACTATTGTGCTATAAGAAATGATGAGGCAATTGATTTTAGAAAATCATGGAAAGACTTGCATGGAATAAAGAAGAGTGAAATGATTAGAATTAAGAGAATTTTGTACATGCTAACAGCAACATTATTGTAAGAACATCTTTGAGCAACTAAGTCATTTATGTATGTATGTGTGTGTGAAATATATATATATATATATATATACATATATATATATATATATATATATATATATATATATACATATCTTCACATCTAATGGTAGCCTTCTTAAGGTTGGAGTAGGGAAGGAGAAAAAATAAACAGTGCACAAATAGAGAACAAAAGAAAACTTAGAGGAAAGCACAGAAAAACAGAAAATAATGTGAAGTATTTACTACATAATTTTTCCAAAAAAAAGCAAGAAATGTGAAGTGGAAATTCATGGTTTTATGTTGAATTGTCTTTTTATGTTGCATGGTATATATGGAAATATTCTTTTTTTTTGTCTTTTTGTATTTAAGTTCAAAATCAATGTTCCCCCTCAATTTTTACATAGCCTTTCATTATTGAATAGGTATTGCCTCAGACAAAGTTAGATCCCGGAAAGACGTTAGCTTAAAAAAGCCAAAATTTCCCACTTCATCTGGAGTCATTATTAGTCTTCTTATCTCATATCTTGCCTTTGGTCTCAGATGGCTTTGAAGAAGAGAGTGAGACTGGTGGCTTTGCACAACCCTCCCTCACTTAAATCTATTCACTTGCATATCATGGCATCACCCTCCTAATGTCATTGGTCTTCTTCAAGAACAAAGGAGAAACAATCATCAAAATGAATATAATTTTTAAAAAAAGTATTACTGTCCCATGCCATACAAATAGAGTTGATGCAGTCGAAAGAGGTCTGGATTTGGGGTTAGAGATCCTGAATTTACATTCCAAACCTGCTACTTGCTGCCTGTGTGAGACTTTCGGCAAATCATTTGTTGGGTCAGTTTTGTCATTTGTAAAATGTGGAGGCTAGATCTCTAAGGTTCTTTTTAGCTATGCCTCTGTGACATTCCTACTACTTCTTTTTTTAAAATCTGGGTCTCGGGAATCAAATCCTTTCCAAGTTTTTGTTCTTTCTGCTCCGAGGATTTTGGGGCCTTGATTTTCTGATTCTTTTTGGTGAAGAAGGAGAAGGAAATTTCTGTTTTTTTCCCTTAACTATTCTACTTATAACCTCCCTTCTTCCCACAGTGGAATAGTGGGAATTCTCTATGAGATCATTTCCATTTTATCTTGCATATATCTTTTTAACTCATAATTGTTTGCATGTTCTATCACTAGAATATAAGTTAAGTGAAGGCAAGGACTATTAATTTTTTTTTTACATTTTTATTTAAAGTTTTGAGTTCTAGATTCTCTCTTTCCATTCCCTCCTTTGTTCTTCTCCCTCTCCTTGAAACAGTAAAAAATCAAATAGAGGTTATGCACAATTACATAAAATATTTCAGTCATTTAGTAAAAAAAAAGACTAAAATAAAAGAAAAAATAAAGTAAGAAATAGCATGTTTTAGTCTGTATTCAAATAACATCAATTCTTTCTCTAGAGGCAGGTAGTATCATCATTAATTAATCCTTTGGGTTTGTCTTGGATCATTGTATTGCTGAGAATAGTTAAGTCATTCACAATTCCTCACCAAACAATATTGCTGCTATTGTGTACAGTGTTCTTTTGTTTCTGTTCACTTCACTTTGCATCGTTCATGTAAGTCTTTCCAGGTTTTTCTGAAATCACACTACTTGTCATAATACAATAATTTTAGTCATATACCATGGTTTATTTCCCAATTGATGAGCATCTCTTTAATTTCCAATTCTTAGCCACCACAAAAAGAACGTTTGTAAATATTTTTTTACAAATAGATCCATAAAAGACATTTGTGGAATGTCTTTGAGATATAGTCCTAGCAATGGTTTTGCTGGATCAAAAGGTGTGTACAGTTTTATAGCTCTTTGGCATAGTTCTAAATTTTTCTCCAGAATGGTGAATCAATTCATAACTCCATCTACAATGTATTTCTGTCCCAGTTTTCCTATATCTCCTCCAATATTGGTCATTTAGTATGATGCAATTTGTACCTAATCTATTCCATTGATTCATCACTCTATTTATTAATCAGTATCTTGCTATTTTGAGAATTACTGATTTATGTACAGTCTGAGATCTAATACAGTTAGACTACCTTCTTTCGCATTTTTTCCCACTGATTCCCTTGATATCTTAGAGTTTTTGTTTTTCCAGATCAATTTTGTTATTATTTTTTCTAGCTCTATAAAATAGTTTTTTGGTAGTTTGAATGATATGACACTGACTAAGTAGATTAATTTGGGCAATAATTGTCTTTTTTTTTTTTTTTTTTTTTTTTTTTACTATATTAGCTCAGCCTATCCAGGAGCAATTAATATTTTTCCAATTGTTTAGATCTGACTTTGTGTGAAAAGTGTCTTATAGTTGTTTTCATATAGTTCTTTTACTTATCTTGGAAGATAGATTTCCAGGTAATTTTTACTTCCTATAGTTATTTTAAAGGACATTTCTCTATCTCTTGCTGCTGGGCTTTGTTAGTAATATATGTTGATTATTTATGTGGGCTTATTTTGTATCTCTTGCTAAAATTGATAGTAATTTCAAGTAGTATTTTAGTTGATAGGATTTTCTAAGTATAACATAATATCTTCTGGAAAGATTTATAGTTTTGTTTTCTCATTGTCTAATTTATTTCCTTTAATTTCTTTTTCTTCTCTTATATTACTATAGTTAAACTTCCTAGAATAATATTAAATAATCGAGGTGATAATGGTCATTCTTTTTTTCACTCTGGATTTTATTGGGAAGGTTTCTAGCTTGTTTCTATTACAGATAATGTTTACTGGTAGCTTTAGACAAATATTACTTTTTTAAGGTAAGTTCTTATTCCTATGCTCCTTATTATTTCTATGTTCTCTAATGTTTTTATTAGGAATGGATGCTATATTTTGTCAAAGGCTTTTTATGCATTTATTGAGGCCATGTGGTTTTAGTTAGTTTTGTTATTGGTATGGACAATAATAATGTTTTCCTATTGTTGAACCAGTCCTTCATTCCTGATATAAATCCAACCTGGTCATAGTATATGATTTTTGTGATGTAAATTTCTCTCCAGTATTTTATTTTAAATTTTTGTATCAATACTAATTAGGGAAATTGGGCTATAATTTTCTTCTCCATTTTGACTCATCTTGATTTGGGTATCAACATCATATTTGTGTTGTATACAGAATTTGGTAGGATTCTTTCTTTGCCTTTTTTTCAAATAGCTTATTTAGCATTGGAATTGGTTGTTCTTTAAAAGTTAAGTAAAATTTGCTGGTGAATCTTTTTGGTCCTGGGGATTTTTTCTTAGGAAATTCATTGATGTCTTGTTCAATTTCTTTTTCTAAGACTGGATTGTTTAATTTAATTTATTTTTATTTTACTTTATTTTTCTTCTGTTAATCTGGGTCATTTATATTTTTGTAAGTATTTATTTCATTTACACCATTGAATTTATTGACATATAATGGGGCAAAATAACTCTTTACAATTGTCTTAATTTTCTCTTCATTGGTGATAAATGCACCTCTCTCATTTTTTATACTATTATTTTGGTTTTCTTCTTTCTTTTTAAAATTCAAACTTACCTATTTTACTTTTTCTCATAAGACCAGTTTCTAGTTTTATTTATTAGTTCAATGGTTTTCTTATCTTCAATTTTATTAATCTCTCTTTTGATTTTTAGGATTCCTAATTTGATGTTTTGGGAGATTTTTAACTGTTTTTTCCCCCTAATTTTCAAACTTTGCGTACCTGATTAGTTGATCTGCTTTTTCTCTATTTTATTCATATGAACAATTAGAGATATAAAAGCTGCTTTCCATAAATTTTGGAATGTTGTCTCATTGTCATTTTCTTTAACTGAATAATTTTTTAATTATTTATTTTATTTATTTTTTGCTAAGGCAATTGGGGTTAAGTGACTTGCCCAGGGTCACACAGCTAGGAAGTGTTAAGTGTCTGAGACCAGATATAAACTCAGATCCTCTTAACTTCAGGGCTGATGCTCTATTCACTTCACCACCTAGCTGCCCCTTTTTAATTGAATTATTGATTGTTTCAATGATTTGTTCTTTGACCCACATTTTTTTAGGATTAAACTTTAGTTTCCAATTAATTTTTTAATCTTTCTTTCCATTGTCCATTATCTAATGCAATTTTATTGCATTATGATATAAAAAGGATGTGTTTATTATTTCTGCTTTTCTGAATTTGGTTGTGAGAATTTTATGTCCTAACAGTAGGGAAAAACACCAGAAAGGAGAGTGTATCAAAGAAGAAAGGGGTGTCAAAAGCAGCAGATAGAAGCAAAAAAAATGATGAGATCTACTGCTGATTTAGGGAATATAGAAACCCTTTGCCTTTTGTATATCATGGAAGGGATCATTTGATGGAAACAGAAAGGCAGGAAGCAGAGTAAGAGTCAAAGAGGGAAGAAAGGCTAGATACATAAATATTGTCCAAGCCTCACAGCAAGCCTGTTTTTCCTCCTCCACATTCTCAGGTGTCAAAAGTGAAATAAAGAAAATTCTAGTATCTGCCAACAGATATGCTCTATTTAAAGTGAACTGGATAAAAATGTTTATATTTGTTTTAGTCTCTTTGGAATTCAGGTAGTATTTAACATCATCATCATCATCATTTATGTAGCACTTTAAGATTTATGAAGTGTTTACATATATTACATACATATATTAACTCATTTAATCTTCACAACAGCTCTGTCAAGATAGATGTTATTATAATGTCCATTTTACAGGTAAGGAAACTGAGGCAGAAAGAGGTTAAGTCACTTGCCTAAACTAGAAAGTATTTGAGCAGGTCTAAAACTCAGATCTTCCTGATCCTAAATTCCTAGTCACTCTTTTGACTCAACTTAACAGTATATAAAATTAGAAATCAGAATTAGTAAATAAACTAAAGATGGAAGTATTCCAACAAAAGTTGTTTACTTATTAAAGCTTTTATATTCTGATTTCAGGTGGACGAGATCCTTTCCTTCATTAGATTAGATAATCTTTTCCTAAAATCTTTATAGAAATTACAAATGTGAAGAGGGAGGTAACCTCTCCATGGCAATAGAAAAAAATGCTAGGAAAAAGAAGAAAAAGTAAATTTGCCATAGAAAATGTGACCCAGACCCAGAGAGTTTGGGCTGATTTGAATATTGGTATCCTTGGTTTTTCCCAAAACATTAAAATGACAAGAGCAGCTACTTGCCAACATCATCCTTGGAAGTCTTCCATCCAAGGGTTATGGTTAACACTTAAGCTGTGACAGGCAGGGCTACAGATCAATTCTAATGTCAAGATTAGGGACTTTTTGTCCCTGAAAAAAGCTGGAGATGTGATGTGTGAAAGAGCAGCAGCAGTGTTACACAAAGAGATTTTAATTGCTTTTACCATTCTCATCCAAAAACAGAAGGAAAGCCTTGTTTCTACAGTTATTCTGATACCATACAGATTTAGATATTATATAAATAACATTTAAATTATTTATCTTCTTTTGATAAAATGTACCTATATTCACTTAAATCAGGGCTTCTAAAACTTTTTCCACTCGTGACCCTTTTTCATTTGAGAAATTTTATGTGACACTAGGTATATAGGTATATAACAGAGACTTACTGATAATAAATCATAATTTGTGACCCCCACATTGAATTATGAGACCCCATGTGGCATCTCTAACTACAGTTTAAGAAGCTGGGACTAAAACTAAATTAAGTCCACAACTGGAATTCTTCAATTTTGATGGGGAGAGGGAGGAAACAAGTATTTATTAAATGCCTGCTATGTGACAAGCACTAAGTGCTTTACAAATATCATTTCATTTGACCCTCACAACAACCCTAGGAGTCTGGTGCTGTTATGATCCTCACTTTATCACTGAGGAAACTGAGGTAGAAGTTAAGTGACTTGACGAGGGTCACACAGCTAGTAGGTGTCTGAGGCTGGATTTGATCTCAGATATTCCTGACTTCAGATCCAGCATTCTATCCATTGCACCATTTCTCTGTCCACCAGGTATTTTGGTCAAACAATCAAAGTTAAACAGAAAAAGAACTAATTGGTAAATTTAGATCAATGAGAGTGATAAGGCTAGAACTAGATGAGAAATGATTGAGAGGAGGTGGAGGCAGCAAAAGTAGACAATTTTTTCAAGGAATTTGAGGAAGGGAAAAGAGAGAATAATAGGCTAAGTGATGGTAGGGTGTAGTGAATTTTTTTAATGAAAGTGGAGATAAATGCTGGAAGACAGTAGGAAAGGAATAACTAGACAGGAAGGGTTAAAGATTTGGGAGGAGGGATGAATTCTGCTGTAGGAGAGGGACAGGGATGGGTTTGAGTATATGTAGAGAGCTGTTGGCCTTGGCAGGGAGAAGGGCCACCTCTTGGTACATCTCTTTGATTGGAAGGGGGAAAGGGATAGAGCATATCAAAGGGTTTGAAAAGAATAGAAGGGGAGTTTGGAAAAAATACCAACTCTCACAGGTAAAGAAAAACTATCTTGAAATGTTCATAGAGCCATAAAAACAGTGACATAAAACCTGATGTAATGAAATGGCAATATTTCTCTTTTTGGTAGAATCGGTAGAAACCTTAGTGGCTCCTTATTATGTTGCATGAATTATATCAATGGTGGACTAATGCATAGTATGGCGGATAATTAGAGCAGAAAAGACAAGTGCCCTACTTGAATGCCATAAACCAAACCCAGATGATCTCTTAATGGCGAGCTGCCCCCTCTCTTTATGGTTCCTTAGTCATTTCAGTCATAGTTGACTCTCAGGGACCCCACTTGGGAGTTTTCTTGGCAAAGATACTGGAATACAGTTAAAGAACAGAGACAAACAGGTTAAGTCATTTACTCAGGATCCCACACCTAATAAGTATCGGGCTAAATTTGAACTTGAGTTTTCTTGATTCCAGCCCCAAAGCTATAAGCACTATCCAGCCACACTATCCACTTAGGGGCCCACCTCTCTACTCAATTGTTTTCAGGGCTACTTGGTGCATTTCAACAGAACTGAAAAGAATGGTGAGGATAGGACTCAAAATAAATGTGACCAAGAGACTATTTAAACAGTTAACACATTAGGATCATAAGAAGAAACTCTGTGGGATCCTTAATGAACTTTCCCAGCAAAACCAGTAGGAGCTTGGATGGGGGATATTCCCAGAACACCACTGACCACATCTTTTATCTGATTAATAAGCTTTTGTGACACTCTATTGACTCTAGGAAATACAGGACCCTCTGATGTGCATTGAATTGAAGCAGAAATTGTCATTTCCAATTCACTAGCACATGGGCTTACTGTCATGCTCAAATGGTATTTCTGCTGCTGCTGCTGGAGAAACTTGAGCAGTCCTGATCCTGACCTATGAGAAGAGGGCCAGCCCCTTCCTTTAAAGTCCACTGAGCAGGGCACTCCTTCTGGCTCATTGGCCAGTCCTGATGTAAGCCCCTTTGCTGCTATCATGGGATCAAAGGATCAATAAAGGGATTGCTTCTTCATTCCTCAGCATCAGAGTCCTTCAGCCTTGAGACAGTGTCTGAAGTAGCCAAAGCAACTCATCTTATGCTCTGAGATGCACTCCAATGCAAATCCCTATAATGATTAACTACCTAGAGTCACCTAGGGAGCAAATGGCAAAGGTGGGGCTTAAACACAGGGTTATTGGACCCCAAATCCATTCCTTTCTCTCCTGTCCTAGGCTGCTTTTTCCTGAAGCATTGATCCTTTCTGGCATTGCACATCACCCTTGAATACCAATCAAGCTTCCTTTAAGGGAGAAGTTCCTATTTCCTTTACTTCTGAGAAAATTAAGTCTGCGGAAAAAAAGGAAAACCTGAAACCCCTTCTTATGATTCCCACTTTGTGCCCTGATTATCAGTGATTCAACATGCACTCATTAAAAACTTACGATGTGACAGACATTTATTGCTGGGGATGCAAATATGAAAGTGAGACAGTTGGGACAGCTAGGTGGCCCAGTGGAGAGAGCACTAGCCCTGAAGTCAGGAGGACCTGAGTTCAAATTTGAACTCAGGCACACTTCCTAGTGACCCTGGGCAAGTCACTTAACCCCAATTGCCTCAGGAAAAAGAAAGAAAGAAAGAAAGAAAGAAAGAAAGAAAGAAAGAAAGAAAGAAAGAAAGAAAGAAAGAAAGAAAGAAAGAAAGAAAGAAAGAAAGAAAGAAAGAAAGAAAGAAAGAAAGAAAGAAAGAAAGAAAGAAAGAAAGAAAGAAAGAAAATGAGGCAGTTTAGGGACATACAATATGTTCACACATTTAAAAAATGGAATTTATATAAGATAAGAACAAAATGATGGGGTGTAGAAAAGAGAGATACATTTGGGGAAATACAAAAATATTTAGAAACCATTCTCATTAGAAAGTAGAAAATTGCTTGTAGTTTCCATAATAACTCACATTTCTGTGACATATTAACATTTACACAGTACTTTCCTTTCAATTCTTTTGTGAGACAGGAGTCAGATAGACCTATTTTGGGATGGAAACCCAAAGGTTAGGGAAATTAGGTGATTTGCCTGAATCAGGTCCAGTTGGATGGAGGTGACTGCAACCCCAGGCCCTCTTAACTATAGAGCAAATATTCTTTAAAACAACAGTAGCAGCAACAACAACATAATTCTTTCAATTCTCTGTTCTATGAAAATTCTATGTAAGACACAGATGACCTTTCTTCAGGGGATAAAAAAGCCCAAAGAAATCAATAGAGAAATAAATCTTTTTACCCTTATCAGAATTTTTTTTAAAGTTCAAAGCAAAGATTTTGTAATGACTCTGAGAGAACAATGTTGTATTCTTCCAAATTTGCAGGAAAAAATACCAACATAAAAAGCAAATACAAATGAATGGCCTTTCAGTGTCTACTTGATGTCAGATTTTACTTGGGTCTTTTTTTTGGTAGCTTCTATTGATTTCCCAAAATTCATTGTGTTCCTGTAAATCATGGCAGAAAATGCTGATTGACATCAGGAGTGGTTAGGCTTGGTGCCCACATTAAAGCTAGGTAAGCTTGCACATTTATCTTAATAATAAGATCTGAAGTTTATACAGGGCTTTAAAATTTACAGATGTGATCACCTTTGAGTTCACAACAAACATGTGAAGTAGATGTGAAGTCAGATTATACTCCTGGAAGGAATTTTGCTGAAGCTTCATCTAGAGTCATCAAGTGAATTGATTTTTTTTTAGGATTTAGTATCACCTAAATGAATACTATATTTAGAGATACCAATTGTGTGAGTCCCCTTTTTGAGTGATTCTTCATATTTAAATAAGGGACTGGACTAGATGATCTCCAAGGTCCCTTTGACTTCTAAACCTATGCTTTTAAGAAAGGTAGAATTTGAACATAGATTTCTCACTCCAAATTCAACACTTCTGTTATAGCAGGCCTAATCAATACTGCAATGAAAGTCAAGGGAAAAAAACCACCAAAAAGTTATATAAATTCTCAGAAAATTAGAACTGTCTTGCTCAAAGCCTATATACTTACAGCCTTGTTGCAATTCCATTTTATTTTGTCTTGATCTAAATGTGTTTGCTACAATTTTGTTGTGTCCTACTCTCTAGAACCCCCAAGTTTTGGGGTGATTAAAACATTGAGCTCTGCTTTATAGAGCCCCCAAGTTGGGGTAACAAAATGTACCATTGCTTTCTAGAGCCCCCACACTGAGGTGATTAAGATATAACTTCCTAGTGGAGAAGTGATGAGGCGGGACTCCTGAGGATGGTGGAAAAATCGAGTCCTTTTATTTCAAGGGCTTTCCCCTTTTTTATAAGGTAACAAAAACAACAATGTGCATATGGGACCACATAAACAACTTGCTATTGTAGGTAGTTTGCCACCTGGTATCACTCTGCTTCAATCTCAACACAGGTTGTCATTGCCCCCTGACTTCTCAGGAAGGCCGAGAGACCTTAGGGAAGATGGGAGCTGAACCAGACATTGTCAGCAGGTTCCCTCTGGGCTGAAGGGTCTTATACTTCACCCAGAGCTCCCCCACTGACTGTGACCCTCTACATAATTCTGTTGAGGACTAGATCTAGAATACTTGGTCTAGATCCCAATTTCTTAAACTTGGGGTCACAATGCCATATGGGGTTTCGTGAGTGAATGTGGGGGTTACAAAATTATATTTATTATTAGTAAATGTTTGATTTGTATATCTTTTTATATACTTATATTCTTGGAGTCCCAAAAATTTCTGGGGGAAAAGGGATTGCAAATGGAAAAAGTTTAAGAAGCCCCGCTCTAGACTGCCTTTTTTGACAAATCAAAACTCCTCCAGAGGTTTCCCAATAATGTACAACTGTCTTCTAACTTTCAAATCTTGGAGGAAAGGTTCTTGAGCACACGAATAATCCATTTCAAGCCCCAAAGCCAAGTGCCCAATGAAGAACAGCTTCCTTTCTTCTTTAGAGTGGCATTGCCTGATAGTGGAACAAAGAATCAGGGATGCTTGACTCCAGCCTTGGTTTGGCCACTAACTAGCCATGGGTTTATGGATCATCAAATGGTTCACATTTACATAGCTCTTGAAGGCTTACCAAGGGTAATCCTGCCATCGTTTTTGACTTCTTGGGTCGGCCACTTCTCTTTTATGGGATTCATTTACGTCTTTTGTAAAATAAGAGAGCCAATTTAATGAGAGATTAAAAATACCCCTTTTCTTTTTCTTTAGAGAGGTGGGGGATTATGATACAGAATATGGACTACAACTTCAGTTTTTTCTTTATTACAATGGAAGATTTACTTGTTGTGTGGAGGTGGAACTGGGATACCCACAATTGTGATGTAAAAACAAAAAGCATCAACAAAATTTTTAATTTAAAATGAAGTAAGGGAGTTAAGCAAAGTGAACTTGAAGGTCCCTTCCAGTTTTGAATCTCTGACCTAGTCCTTGATTTCAAAGAGTTTTCCATCTACTGCTATTATGATACCTACAAGAAGTTTCAAACTCATGAGAAACTCCTGACCAAAATGGCAGGAAACATTCCAAGAGAGAGGAAGGGACAACTTATAGCTGGGGGGGGGGGGTGCGGAATTCAGAGTAGAGTTAAAGAAAGCTTCATGGAGGAGATTCCCCAGAGTTAGATCTAAAGGAATGGAAGATGGGTCTGAAGACAACTGAAAGACTACTTTAGGTATGTCATGAACATGAATGAAGATGGAAGGGATTAGATTGCTTGCTGTCTTGGGAAAGGAGGAGGTAAGAGAGGGAAAGAAAAGTTTGTAATACAAAGTCCTACAAAAGTGAAAGTTGAAAACTATTTTACATGTATTTGGGGAAATGAAATACAAGTGAGGAAAGAAAAAACTGAAATACTATTGAGAAAAAAAAAAAGAAAAACCTTATTAGTGTAAAGAGAGGCTGGAGGAAGGAAGATAGATTAAAAGCCTTAAAATAACGAGGTTGAGGGATTAAAAAGAAAAAAAAAGATCTAAAGAGGTTTAGAATCCATGAATGTAGAAAGAAGGTGGCTGATGTACTTTGGACACCTGTTCACATTCTGAGATTTTAGCTCTAGGTTTAAGGACTACCTGCCCTTCTTTTTTCTGGTGCAGAGATATCTAAGGGTTGTGGTTCATGTATATCACATTAGAAACTAATAAGGTCACATTTTTAGAGCTAGAAGGGAAGTGAGCAGGAATCTAGTCCAACTCTCTCATTTTACAGATGAGGAAACTGAGGTCCAAATAAGTTAAATGAACTTTCCAAGGTCACACAGTTAATAAATAACAGAACTGTTATTCCAAGTACCCTTACTTTGAATTTGGCATTCTTTCTTGTCTAGTAAGTACTTAATAAGTTCTTTATCTATATATTATACATCTAAATATTATTGAATGCTATTGCTCTATATGAAATGACAAATCAGAAACATTTATAAAAATGTGATAAGCCTTGTATAAACCAACATGGAGTGAGGAAGGCAGATCCAGGAAAATATACACTATGACTACATTAATATAAGTGGAAAAAACACTAAAAGACATCAGAATTTAAATAAAATGGAATGGCCAGCATTAGTTATAGAACACATGCTGAGAACATATTTCTCTCTTCTTAGTAGAGAAGTGGTGGACTATAGGTTCAGAATGTTATGTACAGTGTAAGATATGGTTGTTATAGGTTTTGCTTAAGTGATTTTTTTTTATTTCTATAAGAAAGAATTCAAAGTAGGGATGATTTCAGGAAATGATTACAATGCAAAATCTATGTCATTAACAAAACATTAAATCATGTTGGTTCCTATCATTGTTTGATGAATGCTCTGACCTAATACATTGCTAAAGGTTTTATATCTGATTTTTCTTCTCTCTCCTTTCTGGCAGGAAAGGCACCAATGCCACGGCCTGGCTATAAGCCACAGGAGCCCAACGGCTGCAGCTCTTACTTCCTGGGTCTCAAGGTACCAAACAGTGTATGTACTCCTAACACTTTATTTACTACCTGGCATGATTTTACTAATCAAAAGGATGAATAACATAGCAACCTTTTGGGGGAAGATCATGGAAAAATGCTTACCATTAAAATCAGAATCACTTTTTTTTTGTAGGGAAAAAAGTCATTTCTGAAGTAGGTGACTGACTTTGTCCTTCCTCAGGGAGAGCTTCCCTTTTTGGATAAAGTCCTTGTTCAGTGTCAAAGAATTATCTCCCCCAACTCAGACCTAATGGTTTTCATTCAGAGAATCACTAAGTCCGAAAAGACAGCATCTGTCTAGTCCAATTCGTGCTCCCTACAATGTACTCGTATGGGCACTGATCCTTCCATTGATAGGGCATCCCACGTCGGTCCATTGCACTAATTGTCACTTTATTTGGCATCAGACGTGCTCCCATTTCTGTCCCATCTGCCAAGCAGAATAAATCTAGCCCATTTTCCACAGGATGATCCCTCTGATATGAGGGATTGAAGAAAACTATTTTCCCTTGTCTTGCAGCTCCCCCAATTCTTGTTTTCTTGATGCTAAATATCTCTAGATCCTTCCACTGTACTACATTATAGTTCTTCCTAAAAAGATGTTACTAGAACTGAACATAATACTCTATACCAAGGAATTTCTATCACCTCCCTAGTCCTGGAGACAACGACTACAGACCCAAGAATTCATAAGGTATTTTGGCTGCCTTTGTACACTGCTGACTTACCTTGTAATTTTCTAAAAGGCACATTGTTTTTCTTCCAAAATGCTGTATAGTCACACCTCCTCTCATATCCTTATGAAGGTGATTTTTTTTTCCAAATCAGATTGAAGACTATATGTCCATCACTACTAAATTCCATCTTGCTTAATCTGACTCAGCATCATAACCTGTTGAAATCTTTTTGGATCCTGGTCCTGTCACCTAATGTGTGAACTTCCTCTTTCTCCCAGGAAGCTTTATAGCACATTTTGTGCTATAAAGATTTGTTTCTGTCTAAAGTTTATTTGATAAGTGTGTTCTTTTCCCCCACATGTGATAATATAATCTCCTTGAGAGCAGGAGAATGCTTCCATAGCTCTCCATCCTACAGCACCGGTGCTTTATACAGGAATATTTATAATTCAGTAAATGATTTGGACATATCAACAAAGATGGGAGAAATTCGTTTCTCAGGATCACGTAGTATATCAGTAGCAAAATCCAGGACCTTCAGGATCCCCATCTGCTTAAGCCCATTGTCCCATGAGGCTCTTTATTTAATTGTTTCAATTGTGTCCCACTCTTTGTGACCCCATTTGGGGTTTTTGGCTAATGATCCTGGAGCGGTTTGCCATTTCCTTCTCCAGCTCATTTTTTTAATGGGGTTCAGTGACTTGCCCAGGATCACACAGCTAGTAAGTATCTGAGTCTGGATTTGAGTCCAGACTTTGGTCTCCATATGGTGCTACCTTTGGCACAATAGGTTTCTGCATGGATCTAAAGAATCTATCTAGTTAGTCTTAGAAGTGGCTGACTTTGGGTGAGGATGTCACTCATCATTGTTTGGGGGAACAGCAATGCCTTGACCCTTAGGACTCTTGCGGGAGCCCCAGAGTTCTGAATGTAAGGCCCATTTCCTACTCTTGTCTCTCAGATGGACTTGGGGATCCCAGCAATGACCAAGTGCTGCAACCAGCTGGATTCCTGCTACGACACGTGCGGCGCCAACAAATACCGCTGCGACGCCAAGTTCCGCTGGTGCCTCCACTCCATCTGCTCGGACCTCAAGCGCAGCCTGGGCTTCGTCTCCAAGGTGGCAGGTAATAGAGAGCCCCTCCCTCCTCAGGCAGGGGATCCCGCCTTCACTTGGAGCAGTGCCCCCTTTTACCATGGGGACAGCTGCAGAACACGCGGGAAACTGTGGCCACCGCGGGGAAGGAGGGACCTGACTCCAGAGAGTATCTTAGGAAACTCTTTGTGCCCTACTATTGTCAACCTGTTATTAATATTAATTTATTATTATTAACATTATTAATTAACTTATTGCTATTAATTAAGCTATTAATAATGCTATTAGTCAGCATTTTTTAAGTTTTACAAAACATTTTGCATGTTATTTCATTTAATCCTCACAACCACCCTGTAAGGTAGGAGCTATTATGATACCCATATTACAGATGTGGAAACTGAGGCTGAGGGATGTTAAATAATTTGCCCAGGATCACACATCTAGTAAGTTTCTGAGGTGGGATTAAAACTCAAATATTTCTAACTCCAAAGCCAACATTGTCCACATCGCCATATAAACACCTAATGGGAGGGATCCCATTTAACTCGGTGAAGAGAAATTAAAGATCTCATCTTTTTAAAAAAAGAAAGAATGAATTTTCACACCCCTTACCCACTCTGAGACTTGGCTTTGAAGTCTCTGGGAAGTCTGCTCCTTAGACTGAAGCAGAGGTCCCTTTCCTCATGTATGATACTTTCAGTGGTCTCTTACCTTCAAAAAAGGAATAAATTCAGCAATAGCTTTTATATATATATTTTAATAGTTTTTATTTACCAGATATTTGCATGGTAATTTTACAACATTGACAATTGGCCAAACCTTTTGTTCTAATTCTCCCCCTCTTTCCCCCCCCCCCATGGCAGGTTGACCAATACATGTTAAATATGTTAAAGTATATGTTAAATACAATATATATGCATACATGTCCAAACAGTTGTTTTGCTGTACAAAAAGAATCGGACTTTGAACTAGTGTACAATTAGCCTGTGAAGGAAATCCAAAATGCAGGTGGGGCAAAAATTGGGAATTCTATGTCATGGTCATCTCCCAGAGTTCTTTCAGCAATAGCTTTTTACTGATAGTGAGTCCTTCTGCAAGACTCTTATATTTCCCAAAGGATTTTTGGAGTGATTTTGTGATTTGCCTTATTTCTATGATTCTGTCCCTAACCCAGCTCCACTGAGCAAAATTGGGATGAATCAATTCTACATCCAACTTTGGTCATCGCGGTTGTAACCGGGATTATTGTTACCTGGGTCAAACAAAAGTTGGGAAAGAATTGTGGGGCTATGATGGGGATGCTCAGTATGAAGGATAATCTTCCTTTGGGTGTAACTGTTCTAGGAGAAGGAGAGGCTGGCCTTGTTCCCCTAGGGGGTAGAAGAAAGGGAATCAGAAGAAAGATTAATTGTGCCCCATAGTACAGGTTGTGAGAAATTCTTTGGGGAGAGCTTCAGAGACGGTGGCTGCTGCAAGGAAGACACTTTCCTCCATTTACATGTTATTTATTGTGTTGGAACAAAGTCTGGGTCACCCAATGATACTTTTAAAATAGCATTCTGCTGTTCAAATATATATATTTACATATATATGCATATATATAAATTCTCTCTTAAATATATGTATATATACACATATGTATATAATGTATATGTATAAATGTATGTAATATATGTATTCAAATGTATGTATATGTATAAATTCTCTCTTAGAAATACTTATTCCCTCTTTTATTCTTATTAGAGATTGAGAAATCTGCTCATGGTCTTCTATGTAAGAGCCTTTCATATTCATACTTGGTGAAAAGAAATTAGTTATAGGATGTCTATCAATTGGGGTAATGATGGAATGTAATGGTATGCTATAATATGATAAGAAATAATGAAGAGGAAGATTTGCATGAACTGATGCAGAATGAAGTGAGCAAAAAGTAGGAGACCAACTTATATAGAAATAGCAAATTGTAATGAAAATTCACTTTGAAAGATTTAGGAACTCTGATGAACACAATAGCCAACCATAATTCCAAATGATTCAACATGAAACATGTTGCTCATCTCCTAACAGAAAAATTGAACTCAGAGCACAGATTAAAGTATATTTTCTTCTCTGTCTTTCTTTTTCTATTTTTTTTGACAATGGTTAATGTGGAAATTGTAATTTTTGTAATAGGTCTTGTTTTTCTTGTCTTCTCAATGGATGGAAAAAGGGAGAAAGAAAGGAGAGAGCTTGGAGCTGAAAATAAAAGGAAATCAAACTTTTAAAAAATGTTCCTTTCATTGCTGTTCCATTTCTGGGGAAATTTTTCTCTTTTTTCCAAATCTTTTTTTAATTATAGCTTTTTATTTGCAAGATATGCATGGGTAATTTTTAAGCACTGACAATTGCAAAACCTTTTGTTCTCCCTACCTCCTTCCCCAGATAGCAGGTAGACCAATACATGTTAAATATGTTAAAATAAATGTTAAATACAATATGTGTATATATGTCCATACAGTTATTTTGCTGCATAAGAAGAATCGGACTTTGAAACAGTGTACAATTAACCTGTGAAGGAAATAAAAAATGCAGATGGACAAAAATAGAGGGATTGGGAATTCTGTGTAGTGGTTCACACTCATTTCTCTGGGGAAATTTTTCTTGTGCCTCTTAGAAGTTTTTGTTTTTTATTCCCGGGGCTTCTGAAGCCAAAGATTTACTGTCAGTTGTTAAATATATATATGTATATATATATATATATATATATATATATATATATATATATATATATATATATATATATATATATATATATATATAGAGAGAGAGAGAGAGAGAGAGAGAGAGAGAGAGAGAGAGAGGTCAAGCAATTGGACTCATTTCACAGGGAAAGGGAATATCTGAAATGACTTGGGGCTTGCTTTGATTTCTATGCTTAGAGTATAATCAGCCTTCAAAATAAATGTGTAACAGTCTAAAGGGATGAACTGTTAATCTAGAGAAAAAATAGGCCTTGGGGAAAGGATTATGTATCTGTTTATTTGTGTCTAGTCTAATAATTTCAGCGGCAGATAAGAAAGTACTGGCTGCTAACCCCACATCAGGTCAAGACATTTTCTGCCCCAAGTAATTGGCTTATCTATCTTGCACTCACGACTCAAAAATAAATAGGACAGTTCTGGACCTGCTCTCTCCCCTCTGTCTCTCCACTGGGAAGTACAAACTAGACAGTGAATGAACTATAAATTATTAAGATGCTTCACAGGGGAGATATTTTATAAGGGAATTGTTTGTTGTAGGTGAAATTACTGCTCAAGGGATTATTGTGCCAGGGAAGGTTTGGAGCAGGAGACAAGGGATAAAACATGTATTAAGCACCTTTGTGGGGCTGGAGGCAAGGGATAAAACATTTATTAAGCACCTACCATGTGTGAGGCACTGGGCTAAGCACTTCTATTAATATTACCTCACTTGAGGGGACTGAATATCAGTTCACTTGAAAGATTTGGAGGCTTTAATGTACTGTAAGTTTAAGATGATTCATTAAGGTAACAGAACTAGAAGAAATTAGCAAATTCTCTTTAAAATTGCATTTAAGAGAAGCATAGTATTTGGGGATTGAAGGATCAGTCTAGCATGGTGAATAGGACACTGTACTTAGAGTTAGCACCTGGGTTTAAATTCTGTTTCTGATTTAAAAAGATTGTGTGATCCACATTTATAAAATGAGGGGTTTGGATTTGATGACCCCTAGGGAACGGTTCAGTCCTAAATTTAGGATCCTAGGAAGTGGTGCTCCTGCCATATCCCACTCATGTCAGACCACATCCAATGGAATTTAAGGAATGGCATGATTGCCGCCAGAATTTTGGTGCAATACCAACCCAACTGGTGAAAACTCAACCATCCAGCAGTTATTAAACTCCTACTGGAGTCTCCTGCTCTCAAGGGGCACAGTCTAATGGGGTAGAGGGGAACAACATGCCAACAACTATGTACAAATAGAGACCATGAACATCCTCCATGTGTAAAAATATAGATTCCCAAAGAAGGATACTTATGGACACTGGGGCCATGTCATCCAAAGCCTTGTCAGTGAAGGAAGAGATAACGCTTAAAGGGACCATGATAGCTGCTACCTCCAAGTACCTGACAGGCTGTGGAGTAGAGGAAAGATCAGGTTTGTTCTGTGTGGAAGGGGCAGAAAGGCAGAATTGGCTCCAAGAGAAGATCTTCCAATCAGCTCTATGTCAAAGTACCTCGGGAGGCAGACAGTGAAAGAGGGGGGTTTATGGGGAGGGGGGAACAGCTTGAAGCAGCTCTCAAAAGTGGTTGTTAAATAGCCAGTGTGAGCATGTTAACCTCAGAAATGGATAAACACTACAAGTCCGAGCTTGCTGATTGTCTAGACTAAAGAAAATGAGAGCATAAATATTAATGTTGCAGATTAAATTTAAAAGTGTGCCCTGTGTACATTGCCACCTATACTCCCTACTAAGGAGTAGTATACCTTACTCCCAGCCTAAAAGACTCTTTTTCAGGTAAAATAAAAGGGGAATCTGGCTCAGGTGGGTTGGACTAAATGGTCTCTGGGTTCCTCCTACTTCAGAGAGTCTGTGGTTCTGAGCCCCAATGGCTATATGGTGACTATTTCTTGGGGTGGTAGATGGACTCAGGTTTCTTTGCAAAATTCACATAAGGGATCCCAAATGTGAATGGATGTCTCTGTTTTCTCTCCCTCCTTGTCCTTGCCCCCTGGTATTCCTGGCCTCCTTTGGTCTCAGCTAAAGTCCCAGCTTCTGCAAGGAACCTTTCCCACCCCCCTTAATGCTAGTTTTTTCTCCTTACGGATTATCCACAATTTAGCTCGCCTGTATTTTATTTGTAGAGTTGTTGCCATGTTGCCCTCTCATTAGACTGTGACCTTATTGAGAGAGGAACTCTTTTATCTTTTTGCCCTCTGTTCTTAGCAAGTGGCTGGCATCTAGTGGGTATTTATTGTTCCTTTGTTCTTGAAGAAGACCAGTGACATTAAGAGGGAGATGTTTTGACCTGGGGGCTTAATAAGTGCTGGCCAAGTGACTTTTTCACCATTTGGGTTGGCATTGGACCAAATTTCTGGTGGGCATCATGCCATCCCTTAAATGATGTTATCCCCTAGCAATTACTCTACGCTGTGGACTGACATCTCATCCTATTTTTTCTCTCCTTGTTTTGTGTAGCTTGTGATTCACTCGCCGACACGATATTCAATACCGTATGGACCTTGGGCTGCCGGCCATTCATGAACAGTCAGAGGGCAGCTTGCATCTGCGCTGAAGAGGAGAAGGAAGAGTTATGATTAAGCACTGGCTTCCCCCTGCCCTCCAGAGAGACCCCACCTGCCTGGACCCCCCTCAGAGGAGACAGTAAAATCAGGAGATACTTCCTCAGCTACGTTCCATCCTTCCCTGTACCAGCCTAGCTACCACCGAGTAAGAGCGGGAGAGCAGGAAATTACAGCCTGAAAAGGGAGTCATGACTTTTGGGGAGCCCTGCCTGCCAGGGAGCATGAGGGGAATTCTACTGCAAGTCCTGGGGATTCACCTGCCTGGGAAAAGTTTCACACAGAGAAAATACAACACTAACTCTGGGAGTTCTGGAGTTGATACTCATCTTTATACATGAACTTTGGGCAAATCTTAACTCTCACAAGGGGGGCGATGGCTTTCCATCAGTCGGTGTGTTGGTCATCCCTTGCTAGACACAATAAAGTGAACTTTTAAAAAACTTTAAAAAGAGCTGCTTTGAGTCACCACCATTTAACTGATTCTTGTATCTTACTCAGAAAGGCTGTGAAATCTACTGGGTAAGTCTGATTGCCATTCACTATCATCTCCATAGGAGCTGAGGAAGAGATGGTTCAGTGGGGCTTAGGGTTGGGAAAATCTGAGTTCAAACTTACTAGTTTTAAGGGAAAGTCACTTAAACTCTGCTTGCCTCAGTTTCCTCATCTGGAAAATGAGAATAATAATGGCACTCATTTCCCAGGTTTGTTGTAAAGATCAAATGAGATAATTGCAAATGATGGCACATAGTAAATACAATATAAATGTTATTGTTGTAGCTCTAATCTATAGTTCCATATCCCCTGATAGTCTGTGTTTCTTCCTGGTACCTTTTGCTTCTTTGTAGTTCCTAGAGCTACCTCACTAAAGGTGCCTTTTAAAGGCACTTTCAATGATGGATTTACTGGGAGTCAGTCTCTATGTGAGGTTCTATCTTCTTAATTTCGTCATTTTAAAAGTTTCATTCATTTATCCACAGTGAGTAATTATTGCACATTACCTACTACAAACAAGTTACAGGCCTAACTCTAGGGCAAGGGATTAAACAAGTCATGACAACCATAACTCTCTCAAAGATTGCCCAAACCTGGGCAATATTTAATATTAAAGAGACAAAATTAATGTAACTTTCAATAATATTAATATAATGTCAAAAGGAAATATTTAACAAAATAAATAAAAACAAAATAAAATGTAGATAATATTTCATTTTAAAACTAAGTCAACACATAGCCCACAGAGATGGATAAATTAGTGGCCTGCTATTTTATTTGAGCTTGACACCACTGTTCTGGGGGAAACAACGAAATATAGATATTGTTACTGCCCTCAAGAAACTACAATGCTTGAGCTTAATTCTCTATTTTAGGATTAGAAATCAGTGTATCCTTCTCTATGTTGATTGTGATCCTTTGGTAGCAGGGAATAATAATTTTCTTGACAAATATAGATCTCTAGAAGAGAATACTCATTAGCCTAGAGGAGAATATCCCGTGGGAATGTGGAATATAAGCCCCCTTGAGGTCAGGGACTTTTAAATTTTGTCTTTGTGTTCTCAGTGCTGAGCACAGTGCCTTGCATGCAAGGAAGGGCTTAATAAATGTTTGTTGAACTGGATTGAGTTGGAATGTAATATTTTTCCTTTACTCAGTTTTGCCCTCTAATGCCCCTTTTCCATCCTCCCTTGCATAATGGTAAATCTCTCTTCCCTTTTATTCATTTTGCTGATTTCCCTAAAGACAGTACTTATTGTTGTCCTTTCTTAATAAGAGAGGGAGAAAGTCATGAGTCTGATCTTCAAAACTTAAGGGCTATAATATAATTAAACCAAGTTTAATTCCTTATCTTAAAAGCAGATGGAAATCATTGACGATTTCTAGGATGATTTGTTAATCTGTCTTTTTTTTTTTTTTTTGGCTTTCCAAAAGGGCAGCCTGTTATGTTTTTTAATTATAATTCAGGCCACTGCTCTTCTTTTAAAAGTATATCATTGAGAAAATTTCCGTTTAAAATAACAATATAAAAATCGTGGGATTCTACTGCCAAGACACACACAGGAACTATATGAACACAATTGAAAAAACATTTTTTCACACAAATAAAGGCAGACCCAAACTACCACAGAAATATTGATTGTTCATAGTTAGGCCAATAGGAAGTGACAATTCTACTTAAACTGATTTATTTATTCATTGCCATACCAACCAAATTGCTAAATAATTATTTTATAGAATTAGAAAAAATAGTAACAAATTCATCTGGAAGGAAAAAAGATCAAGAATATCAAGAGCATCAGTGAAAAAATAAAGTGAAAAAAGATAGCCTAGCAGTACTAAATTTCAAACTATACTATAAAACAGTAATTATTAAAACAATTTGATAATAGTAAAGTAATGGAATGGTGGATCAGTGGAATAGATTAGATTGACAATATGCAGAAATAAACAGTAATTTACTATTTGACAAATGCAAAGATCCAAGTTTTGGGGGCAAGAACTTACTATTTAATAAAACTTTTGGGAAAGCTGGCAAGCAATTTGGCAGAAACTAGGCCTATAGTAGCATCTCACACAAAATACCAAGATAAACTCAAAATGGACACATTTTTTATTTATTTTATTTTTAATTTTTATTTTTTATTAAAGTTTTTTTCCTTTTAAAACATATGCATAGATAATTTTCAACATTCATCTTTGCAAAACCTTGTGTTCCATTTTTTTTTTCTTTTCCTTCCTCCCATTCCTTACCCTGGATGGCAAGTAATCCAATGTGTTAAACATGTGCAATTCTTCTATATGTATTTCCACAATCATCATGTTGCACAAAAAAAATCAGCTCAAAAAGGGGGAAAAATGAGAAAACAAAATGCAAGCAAACAATAAAAAAGGTAAAGATACTATGTTGTGATCTACACTCAGTCTCCACAGTCCTCTCTCTGAATACAGATAGCTCTCTTCATCACAAGATCATTGGAATTAGCCAGAATTACCCAACTGTTGAAAATAGATGGACACATTATTTAGACATAAAGGATAATATCATAAACAAATTAGAGGAGCATGGGAAAAATTACCTGTCATAGTTAAAGGAAGAGATTATGATCAATAAAGAGATAAAGAGAATTATGTAAGGCAAAATTATATGAAATTTAAAAGATTTAGCACAAACAAAAGCAATGTAGCCAAAATTAGAAGGAAAGCAGTAAACTAGGGAAAAATTTTTACAGCAAGTTTTTCTGATAAAGTTTTTCTCATCTCTTGACTATATAGGAAACCGAGCTAAGTTAGTAAAAATAAGAGCCATTGTCCCATAGGTAAATGATCATAGGACAATTCATATCCCATGAAAGTTTTCAGAAGAAGAAATCAAAACTATTGATAGTCACATGGACAAAATGCTCCAGATCACTACTAATTAGAGAAATCCAAATTAAAGCATCTCTGAGATATCACTTTACAACTAGCATATGGTTAAAATGAAAGAAAGGAAAACAAAGACTGGAGGAGATATGGAAAAATAGGCACACAAATATTCTGTTGGTGGAGTTGTAAACTAGTCCAAACATTCTGAAGAATAATTTGGAACTATGCCCAAAGGGTTATAACACTGTGTACGCCCTTTGACATACAATGCTACTACCAATTCTATCCTAAAGAAAAAAGGAAAAGAACCTATTTGTACAAAAATATTTATTGCGGTTCTTTTTATAGCACAAATAATTGGAAACTGTGGGAACGTACATCAGTTAGGGCGTGTCTGAACAAATTGTGGTATGCAATAGTGATGAAATACTATTGTGCTATAAGAAATGATGAGCAGAATGGTTTTAGAAAAATTTGTTTACCTGAACTGATGCAAAGTGAAGTGAGCAGAACCTGACAATGGCAATATTGTAATGATCATGATGTAATGATGAATGAAATACTTAGTTACTCTGATTGACATAATGAGCCATGACAATTCCAAAGGATTCATAATAAAAAATATTATTCATGTATTGGTCAACCTGCCATCTTGGGAGGGGGAAGGAGGGGAAAAATTAGAACAAAAGGTTTGGCAATTGTCAATGTTGTAAAATTACCCACGCATAGATCTGGTAAATAAAAACTATTATAAAAAAATAAAATAAAAAATGTTATCCACCTCAGAGAGAGAACTGAAAAGTTATGAGTGTAGATTGAAGAATTTAAAAAGTTTTCCCCCAATATCTTATTTTTCTTCTTCTTTTGTTGCAATGTGATTAATATGGATATATATATACATATATATTTTACATTACTTCATATGCATAATGGGCATCATATGTTTTGCCTTCTCAAAGAGTGGGGGAGGGAAGAAGAGAGGAAGAGAATTTTGGAACTCAAAATTAAAAAAAAATTATTAAAAAAACTATAGACCAAAAAATGTCTCAAGTTTTTTTAAAAAAAAGTACACCATTATTTTAGACCGTCAGATTTAGAGTTAGAGAGAACATTAGTTATTTTTTATTTTATTTTAGCTTCATCTTTTTTAACCTATGATGAAACAAACCCAGACCGGTTACCTGATTTTCCTGAGGTCCCATAAAGAATAAGTAGCAGATTCAGGATTTGAAGCAAGGACATATAAGGGCTCTTTTAATTATATATAGCCTTAGCCATAACTGGATTGAGGGAATGGGGGAACAAATTCAACACCATTCCACAGCACAAAAGACAGTCTGACTATTAATATATTATGTACCAGGAGGGAGTTGTCTATCCCAGAGAGAGCACCTCTTATTCCTATAGAGGTTGGTAGTAGAAGGTGGAGGGCAGGGAACGGAGAAAGTATGACACTGATCCTGGTAATAGCAGCTAGGGGACAGTTATGGGGGGTGAGTCAAGATTAGCAGAGGAAGGAGCTTTTTTACCTTATTTTGTTATGGCTATATTATACTCCAGGCATCACAAGCTTTAATTTATCGATTAACAAGCATTTATTAAACTGATTACTACTATGCCAATGAGATAATCCCCTCAAACTTAAAAGATAAAAACAATAAAAACTAAGAGAACAAAAGAAAAAGAGCAAAATTTAAAAAGGGAGGGGGGAGAAAACACAAAAAATGCCATGTCAGAGAAAACTTAATAATCTCTTTTATTAAACATGTTTGTAAGCACCTCTTTCCCCTGAATATCTATTGGAAATGTTAGGGTACAATGACAATTTTCATATTTAAAGACCTTGAACTCTTGCATTTTAATACATAATTTCATAACATTTTTTCCTGCAGCATTTCTTTGATTTAAAATTGAAATGTGACCCTGACTTCTTATATTCATGTTTCCACTACCACTGGCCCTTGGCTTTTTTAAAAATTGTGAGCCAGCTCTCCACTTCTATGCTTGTCAAATTCGTGTTTTTTCCTTAGGAACAAAAATCTCTTAGGTTATCTAAATGACCCTAAAAGCTAGACTCAAGACCCCTGATAACTAGTTCCTTACTTCTGACTGTATTAATGCTTAGAATTATTTGAGATTTTGAAGAAAAGAAATAAAACCACAAAAAGGGAGTAGTGTATTGTGGGAGAAATAAGGGGGTCTTTTAAATGAATGATCCTCCATTCAACAACAAAAGCACCAGGCCCCCTTTAATAAACCCTGCCATTTGGTGATGTTTTGAATCTTATCAACTAGCTATAACAGGACCCAGAAAAGATAAGATGCCATGAATATCTTCAAAAACTGTAAGATGACAGAAAATAATGTGTCATTGAACGCCAAGCTTTCCTGAACACTGATTCAATTTCTTTAGAAGGCTTTAGAAGGATTGGTGGAGAAGTTATAAATCACGGAGAAGCCCAGAGCCAGAGATAAGGAGCAGATCTGTTGCTAGTCCTCCCTGTCGATAATGATGGGGCCACTGGTCAGTACGTGGTTCTGCAGGTGGGCTCCCTGCTCCTTAATTGCTTCACGTTTCATCCGTCGGTTGCAACCCTGGGCACAGCGGGATTGCTCATCAAGCACCCCGCAGACCAGGACTCGGCAATGTAAAAACACCACCTGCAAGGAAAAAGATCAGAGGGACTGAAATCAGACATTCTCAAATAACCACGCCATTCTGTCATTTCAATCATGTCCCTCTCTTCATGACCCCATTTGGGGTTTTCTTGGCAAAGATCCTGGAGGATTTTGCCATTTTCTTTTCCAGCTCATTTTACAGATGGAGAAACTGAGGGAAACAGGGTTAAGGGTCACACAGCTGGTAAGTATGTAAAAGGCTAGATTTGAACTCAGGATGATGGATCTTCTCGACTTCAGCCCAGCCCACTGTGCCCTGTGGCACCTCTTCTTGGCCCAAACATGTCATATCTCACAACAAAAATACTTTATATTTCATCCCAGACCTTATTTATTATGTTCTTTAAGAATATCCATTATGCAAATGGGGAATCTGGGGAAAGCAGATCTGGGAATTCTATTGTACTGTGTTAGTCAGCATTTCTCTAAATAATAGGTGCTGGCCAATCATCAAGATATAAAAACTAGCTGTGTATTTTTGTTGGTTTAGTATACTTGTTTATGCAACTGTATATATATATATATATATATATATATATATATATATATATATACACACAGTATATATATTTATATAACTATATGTACACACACACATATATATATTCACATACATACACAAATGTGTATATATCGGGGTAGACACACATAAATATTACCCATAGATACATATATGCATATGTGTACATATATATCATATAAAGAACTAGTAAAGGAAGAAATATGCCAGTTTTGGAGTCAGGGGACCAGTGCTAAATCTTAGATAATCCACCTACTGCCAGAATAACTCTGGACCAACATTTCACTCATCTGGGAAATGAGGACCTGGACTAGTTGGGCTCTAAGATCCCTTATATCCCTAACTAGGTTAGAGCTATCATTAAAAATGGACATTTGGATAACAGGCTTCATCATCCATTAAACAGACAATTTAACTAGTGCTCGAGGAGGAAAGGACTACTGTTGACTTGTTCCATATGGTCGCTGGTGTTGCAATTACAAATCAACGTCAAATGGCATCCTATACTAAAAAGGGCATCTATTTATGGGCAGATAATTATAGTTGCTGGGATAGATTCAGGCCACTCAATAGCTGTCTAATTTGTATTATTGGTATATTTCAGAATGGAAAGGTACTCAAGGTACCGATTACTCTGAAAGCAGACCAATTTTCCACCTCTAGAAAATAGAAAATTAAAAGAAAAAACAGTGTTCTCAGGAGGTCTTGGACCTGAGAAGTCATATTATTGAATGCACAACTCACTTGATGGTCTTTGCCCACAAATTTGAAGACGGGAACTTGGAAGTGCTTTGTGAGGTGATCCCGGGACGTATACTGCTTTACTGAGTCATCTGACACGCAGCTAAAATGAGAAAAGGGCACAGTTTAAAGGCCTGATCACTTTCACAGAGGTGGAAAAATGGCCCAGCCCAACCCATTCGATCCCCAAAAAGGAAAGAAACTGGACAGGGAAGACCGAGTTCTTTTCAAACTTTTCAAGAATGAAGGAAAAACTAAATTCAGTCCCTTGATGGAATCTCCAGATGGAAGCCTGGCTCTGATTTTGCCGACCTCATCACTCTTGGGTAGAAATATTTTTTATTGAGCTAATATATTAGAAAGTTTCATCAGCAGCAGGAGATTTAACTAAGACCTTGTGCTGATGAAATGCGTACACTCCCTTTTTCCAGATTATATGATGGGAAATCTGGTCCAAAAGATCTATCGCTTATCTTTGCAAATATTAAAGTGATAAGTATATGGACTGACTTACTTTTGTTGGGAGGGAAGGAAGGACAGGGCCTGGGACTGTGATTGCATGGACAGAGGAAACTTGTAGTGAAGACCCTTAATATCTCGGGGTTCAGACCATGCTCTGAGAATATAAATTATGCAATTATAAGATAAACTATGTTGACCTACCCTGGTAGATGGAGTTTTTATACCAGTTTTGGATAAAAAGAATTCCATCATTGTCTGTGAAACTTCTCCAGATAATATATCTGGTACTCTTGGGATAGGGGCTTACTTAAAAGCTACTAATATCTCTTTCCATTTAATCTATTAAATATCTCTTTGCATTTAATCCAGAATATATTCTATTAGAGTTCTTCAGGAGATGACCCAATAACAAGGAAACAACCCTGAAACTTAAAGAGAACACCTAGAATCAGAGCAGGGAAAAAAGGCTTCCTGGCATTTGCACTGTTTTGGTTTAAATTTTAGGTCATATTTATGAGCTTTTTTCCCATTAAAAGTTGGTGGCTCTGTTCATATCTTCTTTCCCATATCTCTGTTACAGGGAATGTCTTTTTCTGAGTTATGTCCTTTTTTATAGGTAATTCTGTACCTATGTGTTTCCATTTATCAGGTTTGGGGAAGCAGTAGGGAGGAGAGATAAATGCTGTTATAACTGAAGACTTGTCTCCTTTGATTTTGGATTACTCAGTATTTCACCATTTTTGGTGCAATGGAAAAATCCAATAAAATTAACCCAAAAAACCTAACCACTTTGGCTTGTGCTACTAATAGCACCTTATATAAAAAATGGAGAGTAGATAAGAAACCAAGAATTTCTGCATTTCCTATCATTTATTTACTTTTCTTCATTTCCCTAAAGTCATATTCCTTTTGGTTTCTCTTTTGATAAAAAAAAATGATACCCAATATTCTAACAGTCCTTTTCATCTTAGGAGTTCCAAAGCATTTTAAAATACTTTTTTACTTGAAAATATTATTACAGTTTTTTCAGATGGAGAAATTGAGTCAGGCAGATAAATTTCTCAAGGTTATTCTGTCAATCAGGATCACAATACAAAATCAAATTCAGGAATTTTGGCTCATGGAGATTAAGTCTTGCTATTTTGGCTACATATACTTGAATTATTTGATGGATCCTATCTCAATAATGAGAACGTGTCCTCCAATGATTCAGATTATAATATGCCCTTGTCTTTTCATCCTGTATGAATCTCATTCCTTTCAGAAATACCCCTGACAGGATCTACTCAACAATGGAAAATTTTTCTCTAGGTCTTTTAATATTTTATACCAGTCATCTGTTATTCTCTTGCTTTCACTGCAAAATCTTCCAACTTCTTCCATAATGTTTTTACTTAAATCTACACTCTTACTGGTCTTGATGGCCATGTTGTACTTTTCATAGAGATTTAATGTTTACAGTCAAAGTGGTTTTCAGGGCTTTTTTGGCCTCCTTGCATTGGTAACTGTTTATATCAATAGAAGTTCTCTAAGAAAAGTCATAATTGGAGTTGATGTCTTTACTATAATCCATGTCATGTTTTTCAGTCATAATTTGCTTAAGTAGATAAGAACAGTTGCATTCCATAGTCTTCTTATTATTAATCTTTAATTTAGTATTTTGACCTTTGGTCTAATGAATTCACTGACTACACACAATTGATTCTGAAATGACTACTGTCAGTGGCCAGTTGTTTACTGTCTGTTAACATATAGCTAATTTTATTTTATTTTTTGTTTAGTGCACATGTTGAGTACCTTCAACTTTGTTCTTAAAGGCTGCTTTCATGATATAAAAACTTGAAACTTTTGAATAATTTATAAGCTCTTGACTGCTTCAATTTCTTAATGCAGAAACATATTTTCTAACATTTTTTTCATTTTCCTCCTCTGTTCCTATCTTATCACTGAAGATAAATATCAATTCATACTGAAGGATCTGGTCAGGTATGTGGTGCAGTGGATAGAGTGCTAGGCTTGGGGTCGGGATAACTCACCTTCCTGAGTTCAAATATGTCCTCTGACATTCACTAGCTGTGTGACCCTGGACAAGTATCTTAATCCTGTGTGCCTCAGTTTCCTTATTTGTAAAATGAGTTGGAGAAGAAAATGGCAAAGCAACACCAGTGTCTTTGCCAAGAAGACCTCAAACGGGACCAGAGTCAAACATGAATGAAACAATTGGATACACAAACAAAAAAAAAATCAAGCTCTTCAAGTAATTTCTCTGCTTCTTTATCCTGTGAAACAGATGTCGAGAAATGAGGTGTGATTTTCTTTTGCTTATGTTTGATGATGAACCCTAAAAGAAGAGGTAAATGACTATCTCATGAAATGATATTTCTTTTTTGCCTTTGGGTACAAGATGAAACTAAGTCCTTAAGCCATCTTTTATGGGAACCTTCCATTTAGATGCAACTTCTATATGGCAGTGTTAACATTTATGTGGTTTAGTCTCTCTAGTAGTTTATGAGCTACTCTTTTTGTTGGATAATAATAATAACAAGCATTTATGTAATGCTTTAATGTTTTCAAAATGCTTTACAGATATCTCATTTTATCTTCTCAGCAACCTGGAAGTTAATGTATTCATCATCCAAGGCCATGAAGCCTTTTATTTTTAAGAACTTCTATTCCAGTAGCACAGCCTTTGAGAATGCAGGGTCACCTTCATGCTATGACACAGTAGAATACAGTTAGAACTAGAAGTGACCTCAGAGGTCATCTGGTCTAACCTCATTTTACAGAAAGGGGAACTGAGAGCACCGAAATGAAGTAAATTCAACCTTCTCATTTTACAGATAAGGAAATAGAAGCCATTTGGTCAATCCAACTGGTGTTTAAATCTAGGTCATCTGACTTCCAATTCAGTTTTCTCCACTGCACCAGCTGCTAGTTCAAAACCAATCAAATCAGACCTTTTAGAAAGGTCTACTTATAGAGTCAATTTAAATTATTGGTTCCAAGGAAAAAAACTGCTACTAGGCTCCTTCCAAAACAACAACACGCTCAATCTTTGCTATGTCGGCACTTTGTGGATTCATTATCATGGACAACAATAATTTGTACTTAGTCTCACCATATGGACTATTTCATAGACTAATTCCTTTATATTCCAGACACAAAGGCAGAAGAATAAAGCAATAGGTTGTGGACCTGAAATCTAACCCACATCTAGGAGGAGGAATATAATGGTCTCATACACACACATGTATGTATATATATATATACATATATGTGTGTGTATATATGTATACATATGTGTATATATATATACACACACACATACATATATACTTACGGAAGGAATGTAAGAGATTGTAGCATGTGTGCACATCTAGGGATACAAAGGTCTCAAGACTGACACACATGAACATGAGCTCACACTTCTCACAGGTGGAAGACTACACAGATTCACAAATCCCATTTATTCTCCTTTACTGCCCCTATATCCAGTTCTAGATTTGCACTCACAGACAGACAAAGGAATACAGATCTTAGCATGAACACACAGAGGAACAGAAAGGGCTCAGGGTTGACACACATACACGCGCGCTGTTACCTCCCACAGGTGGAGGGATATAGCAGATTTCCAGATCTAAACACACACAGACCCTAGCAAACACACAGATGGAGGAATATGCAGGTGCTAGCGTCCACTACCTGCTCCCTCCCCGTTCCCCACATGTACACACTCAGAGTTGGAAGAATACACGGGCACGCGGGCGTGCACCTCTAGGAATATAAATGCCCCAGTTTCCACACGACAAGTAGAGAAATGTAGTAAGTCCCAATGGACGTACTCATTTAGGCACACAGGCGGAAGAATATATCAGGTTGTAGTTGTCACTTCTAAAAAGGTGGAGGAATACTCAAGGTGCCAGGTGCGGAGGATGGAGGATGGAGGATGGAGGACAGGTGATGAACCTCCAGCGCATCCTGAGCGTGCGTCCTCGCATCAGCCGGAGAAGCGCACAGCCAAGTGCTTCAGTCAGAAAGAGCTGACAGGCTTTTGGAGGGTCTGGGCCAGAGTAGATGAACTCCCTCACCTTTGGGAGCTCCCTTTGTGGGTCAGACCCTCCACCGAGAAACAGAAGTGGGATCAGGGTCCTTTCATCCCCACAGTAATCCGCATTACACTCAAAGCCTTCCTAGAGGAAAGCTTCTGTTCCCATGGCCGCCCATCCTGTTTGGACCATACTCCCTTTTAGAAAGAACAGGCTTTCCCCAAAGTCTTAGTGTATTTTAAAGCTTTCGCCTAAATTCGCTTCTTTACAATTTCTACTTCCTGGGTCAGTCCTTCCAGACCAAAGAGCCCAAATCTAACTTCTTCAATAAAACAGCTATTGTGAGCCTTCCTGAGCCTTCTCTTCTCAGGCTAAACATCCCCCACCCCTTCCCATCCTCCAGGCTCTCATATAACATATATAAAGACCTTGCATTATTCCAATAACTCTTCACTGCTCATGTATCAGATTATCAATATCCTATCTGAATTGAGGGGCTCCACAATGGAACACGATCCTGCTTCCTTTGTCTTGCCTTCACAACGCCCACCCAACACCTTGTTCTCCTTGGGGTAAGTTCTCCTTGGTTTGGAGGGGATATTTTGGTCAACAAAGGTGGGGTTAAAATTGAGAAGATGTGCATGAATGCTTCATAATTGCTCTCATTAAATGAAAAGAGTCACTACAGTTTGAGACTATTTGCTTCCACCAAAAAAAATTAATTTTAAAAAAGGGGGGGCTCAGACTATGCTTTCTGAATTGTGCCTGATTGAGGGTTTTTCCTTACCTCTTCTCTGGATGCTGAGTTGATACCTACCTATGGAAGTTTCTCACTACTGTCTTATTTACAGTTTGTTATTTTCCATGGGCTAAGAAATAATATAACTAAACTCTTTCACAGTGTCATAAGAATAAATGGTATTCAAGTAGAAGCCTGGGGTTTTACTATAAATTTCATGAACTTTGTGCTGGTTGCTTTGTTTGTCCACAGGCCTTCCTTGCTCTCTTGGTTCTGTTCCAGATAAATATCTCTACTGAACATTTCTGGACAAGTGATATATTTTTATTGTACATTTATTTTTGTTAAAAGTAAATAGGGCCATTAAACTCCTCAGCACAAAGCTCATGTGTTTGTTTTTCTTTTTATTTAATTAAAAAGAAAAAAACCAGCAGGTCAAAGGAAAACCCAAGGCTTTTGCTTTCCTTTTCGCTATGTTAAGGTCACAAAGATAAGAGAATTTCCTGTGAGATCCTATCTTTGCTTATCATTACAATGCAGAATGACAAGCTTTCCATTTCAACTAATGGAAATAGGAGATAGAAGATGACCACTGAGAGAGATACTTGATTTTATTCTCAACCCCAGTCCTTACACTTACATAAGGATGAAGTGGTACAGCTGGAAGTACATTGAACTTATCTGGCCTCTCGAGAGACACCCTATTAGCAAGGCCAAATAAATCCTTTTGACCGAGGGTTGAACTTGGCCCCTTGGACACTTAGGTTGGTTTATTGAAGCTTTGACCCCCTCTAGAGGACAAAAGCAGAAAGTAGTGGAGGCTGATTTATAGCTGAGTATCCTCACCTATGGAAGGAGGATAACAATTTTTGTAAAGATCAAAGGAGATCGGGGAAATCAAGACAAAGCCACAAAATGCTAAGTGAGGAAGTTGGGACTATCTCATCCCCAAAGGCTGGGTTAATGAATTTCTCTGAAGCTTCCAAAGATCACATTCAGTTAGAGAGGGGCTGTGATCTGCAAACAGCAGAGGCAATAACCTCATTGACAAAATTATGGTTCTTTGAAATAATAAAATGATAGAGGCTTTGATTGTCTTGTTCATAGGTGGTGGGTACCACCAAAGACTCATGGTATTCCTAAATATGCTAAGGATTCTCAGGCAAGCTCCGAGGGCTAACAGAAAAAAAAAGGGCTTCCTTTTAATTGGATTATAGGTAATTATTTCCTATTTATTCTCTATCTAGCCTGTTTTTTTGTATATTTGTTTGTTTGATGTTTCCTCCAGAAGATGGAGCTCCTTGGATGGTAGGAACTATCATTTGCCTTTTTTAAATTAAATTTTTAAAAATTAAAATTAATTTTTTTGGGTACACTACCTGGTCGTAGTAGACATTTAATAAGCATTAAGTGCTTGGTACCTAATTATAATGAAATATTATCCTGCTATGAAACATGAGGAATATGTGTAATTAAGAGAAATATGAGAAGGTTTTTGTTAAATAATGCAAAGTGAAAAGTGGAACCAAGAAAATTATTTAACATAAAGATTACCACAATGCAAACGACAAAACTAACTTTAAAAAACCCCAAACTCAACTCTCTGTAAATATAATGGTCAAGATATCCCAAAAGGAGAGATGAGAAAATGAATTTTCCTCCCTTCTTTGCAAAGAACATGGAATTTGGCATATACCGTCAGACTTAGTTGATGTGGGGATTAGTTTTGTTGAACTGATTTTTCCCCTTAATTTTTGTCATAGGACAATAGCTTACAAAGGAGGGTAAGTGGGACGTATTTAGACAGGAAGATGATACATAGCAAAAGATAGCAATAAAATTCATTTTTAAAAAGTGAAGTCTTCTAAGAATTTTATATTATCTCAAGAAGTAACCTTGTCTGTGATTGCTGCCAAGGATACTAGACAAAAGGGCTCCTTAAACTTCTTCCACTTGGGAACCCTTTTGGGTTATATGTGCCCCCGGGTATGTAGGTATATAAAATAGATATACAAATCAAACATTTATTAATAATAAATCACTATTTCATGACCCTCACATGTAGTTACCTCATTATGGGGTCATAAGCTGGGGACACATCTGGAGGTACATACCCATCTCGGATGAGGTAGTGCTTGAGGATCTCATCGATCTTGTCTGTTGGGGTTGCAAAGCAGCTCTCCACCAGGGTCTCCAGCCCATTCACATGCACCAGGGGCTCGATCCCAAAGTAGAGCAAGTCCCGCAGCTTGAGGATGGGCAGCGTCTCCCTATAGGGCTCCTCAAATTCGTTATCTTTGAAGATCTCCAGAGTGAAGGGGAAGATCCCCTGGCTGCGCCCCATGATTTCCAGGGGAGAATTGCGCAGGTTGGGCACGTAGCCTTCAGAAATGGTGTAGAGGCGGGGGAACTCGCAGATGACCGGGATCAGCAACTTACTGGTGCGGATGATGATGTCGCCATTGCTGCCGGGCATCTGCTTGGGGAGCCCTGTCACCAGGTTGCTGGCGATGATCTTATCATTGACCACCTGAAGGCGGGAGGAAGAAAGCAGCTGTTATGGGGTTGTCCACCCCCTACCCAGAAGGCATTTCTGTTGGGGTCTTAGTCCTCTGGGGACCCAGGTGTCAGCATTTGAGCGATTCTCTTTCTTTTACTTTTAGGATGACATTCCAGGTCCTGTCCCTCAAGAGATTTAACTACTCTTCATCAAGTTGTAACTAGGGCGTTATGGCTGGGATTTTGTCCAGGGTAGTGTAATTCAGGAGGCACAAGCACTCCTTCTCCATCATAGAAACAACAACTGCCCTCAGCAATAGTTTTTGTTTTTTGTTTTTTCAGTCTGTACCTATGACTTAATTAGTACAGGGAATGGATTTCTTTCTTTCTTTCTTTCTTTCTTTCTTTCTTTCTTTCTTTCTTTCTTTCTTTCTTTCTTTCTTTCTTTCTTTCATCTCCTACAACTTTCAAATTAACTGTTTCAAAAATCTATTCACTGACTTTAGTTCATGGCTTGTTCATTCTCATCTCTGAACTTTTGATCCCATTATCTCCCTTGCCAAACCATCTCTGCTTTACATGACCAAATCAGATACATCCTTTGAGGCTCAGTTCCAAGTTCTTCATAAAGGTTTCTTTGACCACTACACACACACACACACACACACACACACACACACACACACACACACACACACACAAATATAAATGCGTATCAGAATGAATGTCAGCAAAGTCCCTGACTTAAAGAGTTTTAGAAGCATAAAATATGGACTAAAATAAGTATAATACAAATTAAATTCATAGGAGAGGTTAAATCTGAGAGATTGGGGGGATAACAATTTCTATTTGGGTGGGATCAAAGAAGAGTTCATGGAGAAAATAGCATCTAAGATGAGCCTTTAAGGAGCAGAAAGGTTTTCATAAGCAGAGATAAATTAGAGGGCAGAGGATTAGTGGGAATTCATTCTGTACTGGGAGGCAAAAGAACGCAAAGTTTCAAATCTGAAAGACTTGGAGAACAGTGGTGCCATTCACCAAAATTAGGTAAATAAAAAGAGGGGTTTTGAGCGAAGATAATTAGTTCAATCTTGAATGTGTCGAGTTTGAAGTTTGGATACATTTTATGTGAATACACCAAGGAGATACTTGGAAATTTGAAATTCTAAGAGAGAACTTTGAGCTACTTCTCTAGATTTGGGTGTCATCTGCAAAGAGGTGATAATTGGAGCCATGACAATGGACAATATTGCCAAAGGAAAAAAAATGTACAGAGACCCAGACCAAGGATAGAGCTTTTGGGGATGCTCCCATTTAGACAACAGAGAGAAAAGAACCAGCAAAAAAGCATGAGGAATGATAAGAGATGAGGAAGCTAAAAGAGTAGAATCAGGGAAGCAAAGGGAAGAGAGAATACTAAAAAGGAAATAATAATCAACCATGTAAAATGTTGTCAAAGAAGATGGTGACTGAAAAAGAATCACTATGTTGGCCCAACTATATGTTGTTATTTAATATCTTTCTGATCTATATTGTCAAGAGTGGAGATTACAATTTTGGGCAGAAGTAACCAAAAGTCTGGTTCAGTTGAGCTTGATACTCTCATGAAAATATCTTCATGGGTGCAGTGACTGAGGTTCAGTCCAGTGAAATGTAAGCTCTCTATAGAATTTGAAGCGAGCTCCCTATCCATCCCTTATATATGTGTCTGGCACATAGTTGGTGCTGAGTGAATACTCATTACATTGAATTAAATTCTCTATTCAGGGTCTATTTTTATCTGTAACTTAAAACATTCTATCTATAACCCATTTCCCAAGCATCAGATCCTTGGATCATCCCCACATGTCCTCCCTCCCTGAGGAACCTACATCCACCACAGTGCCACAGGTCTTGAGGGAGAAGTAGATATTGATGTGGGTGCCATTGGAGACCCCTCGGCAAGATGTGTTGGTCAGGAAGACCTCCAGCCCTCCGACCAGGTCCTTGGGGATATTCACTTCAATAGCATTTGACTGGCATCTCATAGGGACTGAAAGAAAAGTGGAAATTGTCAGGCATAAGCAGAAAATCTAAGCAATAATGAGGGGGAAGGAAAATACTGAGGGAAAAGAGTTTTATTTTGGGTGTCTTCGAGTTTTTTTTAAGATTGTATTTACATGTCTTTCCCAACTTCTTTCTAAGATCTCAAAGGAAGTCATTGAATATTAGCCCAGAATCTTTCCTTCTGGGATTAGACCTGGATGCATTTCTTAAATATTCTGTTGTTGCTTTAAGTGGAAACATTTCCAGAATTTGGAAATATTCTATACTTGGGTGTCTTCCAAAGATCTGGCCAGCACAAAACCATGACCTGAACCCTTAACAGATTGATATTTATCCCATAGTGAATTTATTGGCAATGCAGGGAAAGTGTTCTTCTATATAGGTTTAAACATCCTCAGCAAACCGCCATGGCCTTCTTGTTAATTATTGCCTCATAAAATAGGTACTGTCAGTATGGTTTGGGAAAAGTTTCAGATTGTCATTGCTTGTAAACCACAAACTATTGATAAATTTAATTTTCATTCAATACAAAAGATTGCTTTACCTTTAAGATACAGTGATTTTTTCCCTCTTCTTCCAATTTAGTCCCCAAAGTGCCTTTCACCAATGAGGGTGAGGATAAAGTCCAACATATAATTTTAAAAATTATAAAAATAAATATGGAGAAATCTTCTGGGCACTGAGAAATTCACACTCTGAGGGGGTAATCCCTGGAGGATTAAACAGTGGATGCTGCTATACCTATTCTTCTTCTCATTTCTTTATTAGGAAAATAAATGTTGATTACGTTTTTATGGAATTGTCTGTTTATGGTTGGGTAATAACATGGTCTAGTGAGATGGAAGTAATCACAACAGATTCTGATGGGAAAGTATTAAGTGGAAATCAGAAGATTTAGGTTTCTTTGCTAGGGAATCATAGGGTCATACATTTTGTACTAAAGGGATCCTGGATATCTTTTAACCCAATCTCATCAATGAGGAAGCTGATGGCCAGAGAATTAAATTAGCCAAAAGCATTCATGATTTGAAAGTAGTAGCAATATGATTTTAACCCAGACCTCCTAATACCAAGTTTAGTAAACTTTCCATTGTCCCTTACTGCATGTAGAGCCAGCCCTCATGGATCACTTTTTATGAAGTAGAAACTGGGGTAAACAAATATTCTACAACTGGGGTCCTAAGAAGAAGTTCCTTGTCCAGGATCAGACTGTCAGAATATGGTTGAAGCAAGACTTGATTCTGGCCCAGGTTCTCTCTCCTTTCATCATTATTACTTAACATAATAATAGAAGCTGTAGAAATAATATAAATGTAAATTCAAAGAATTGAGTTAAGGAGTTAAAAATCCTCTGTAATGTTTCTGCAAAATTTCATAGCTTCCTAAAAATTTTTCGATCCAGGAATATGCTACACTCAGGAAAGGAGGCAGGGATGAGAAGACCTGGAAGGCAGTGAGTTCAGGAGAGAAGAAGGATATAAGGTAACTTTCAGCAGAGTTTTGGTTATAGCCCAAGTCCTACCTTGACAAGTGTGATTGTCTTCAGATAGCACCAACCCGCGAGGGCATTCACATTGATAAGTGTTTCCATATCCACGGCAGGAATGGCTGCAGCCACCATTTTTATTTTGACAACCCTCAATATCTGCAATATAAATAGAAAAGCCAAATGGGCTTCCTGGCTTGGAAGATTCTGGAAGGGATACTGGAATAAAATTCTTGCAAGATCTGGACTCTGGACTTGTGATTTCTTCAGTTTAGGGAACTTTTAATGTGTAAATTTCCTTCATTATTGCAAAACAATTATCATAACATCTTAGATTTAGAGCTGGAAAGAACCTGAGAGTTCTCCTAGTAATGATAATGCTAGCTACATAGTACTTTAAAGTTTGAAAAATGCTTTGCATGTATTATTTGTTCCTTACAACAACCCAAGGAGATAGATGCTGTTATTTTCCCTATTTTGAAAATAGGAAAATTGAGACTAAGGATTTAAGTGACTTGACTATGGTAGTACTACTAGCATGTGTCAGAAGGGGGATTAGAACTTAAAAACTTCAGTGTCAGCTCACTTCTTATTTAGTTCTTCCTTTTTAGGCTACTCTTCACAAATATCATGTCTAATTAGAGATGAGGCAAGAAATCCAAATGGAGTTGCTTGTTGGAATTTGATCAGAGAAGTGCACATTTCTGATACGTACTTTCCTGGGTCTTAATTTTTTCCCCCAACAAAATGGAATTTTCCTGACTGGCTGCTATTTTACTGAACAAATGGGGAAGCCAAGCCAAGCCTTGTGGAAAACAGAAGAAGCCAATTTCAAGTGATGAAATATTCTCCTCATCCTATTTGAAGGCTTGCAGAACATCATTGAATATGAAAAATCTGTTATTCTTACTGTCGGGCTATGAATTCAGCTAGACAAGATCTTGGATACTCTTATGAATTGGATTCATTGTCCATTGGTCCATTACCTGCTACTGTTGGGATCTCGGAACCCAAATGTATTCAGGTTTCTGTGATAACAAGTCTAATATGAAAGTGAAACCAGAATGAAATAAAAACATAAGAAACTGCTCAAAAGAGCTTTTACTTACATTTTCTTTATGGGGAAGAAATAATACCATTACATTTTTCAAGTTCCCAAGTAAAAATGTTCTTCCCAAGAAAAATGTTATAGCTAACGTAATTTCAGTTTGTCATCTTCAGCATGCAAACATGGCTGTTATTAAACTTCCAGAGGAATGGTAAACATTCTTAGAAGCAAGAAAGAGGGAGCTGAAAAGACTGGAAAAGGCAGATTTAAAGAATGTGCTAATTCATCCAGTTTGGGAAAGCATCATCAAAGCTGTTGCTTTAGAGTTACTCTCTCCTGACTCTGGGATATTATAGAGCGGTAACATGTGTCTGCTGAGAATGAAAGAAGAACTAATAATGTGAAATATTAGAGTGCCATTATAGAAACAGACCCGTTAGTAGATTAGTTGGACATGAGTAAGGAACTGTTGAGAGAGGGATCATTGTATAGTAGGTGAAATTAAAGAAGGAAGCTCTAAGGAGACAAGTGTGACAGATAGATGTAGGACCTTGGAAAGGTCCTTCTTGAGGAAGTTGTGCTGGATAGGATGGATCGGCAATGAAGTACCAGGCAGGGCCCTTTCCCCCTTTCCTCCTCCCACGAGGAAATATTGGCCCCCAGATGTTGATGCACAGGAACAAAACCTTGATCATTCCTATGTGAAATCCATTTTGACAATGTAAGATATCCAGATGAACACTGCTAGTAAGTATCTAAGAAAGGCTGATCTTGGGTCTTTGTGAATCCAAGCCCAGAACCACTTGGCTGCTTCAAAAATCAACCTCATTGGGAATACTTTCCTATCTCAGCATCTAGAAAAGGCCTTTTCTTAATGAGGATGATATCTTAAGTGCTCAAGGAGAGAGAAAAATTGACTATAGGTTATGATTTCAATTATTTCTTATACAATGATTGCATAAAATGCTTGAACATTAATAAATTAACTTTTTAATTATTTTAATTTGATTAATTTAAACTAATCTTTGTGAAACTTAGAGGGAATAAATTCAAGGCAGTTCTATTTTTGAAACTATAAATTTAACAGAGAAAGGCAATTCTTTGACCTTTGAAACCAAATCTAGCTTCCAACAAATACTGGATATATAAACCACAGGCAATTCATTTAAATCCAACCCTTCTTAATCAAAGCATATTACCTAAGACTAAGAGTTCTCAAATTGTCTTTGTGGAAGATGCTTCCCCATTGGAAGTTCCCCATACAAATGAAATCATAGATCTTGTCTAGCTGAATTCACATCTAGGAATGATGATTAATTGGGCATCTTCAAATAGGAAAAAATATGAAAAGTCAACATAAAGCAGATTTCTTTTCCTTACTCCTTTTATTAAGAATGATTTCTTTGCCGGATCCTCTTCTAGATCATACCCTCTATATGTGGCTTTTCAAAAAGGCATCAGATGTATTCTGTTTAGCCTTACAGACCAGGCTAGGGGAAAGTTGTAAAGGGGAAATTTAAGGCTGGATATCAGGAAAAATCTCCCTATCACTAGAGCTCTTCCCGAGTAGAGAGAGCTGTCTCAGGAGTTAATGGGTTTGCCTTCCTTGGAAGCTTTCAGGCACTGACAGAATAAAAACTTGTTGGCATATTTTAATGAGAATTCTTTGGGGGATACAGGTTAAATTAACTGACAGTTGAGGTCCATTTTAGTTCTAAAATTTGTGATTCAATGGGTTTCCTTTCCTCGTGTGAAATGAGAAGGTTAGACTGGATCAATTCTAAAGTTTCTTTTCTTTAGAAAAATGCTAAGAGCAAGTTTTAATATTCAACCAGTTCTAATTCCAAGTACTCTCATCTTTGGGAACATTAAACTGAGCTGGCCTAAGGGATTCATGGATTCTACTGATTAAGGATGTCATAGAAGGATCTTGCTTCAGGGTAGAGCCCTATGGTCTCAATCAAGCTCCCAATTCTACAGTTGTAGGTCTCCAATAACTTAGACAAAGAAAAAGTTTTCAATAACCTAGTTGTAATGGCACCACCAGGAGCCAGGTCACTGAAGGGAAACAAAGGAAATAAATCCTGATGTGGAACCTGCCCAAAGTTTTCCCTTTAAATTCATGGATTTGTGGATGACAAGCCTGAGAGCAGTCTGATGAATGGACTGCATGTTCAGCCAATAAACTGATGACGAGTAATTAAGAATGCTCCTCAGGAGCCTCCTTCGGAATTAATTATCTCCTGCAGTGCTCAAATATGCAAAGATTATTGCAGAAAATAAAGAAGATTAAGGAAGAATCCAGGCCATTACACCTATTTCAATAAAATTTCAAATAAATTTAGCCTTGTTCTTAGAGGCACTGGCTGCATATGCAGCACAGAATGGCTACTGCAATATTTAACACGTTCTTTATCTAAGACTTTCAAATATTCACATTGGTGCAAGTCATGCTTGGTCTTTCTGTGCTGTCATAACTTTGAGTTTAACTTGAACTGAGCTTGTGGAAAAACACAAGTCCCATTTCTAAAGCTCTTTGAAGTTTGTAAGATACTTTTCTCATGGCGACTGTATACAATTGTTACTCTCATTCCTAAATTATAAATGAGGAAACTGAGACCCAGAAAGGTAAAGATGGAGCTAGATGGTGCCATAGTGTATAGGGCGCTGGATCTGGAGCCAAGAAAACTCATCTTCCTGAGTTTAAATCCAGCTTCAGACACTTACTAGTCACTTCACCCTGTTTGCTCAGTTTCCTCATTTGTAGGAGAAAGAAATGGCAAACCTTCCAATCTTTGCCAAGAAAAATCCACAAAGGATCACAAAGAGTTGGGTCCAACTGAACAAAAAGTAAAGACTTGCAGTTAATAAATGTAAACAATAGAATCCAAACCTGGCTCTCCTAGGACTCCAATGCTGGTGTTCCACCATCTCGAGCAGTATGAGCACCTGCTATCTTCATCTCTCTGAACAGGGAAGCTACAAGAGCTGTCAGACTATGGGTCCCACCCAGCCCTCTGCCTAAAGTAGGGCTCTCAAGTTCATCCGTCTCACTCAGACCTAGAGGGTCTGTGACATTGTCCAATACCTTCAGTATTTAGAGTGAAATAATAAACGTATTGTAGAAGATGCAGGTGTTAACAAATGTAACTCCCTGGAGATGGACAGCCAGGTGGTGCTGCAGTGGATAGAAGGCTGAACCTGGAGTCTGGAAAACCAAGTTCAAATACAGCTTCTGATACTTATAACTGTGTGACTCTGGTCAAGTCATTTAACCCTGTTTGCCTCAGTTTCTTCATCTGTAAAATAAGGTGAAGAAGGAAATGGCAAACCATTTCAAAAATTGGATTGAAAACGACTAAACAACCACACTAAGCTACTTATAACAGAAAAAACACCCTGAAGGAGAGGGGTCATTAGAATATTATGTATGAATGCCATTTTCATTTCACCCATTCCATAACTACTACAAAGCATTATTTTGATTTGTGGCTTCATTATTACTTGGTTATATAAAATGTTTACACCATTTCCAATCTTAAAAAAAAAAAAAGAGTTTATTATTTGTCTTCCTTAAGGCAATTTTACAGGGTATAAAATTAACTACCTCATTAATAATAATAACTGACTTTGCATAGAATTTAAATTTTTTTTTAAAAAATGTGTTAAATATATTTTCATTTGACCTTCATAACAACTCTCTGAGGTAGGTGCTACAGGCATTATTATCCCCTTTTAAACAGATGAGGCAAAGTGATTTGCTGATGGTTACACAGCTCCTAAGTGTCAGAAGTAGGGTTGAAACTCAGATCTTCCTAATTCTAGGTCCAATATTCCTTCCAACCCATTATAACATTAAATCAGTATTTATTCTCTAAGAGAATCATCCTTCTCCAAAGGCACGGAGAAGTCAATGTCACTATTTTATGTTGTCTGTTTCCACTCTGATCCTCCCCATTAGTTCAAATCCCTTCTCTCCAATTCCCACCTTCACAGGTTTTGCCATCACTTCCCAGAACACGTCCAACTCCACATTCACAGCGGTACGAGTTCTTCAGGTTTACACAGATCTCACTGCAGCCGCCGTTGTTTTTTTCACACTCATTTTCATCTGTAGGATAGAAATTATACAAACAATCCATAACTGAGTGGCCAATGTTAAGGGGGGAAGGAGGTTTCTTGTAACAGGGAGGATCACCTCCATTATAGGGAAACTCAAACCCCTTGGAAGAACACCTACATTCTCCCAGAAAAAAAAAACAACTGATTTTATTATTCTGTATATTACCCAGTGGTTCAAGGTACCTTTCACACACATACACACACATACACACAAAATCTGGTTAGTAGTACAGCTTGTCTCTGCCAAAATATAGAAGGCTAATTCTATTACTGGTCAGTTCTCTATGTATATTACCCAGTGGTTCAAGGTACCTTCCACCCACCTGCACTCACACACACACAATCCAGTTACCTGTACAATTTCTCTCTGCTAAAATTCAGAAGACTAATTATATTATTGGTCAATTCTCTCCAATCAGATACAGTGCAGAACTGTGGGACATACAGGTATGTTTGTAAGTCATGCTAACAAGTTCCTAGTAAAGGTGTACCTCATTTATTCCTTCCTGAAAAACTTTAGTCTCTTATCTTAAAGAAGTCCAAGCTTCTCTTCATTCTCATCCCTCCAGGCTATCTCTCCTGCCTTTCGGTGCTGCACTTTTAGAAAGAGGTTGCATTTCTCTCCTCTTCTTCCCTTCCCTCATCACTCTCTCTGATCTCAGTTCCTTGCAATATGGCTTTTGAGCCCACCTCTACTGAAATTGCCCCATCTAATTTCCAAAGCTCATGGCTTGTTCTGTCTTCATTTTCCCTGATCTTTCTGCACTATTTGATGCTGTCTACCACCCCATTCCTTAGTTTCTGTGACTGCTCTCCTGGTACTTTTCCTATTGCTCAAACTGCTCCTTCTTGGTCTACTTGGCTGGTTTATTATCCATCTTCTATGATCCAAGCAAGGTTCTGTTCTTGTGCCTCTTCTTTCTCTGAACTCTCCCCTTCATCTTATCTCCTCCAATGACTTTAGTCATCACCTCCATGCAGATAACTTCCAAAGCTAAAACCTAGCCCCTGATCCCTTTCCTTTATATCCAGCTCCCTCCTGTATCCCTTTACCTGATTGCCCTTGCATCTTCAGACTCAACATATACAAAACCAAATGCTTTGCCTTCCTAAATCTGCTCTTCTTTTTTCATGTTTGAACCTATTTTTATATATTCAATGAACTATTCATGCACATCAGTGATACAGATCTCAGCATCTTTTAATATAAACACATTTGAGAAACATAATTTAAAATTGTGGTGTTCCATTATAACTAGTGATACATGCTCCCATGCTTCATGATGGCCTGAAAGTAATGCTAAATGTAAATGGAGTGAAAGCCCTGAAAGATTCTTCTTTTTTGCCCTTAAGGAACCTCGGGTTCACAGGCAGAAGACAGATTCACATTTGGAAAACAAGAAGAAATAATGATAGCATGATAGAAATAACCATTCTCATTTCTCTGGCATGTTAAGGTGTATAAACTGCTTCCCTCATAATTGTGAGACAGAAAGGCAGGTACTCCTTCTCACTTATCTAAATCTGCCCTTTGTTCTAACCTCCTAGTTTCTATTTGATGAACCACCATCATTCCTCCAGGCACCCAAGCTCAAAATGTTGGCGTCCTATCTGACAATGTCCACCTTCTCATTCTCTCTCTATACAGTGAGTTGCCAGATGCTGTTGATTCCACCTCCATTACATCTCCCACATTCATCCTTTTCCCTCCTTGTATGCTGGCTGCCATCACCTCACTCTGGACTATTACAATACTTCCTAACTGGGCTTTCTGCCTCCATTCTCCTTGACCTCAACTTTATCCAAGCTGCCAAAATTATTTTTCTAGTGCTTAGAATAAATCCCTGGCTTGCCCCAGAATCTGATGCCTTTCTCTCTTGCCTATTGGAAAAAATTAAAACAAAACCCTAGCTTGGGATTTAACTTCATAACCAGATGCTGAGTACGTGACTTTAGCCTTCTATCACTTTATTATCCTTCTCTTTGGCCTCTATGTTGGCTTTGACCCCGGCCTTTCTATAGTCCCCAAGCATTTATGCAGGTGTCTCCTAACACTCTTTCTCCTTCTTCTTTCTTTCTCCTCTCTAACCATTGCAATCCATCCCCTCATTTAAGGATTAGCTCAGATGTCACATCCTCCAGGAAACTGCTTTTCACTCATGTTTTTCTGGAGCACTTCATCTGAATCTTTCCCAGATGAAGTCACAGACTCCTAGTGTCAACAGCTTGAAGAATAAACCCACAACAATTTATCATAACCAAGAGCCACTATGGATATGCCCTTATGAAGGCATGTGTGATGTTTTTCCCAGAAGCAAGGGCTGAGAATGAGGACAGAAGCGTTTTCTTTCCCGTTTTATTTTGCTTTTCTCACATTCACAGATAAAACTGAAATTGGCCTTTTTGTTTCCCATATGTGACATTCCTTCTCCTGTTTTTAATGCCTTTGCACAGATGGGCCCTGCCTGCAATGCCCTTATTTCTCACTTCTGCCTCTGAGATTCCCTACATTATTTCAAAGATTCGCCCAGCTCCCCTCTCACCATGCTCCTGTTCTATCTTTCTTCTGAAATTACTTGGTATCTACTTTAGATTTACTTCTCCCTATACATGTTATAACTTCAACAGAATATAATCTCTTTGTGGCAGGGACCTTCTCTTTCATCTTTTTATCTCCAGGTATAGCATAGTGTCTTGCCTGTAGCAAGCACTCCATAAATATATTTTGAATTGAGTTGAATGCCTAAATTAAATAGACATTAATTTAATTTCAATTTAATTAAATTTAAATATCTTCCCCTTTGTACTCTCTGGCCCCTAATTATCTCTCCCATCTTTGGTGAGGGTTTTTCTGACACTGCCACTGGACAGGGTGGTCTTTATTAGTTCTACTTTATTTCCCTTTCATTAAAAAAAGTCAGGGGGAAGGAAAAGGCTCTCCCTTGTGCTAGATCTGATGATTTCTCTCAGACACAGAGAGTGGAAGAAGGAATTTAAGCAGCCCTGGATTCTTTTCAAATTGCCCATTAGCCCTCTCTTCCTAATGCCCAGGAAAGATAAAAATACCCTGGTGCCACTTTAGGAGAGAATTGCTTTGAGGAGTGCTAGGCTGTCCTTATCCATCTAATCACAGTAGAAACCCAGGATAAAGGCCCAATTCTACACCTGATCCTGCAAAGCGATACCACTGCTCCCTGCTCTGCTTCAGAGGCACCCCTTTTCCCCGTTTCTTTTCACCCTTTCAGTCTTACTGGCCCTATCTGCTATTATTCTACCTGTGACTTCAGTTACCACCTCCACAAGCAATTCCAAAGCTGTCTCTGTAGCGTTGCCCTTTCCCCCGGCGTCTGTCCTCCTGGACCCTTTTACCCGGCTGGCCAATTCTCTTGCCCACTGGCACTTTCTTACCCAGGCAGGTCTGTTGGTCTGGGCCCAGGATGGTTCCTTCAGAACATGTGCATTCAGAGTCTGAGCAAGTACCGTGGCAGTCCACCACATCACAGATGTCATAGAAATCTGTAATGAGACCAAAGGCATCCGAGGATTAGGGAAAAGGGGTTAGAGTTTCAGGCTGGGCTATGAACTCCTCAGCACCCCAGTTCATCCAAAGAGCTGCTGTAAGGTTTTCAGGGCCTCCCGAAGCCAGCAGAACTAGGTCAATAATCATGGTTTTCTCAACCTCTCTTTGAGGGTACCTATGCAAAAGCACTGACGTTTCTGTCTTGTAGGTACAATGTTACAGAATAGAATACTTTTTTCCCTGGCATCTCGTCAGACTTAAGGTGACAGGAAAAAATGGTTATGAGAATGACTTGAAGGCGTGATTCCAATTATTCCCTCTTTATCCTTCAGAAATGTCTCATAAACTCTGGGCCCAGCAGGCTTAATTTTCTTGTTAGAAATACCAAATAAAAATGATCTGTGTTACATGATCTCCGGCAAACCCTTAACAAAAAATTCTTGCTCCCAGCATAAATTCAGTTGTGTGGGAATAATCCATTCCTGTTGGGTGCTGTCAGATTGGGGAAAAGGGGAGGACCGTTTTCATGGAGAATGGGGGGCATGTTCTCTACCCTAGGATGGATGTCCCAGAGGATCATAGAGGAAAGGAGTAAACATGCCCTTTGATATTGACCATCTTCTGTATTGTGGGTCAGCATCCTAGTCACCCCACCCTAGTTGTGGCTCTGTCCCCAGGAAGCCTTAGATGCTAAATATTTCATAGCTCCTTTCTCTTTTATTCTTCTCTGATAGTGATTTTTCTGCCCTGATGGGAGAGGAAAAAAACAAATGGCTACTTACGGCCACAGTAGGCATGGAAACAGACACTGGTCTTAGTCAAACGGTAGACATAATAGCCTCCAGGACAGGCTTTGACCTCTACAGTGTTGTTCCAGAGGCAGCAATTTCCATTGAAACTGGCACAGGCCTGGCGCTGCACAATGCCATCCGCTTCTTGTGGGTGGTTGCCGTTCAGCCAGATGGGCGCGTGGGTGCCGCAGTGGTTCTCCGGGATGCAGAACGTGGGCATGGCGTCCCCCGCCATACCTGTGAAGCGGTACCACTCCCCATCCATGTGGCTGTCACAGGTAGGCTGGCCATCCTCCTCCTTCAGCTGGTGATCGGTGTTCCTCCACGGCTCGTTCAAGCTAATGTAGGCAGAGCAGGGATCCAGGGCTAGAATTGGAGAGAGCTGCTCAGAGTGCCTGGGGTGGAAGAGCTGAGTCTACTTTTTAAGGTAATACAAGGACTGAGTTTTAGTGGTAAGACTAGTTTTTGCCAAAGGAGGAAAATCCTTTATGCCAAAGAAGCAACAGGGTGATACCAGTTGTCAGAGCCTGAGGACAGTCAGGAGACTAAATACCTGCTCAGAAAGAGATTTCAGAGGACCCTCGGAATGGCAGTATGTATAGGATCAGGTGGTAATTTCTTTGACCATCACCTAGCTCTGGGTCATAGCTCCAGAATGGAGAGGAGAAGTTATGGTCTATCTGTCATCACAAGGGAGCACAGGTCCTATTTTGGGTAAGTCCAACAACACATACTCAATGAACTCACACAAACACACTGACAAGGAAGCTCAAGGCACAAACTCAGAAAAAGACAACATGAAATCATCCATGAGCAAAGACTCAAAGAAAAAGGCAAATTATACACAAATCCAATGGGAATTCGTAGAAGAATGTTAAGGAGAATTTTTTTTAAAAGAACAAAGAATGATTTTAAAAATCAAATGAGAACAGTAGAGGAAAATGGAGATACTAAATGAGAGCAATGCAAGAAAACCACAAAAAGAGGATTAATATCTTGGATTAAAAAAAAAAAAGGTGTAAAACTTAACTTTCTAAACAATTACAATAGAGGAGGAAATGGTGAATCAGGCAACACATAACCTCACTCTCATCTGAATTGTTTCAAAGGTGAATATACACACAATTAGAGTCATGAAAATAGGGCATGAAAATATTCATATATACACAAACACATACAATTGGATATAGAAATTCATCTTACTCAAGTGGGAAATAAGAGGGGAAGGATATAAAGGGAAAGTGAATGGCAATAAGAGGAAGGGCAGATGCAGAAGACAGTGATTAAAAAAAAAGAAGAAAACCAAATTACCAGTATCAAAAATAAAAAGGGTGAATGCACAAGCAATTTAGATTAAATTAAAGCAACCATTAGGAGTTATTTTGCTCAATTCTATGCCAATAAAACTGACAATCTAAGTGAAATAGATGAAGATTTGTGAAAAATATAAATTGCTCAGATTAACAGAAGAGAAAATAGAATATTTAAATGATCCTATTTTAGAAAAATAAATTGAACAAGCCATATATGAATTTCTTAAGGGGAAAAAACCCAGGATCCAATGGATACAAGTGAATCCTGCCAAATACTTAAGACCAATTAATTCCAGTATTATATATACTTTTTGGGAAAATAAATAAAAAAGGCATCCCATCATATTTCTTTTATAATACAAATATGTTTTTGGTATTTAAATCAGGGATAGAGAAAAAAAGGCTATATAGGAATTTCCCTAGTGAATATTGCTGCAAAAATTTTAAATAAAATACTAAAAAGGAAATGATATCACCAAAGCATAAAGATCATATAACATGACTAGGTTGAATTTATATGGCTAGGTAGGACCAGAAATGCAGGGTTAGTTCAATATCTAGTTTAAACTAGAAACACAACTGACTATATCAATAACAAACACAACAAAAGCAAAATTATTTTTCTGTTTTTGATAAAATACAATACTCGTTCCTATTAAAAATTAGTAATCATTGGAATAAATGGAGCTTTTCTTAAAATGATAAGTATGCTCTAAAACCAAGCACCAGCATTATTTGTAATAGGGATAAACTAGAAGCCTTTCCAATGAGATTAGGCGTGAAGTAAGGATGTCCATTATCACCATTACTATACAGTATCATCCTAGAAATGCCAGCTATAGAAATAAGAAAAAAAGAGAAAGAAATAAACATAGGCAATGAGGAAATAAAAATCTCACTTTTTGTAGATGATATGATGGTATATTTAGAGAATCCTAGAATGTCAACTAAAAAAAAAGCCATCAAAACAAATTAACTTTAATGAAGTTATAGCATATAAAATAAATCCATGAAAATCCGTATTTCTATATAATGCCAACAAAACCTAGCAAGAAGAGATAGAAAGAGAAATTCCATTTGAAATAATTGCAGACAATATAAAATACTTGGAAATCTACTTGTCTAGACACACACAGGAACCATCAACAATTATAGAATACTTTTCACACAAATGTTTTCTAAACACTTAAAGTAATATTAATTACTCATGAGTAAGCTGAACAATATACTAAAAATGAGAATTTTAATTAATATAAATAAATAACTAAATAACTAACAATAAATTAATTTTCTTATTCGATGCCACACCAAACAACCAAAAATTATTTCATAGACTTAGGAAAATAATAACAAAATTCATCAGCTAAAGGGACAAAAGTTCAAGAATATCAAGGAAATTTATGGCAGAGCAATACCAGATCTCAAACTGTGGTAATTGTCACAATAATTTAGAATTATGAGAAATATAATGATTAACCAATGGAATGGATTAGGTACATAATAAACAGGACTAAATGACCACCATTACCTTGCATTGATAAACCCAAAGATCTAAGCTTTTAGGGCAATCAACTCACCATTCGACAAAAATTGCTGGGAAAACTGGAAAGCAATTTGACAGAAACTTAGGTATAGACTCACATCTCACACTGTATACCCAAATAAGCTCAAAAGGAGCACATGCTTTAGATCTAAAGGGTGACATCATAAGGAAATTGGGGGAATATAGAAAAAATTACTTATCAGATCTATGGATAATGGAAGAGTTCATAATCAAACAAGAGATAGAGAGCATGTAGGAGGTAAAATGAATAATTTTGATTACATGAAATTAAAAATGAAATTAAAATTAGTAGGAAACTGGAGGAAAAGTTTTACAAGAAGTTTCTCTGTTAAAGGTCTCATTTTTCAAACATAGGGAATTGAGCCAATTTTTTTTAAAAGAGCCCTTCTTCAATTGACAAATGGTCAAAGGATATGAACAGGCAGTTTTCAGAAGAAGGAATCAAAGTTATCTATACTTGTACGAAAAAATTCTCTAAATCACTATTGATTAGAGAAATGAAAACTGAAAAAACTCTGAGGTATTATCTCATACTCATCAAGTTGGCTAATATGACAGAGAGGAAAATGGTAAGTATACTAAGGCATTGCTGGAATTACAAATTGGTCCAACTATTCTGGAGGACAATTTGGAACTACATCCAAAAGATTATAAAACTATATACCTTTTTGATTCAGCAATACTGGTGTAAGGTATCCCAAATGTATCCCAAAGAGATCAAAGGAAACAAGGAGGAAAGTTTGCATTTATATAAAAGGACAAATATATTTACAGCAGCTCTTTTTATTGTGGTAAAAAATTGGAAACTAAAGAGATGCCCATCAATTGGGGAATGGTAGAACATATGATTGTGATGGAATACTATTGTAAGAAACTAAGAAAAGAATGATTTCAGAAAAATTTTTGTGAAGACTTAAATGAATTAATGCAAAGTAGAATGAGCAGTATTGCTCACAATATTACAGCGATATTGTAATATTAAATCAATTGTGAAAGACTTAGCTACTCTGATCAACACAATGATATATGCCAATTCCAAAAGACCCATGATGAAAAATACGATTCCCCCCTCCTGTGAGAGAACTGATTAAAACATTTTTTTCCACTTTATGGTTTTCTTTTTTCTTTCTCAATGTGGCTAATGTAGAAATATATTGTGCATGACTTCACATGTATAATAGGTATCATATTTCTTGCCTTTTTAATGGATTGAGGAGAAGCTGGAAGGAGGGAGATAATTTGGCATTAAAAATAAATTGTTTTAAAAGACACAAAAATTCTGAAATCTACTTCAATAGACATTTTTTTCAGATTAAAAAAGCTCTTAATTTTTGTCTCATGCTGTAACTTAAACCTACTTTTCCTGGCCTTACTGGCAATTAATATATCTAAGAGCTAAGCTGAGAATATTATATATGAAAACTTCTAATGCAGATCATCAAAGCATTCCTGAAGCTTTCTCTTCTCCAAAGCCATTGTGGGAATTTGTTTTGCTGGACTATTATGCAGCAATGAGTTGTAGTTTTTTTTTTTTTAATTTTCTCAGTGTGTGTGGGAGAGGGAAAGATAGTGGAAAGGATGGATTAATTAAAGAAAAAAAAAAGAAACTCCCTGAACTGAATTCCTATCTTATTTTGCCTAAAAAGAGCCTTGAAATGTTAACACCGCTATTGTAGCATTTTTCTTGCAAGTCATTAGGGTAATGAGTAGACCTAGGAGATGTTAGTCTAGTAATGAACTCATCAAGAAATAAGTGGAGCAGCCAGGCTTGTGAAAACCCAGGAGGCTGAATCAACAGGACAGACAAGAAGCCCACTTTATGTTGTACCAGCAAGTTCTGACGGGCGGTCATGAATTCTGAAACCTCAAGGCCATTCTCCAGCTAGCTCTGATGGGTTCTGAATCGATCTTTTGGACTCCAGCTTCCAGCAGCAAATGGCCACAAGCCCTGAGCCCTGAGCAAAATACCCACAGACACTCACCCACAGGCAGTACCGGTGTGAATCTGGTGAAAAGGCAGAAGGCCCAAGGGAGCACCTGGAACATGTTCTTGACCAAGCCGAAGGATCCAAACATCCTCTAAATGCCTTTTCTTCTTTCTTCTGTGCTCTGGCACTCTCTTTTGATTTAAAATTTGGAGACCTTTAGGCTTTTAAGAGCAGAGACTTTATCAGCAGTCATGGCAACTTTATCAGAGGAAGAGGATGAAGGAATAAGCTGGGCATTGCTCGAGCCTTGACCCCTCGTAGAAACACAGACTTGCAACGTCAACAATTTTTTTTACTGATATTTTTCCCTTAAAAAGCTCATCCTCCTATTGTTTTCTCTCCAATTTCTCTGCAGTGACACATTCAATATATCTTACTCAGAAGGGAACTGAGGAGGGGAAACCATCCCCCCCTCGCAGCACATGGCCAGAAGTCTCATTTCTTCCATAATTTGTTCCATCATTATGCTTTATACCTTTCCATCAAGGACCAAAGGACAATGGAGTTATTTAAGCTCAGAAGAAGAGAAAATAATTCAGAATGTCAAAGGAGTGGAAGCATTACTATAATAATAGTAGAGCTAGGAATAGAAGAGACCCTCAATAGAATGCTCTAAGTCTCCTTTTTGGAGATTTAGGCCAGCAAAGTGGATAAAATGCTGAGAAGTTAGACATGGACCCAGGAGGACCAAGACCCAGATTACTCCTCTGAGTCTTACTTTACCTATATGACCAGAGAGCCTCAGCTTTATTATCTCTAAAATGAGGATATTAGTTTCTGTATTATCTCCCTTAAAGAAAAATGAGAAAGTATTTGTCCTCATGGGGCTCAGCCAGGGACTTATATTCAACATGGGGGGATCACATGCAAAAAATTGTACATACATGCAAGATACATGGGGAGCTCCAAAAGTCTTAGTTTTAGGTTATTAAAGCTTAAGCTTAAATTATTAAAGTTTCAAACTGGTCTAGGACTTTTGAGGCAGCCAGTACGCAACATAAATAGAAGGTTATCTCAGAGGAAAAGTACCAGTAAATGGGGGGGGGAGGCAGCATAATAACAAAGATCTCCAGCAGAATGTGGGATGTGAACTGAAACTTGGAGGAAGTTGTGGAAAGTAGGAGATGAGAAGGAGTCTGTGCATGGGGCACAGCCATTGACAAGGCACCGAATCAGCAGATGGAGGGTGATGTGGCCAGGAAAAGCCAAATGACCCGGAGAATGGTGGTGACCATGATAGTTGGTCTAGGAGAGGGAGGCTTTGGGAAGGAAGGATAATGTTCTGTTGAGTTTGAGATGTCCCTGGGACATCCTTTGTCTAATGTCCAAGAAGTAGTTAGTAATAATGGAAACAATGACTGTCCATATTTCTCTCTTGAATGTTCTCTCCCAAGATAAATGGTCAAGGATTTCAAAGGAAGTAATGAAAAGCACTGGAAAGAAAGGAATTTATCAGAACCAGAAATCAAACTTGACCACAAAGCAGCAACCATCTAAATAATTTAGGACTGGTATTCTCTTTGATTTATCCATTCATATTTGCTGTTTGCTCTACCCAGAGCAGCCAGAATTTGGCCACTCTGCTCTGGACAATATTCTCCAAGACTCTAAATTATAGAAGAAAGTAATAGTATTTTATTTTTTCCAAATACATGCAATGATAGTTTTCAACATTTACCTTTGCAAAACCTTGTGTTCTAAATTTTTCTCCCTCTTTTTCTCCCCCAAGACAGCAAGCAATTTGATACATGTAATTCTTCTAAACATATCGAGGAATTTTCCTCTTCTGAGAGTTCTGTATCATTGAAAACACATATCAGGTCCTTTCCCCCTATTTTCTAGTTTCACTAGCCAAAGCGAAGCTGAGAACACATCTTCAGTCTCTTCTGCTTTGAGTCCAAATGACTGAGCAGTGATGACCAGGAAGGGACTGTTTGAGTCCAGTGGCTACTTCTGGTTTTGGGATTCTGGATATCCTCAGAGCAAGCTGAGCATCCTCTCCCCAGTTGTTATTTCCTCGAAGGGATGACCATTGCGGACACAGGGCTAACCAGATGATAGGATCTTGGGTAATCAGCTTACTGCAGATCTGAAGCAAAAGTGAAATCCCTCTTCAGCAGCCCCACAAAGTATTTCATGTTCTAGTATTTTTAATTATCATCTTCTGGGAAGAACATAATAGAAATGATCATTTTTTACAGATCTGTGTCTGATTCTAAAGTATTTGTTAATGTACAATTATAAGTCGTTAGTGTTACAAACATTTCTTTGAGGTAGAGGAAATAAAGAGCTCTCTTATACCAGTTCTATTTCACACATAGAATACCTTTTTCAAAAGGACTCTATTAATTCCAAAGACAGAATCAAATCTAAACTTTTAAGGGCTTGGAGTCACAAAGACCTGAGTTCAAATCCAGCTTTAGCCACTTATTAGCTGTAAGACCTTAGGTAAGTCATTTAATCCTGTTTGCCTCAGGTTTCTCATTTGTAAAATGAGCTGGGGAAGAAATGGCAAACCACTCCAGTACTTTTGTTTAGGAAATTCCTGGATGTGGCTCTTTCCAACAATGAGATGATTGAGACCAGTTCCAATGGTCTTTTGATGAAGAGAGCCATCTACACCCAGAGAGAGGATAGTGGGAACTGAGTGTGGATCACAACATACATAGCATTTTCACTCTTTTTGTTGTTTGCTTGCATTGTTTTCTTTCTCATTTTTTCCCTTTTGCTCTGACTTTTCTTGTTCAGTAAGAGAATTGTATACACATGTATGCATATATTGGATTTAACATATTTTAACGTGTGTAACATATATTGGTTTGCTTGCTTTCTAGGGGAGGGGAGAAGGGGAAAAGGAGAAAAATTTGGAACACAAAGTTTTGCAAGGGTCATTGTTGAAAAATTAACCATGCACATATTTTGAAAATAAAAAGATTTAATAAAAATAAGAAAATTCCAAATGTGGTCACAAAGACTGGAACATGATTGAATGAGATTAAACAACAACACATTTTTAAGAGATTTTTTTTCTTGGGGCTCTGAGATGGAGATGTAATGACCCAGAACCCAGTTCTTCTTCTTTTGATACCGGGTCCTCCCAGGACTGATCTGTGTAAATGCCGAACAAGGTGGCTTCACGGTGCCATTTTCTTCCCTTCTCTCTCAACACATGCTCACTGTTTTAGCTAAATTGGCTTTCTTGCTATTTCTTGAGGCTGGAGATGAAACTCTGCCCCTACCTGGAGTGCCTCCCTGCCTAATTTTCACACCTTAGAACTTAGCTCATTTGTAGACTTAGCTGGACTCCAGTGGGACCTCCCAATAGTCTCACCTTGAATTATCTCATATTTTGTTTACTTGTCATTGTTTATCTATTGCAATGTCTGGGAAGTTGGTTTTGTCTCTGGTTTCTCAGTGCTCAGGAGCTCTGCAGGGCTGGAGGGCTAAAGGCAATCAGGTATTCTCACAAATCTGGAACCAATATGGTGGATTTTCCCAGAGTGGGGACCACCTGGCCACTTTAGGGGGAAAGAGAGGATGTCAAAGTTTCTGTGCTGATCATTTGTGAGATGAGGTCAGCCTAACAAAAATAGGGAGACCCACCTGGAGGAAGCAAGGGAGGGAGAAATGGAGGAAAGGAAGTCAAGGAAGAGAGGAAGAAAGCGAAGGAGGGGAAAGACCAGAGAGGGGAATAGGAAAGGAGGAAGAAAGGAAGGACAGAGAGAAGAAGAAAAGTCCTGGTGATTTTAGAATCTGCATGCAATCTGGGGGCAAATCCTGCATCTGTTTGTATGATGTTGGGCTTAATATTTCTAGGCCCCTCTTTTCTTATCTGAAAAACAAGAGAATTATTTTCAATCAACTTTAAGTTCCCAAACTATGATCCTAAATAGAAATCACATTCTTTCCCCTGAGATTATGAAGCAGCGCTTGAAGTGAAAAAACTTGTCTTAAATGACCTGATCCTATTACTCCTTCCTACATCCTATCTAGGTTTCCTTCCCAGCGAGGGAAGTCTGTATTTGGGATTAGAATATCTTATGTTTGCATGAGAGTTAAAAACTTACAAAAAAAGATTCCTTCAAAATAGACTTATTAGGAATGGAAGTCTTATTACTTCCTTTCACAAAGGAATTATTAGAGAGGAAGGGTGATTGGAACCTGATCATCCAAGATTCTGGCACTCAAACTTAGGTGTCAAGATACCTTGACATGTAAGAATTTACCATTTACTTAAGTGGATGTTTAGGTATTCCATAATTAGGAAAACCAACAGGACCCAGAAAAGTGAGCTTTAACTCAGCCCTTGTTAAACATCTTGGAGATCTGTGAGCAGTGGTAAAGGTTTTGGAGGGCCCACAATAACTATTTCAGTAGTTGAAGAGCAATCATATGAAATAAGGACATAGAAGATAGGATGCTAGAACTTGAGGCAGAAATATCTGGGTTTTTCCTTATTAGAAGTCTTTCCTGCAAAGATAATATGATCATTTTTCAAATAAAATGCTTTGCAAGCATGAATGCACTGTATAAACAGTATCTATTTTTGTCATGATGCCCGATGGATTCTTACACAGGTTGGATCGAAGGGCCCTTATTTCCTTCTGTGATTTTATGGTTCTGGGGCAGCCTGAATTGGTGATTTCTGAATAAAAGAAACCATTGAAATGCTTCACGTATGCTTGTTGGGAGGCAGAGGATGTGTGCTCAAGATAAACACAGATTTGGTGGGGAGACTGGTTGCTGAGAGTCAAGGACTTTCAACCCAGATAACTCGTTTCTGTAAACAAATAATCCCAGGATGTTCGGACCTAAGACTCTGTGTGCTGCACACATTGAAGGGGAAGATATGGAAGGGTCAGAAACTCAGATATGGGGTTTAAAATACTTCACGAGGAGATTCTCCTGGGGGCAGCTTTTTATACCACTTCTAGCCTTTCCAGTTATAAAGAAATTTAATTTTTTGAGTTTCTATAATTTCCTCCTTCTGTTTTCTTTGCACAAGTAGTCCCATGTCTCCTTCCACAGCTCTACTTTATGGAATCCTAGCTTTTATCACAGAATGGTTTAAGTTTCCAAGGCCTTTCCTGAGTTCCCTGTTTTTTGTTTTGTTTTTAATATTGTTCTTCTTAAAAGTACTTTGCATTACTTTGTATTTACTCACATTTATACCTGGATCACAGCCTTCCTCCCCTGCCCAGTTCCCTTTTACTAGATTACACTAAGACATGTAGACGTACCCCCTCACTCTCTAACCTCCCAATTCCTCAGCCTCCTTAAATTCCGAGACCGATTTCTCCTTCACTCCACATTGGGCTACACACACTAGATTTCACCAATACCCAAATGTTTCCTAACTGGAATTTCTCACACTCTCCCATCTGACCATAACTCCTGTTATTCCACCTCTCTCTATTCCTTACTCCCCAAACCTGTTCTCTTCTTCCATGGGGACCTTCAATTGCCCCGCCAGTGAGGACTTTCTTGGACCATTATCTTAGTCTAATTTGACTTTCCTCCCTCTTCAACCTCAACCCATTACTTTAGCCATTTCAGTTTCCTCTGTCCTAAAATCCCCCATCTTCTTGTCCCATCTCTGTTCTTCTCTTGCCAAACCTCTGCCCGTTCTTGGCTGCTTTCTGCCAAAGGAAGAAGGAAGTCTGCATACATTACAAATTCATGAGAACCTCAACTGGATTCTCATCTGTGTTCCTAACTTTTATCTCTGATTTACTCCTATCTCCTTCCACAGAAGGTATTCCAAACCTCCTCTTGCCTCTTCTCTCACTCTTCTTAATTGGTTGGAAAAAAATTGGGGCCCTTTGTTTGAATTTACTCTTCTCTCATTCTCATCTCACAACCCTCTGACATCATCTCCCTTCCTCTCCTCCTTTCCCCTCCCTTTGCTAATACTGTTTCCAGTTTCCTTTGCTTGCCCTCATTGGTAGGACTACCCTTCATTGTAGGTTTTCTTCAAGGTTCTGCCCGTATTGCTCTTTTCTTCCCTTTGTCAATATTCTCGGTGACTTCATCCACTTGTCTTAGGTTTAATTATCATCTCTGTGCAGATGACTCTTCTGCATTATCAGGTCTCATGGGTTTAACTATCATGGTTCTGTACATGATTCCATTATCTATCCATCGATCTACATTTTAAAACACACACACACATATATGTGCGTACAAATTCAGTCCCACATCACCAACTGTCTGTTGAACATTTTTAAATGGATGCCTAAGACTATCTTCCAATCAATTTAAAACTAAATTCTACCCCGCCCCCTAATTTTCTCCCTGTTCTAAAGGGAAAACCATCTTCTAGGTCCCAAGTGTGAATGCTCGGCCTTATGGGCGCCTCCCTCTTGCTCCCCTTGCCTCACCTATCCGATCATACCCATTCTCTCCACTCACACAACTGCCCCTTATTTCAAGCCCTCATCCCTTCTTGCCTGGATGATTTCAGCAGCCTCCTAATGATCTCATCACCTGCTTTGGGGAGGGCCCAGATATTCCCTGAAGCCTTAAGAGTAGTGATTTTATGACTGTGCACACTTGTCTAAATTTCTGGAACCCATGGGATGACTGGGTGATAAAAAGTCTCTTAGCACAAGAAGTCCTAGGTGTGGATCATTCTTTATGGGTGATATGAACAATCAATCAACCTCTCTGTGTTTCTGGAAAACAGATGAAGTTGGCTACCTTAGGTTTGGGAGGGACCTACGTGATACTGCTCTTTAAGGTTTTCTAGGGACAAAATTTAATTTTAGAATATCTACATAAAAACCAATTGAAAAGGATGAAGCACCCCATCAAGTATAAGAAGATCAGACTCTATATTCCCATAAGGAAATAAGTTTCTTTGAAAAGGACGAGACACTTCAATTCAAAAACTGAATAGATATTTATTGTTCCAGAAGGTACATTGCTCTTTTATACATATTTCATAAATGATACAGGATTTTACACATGTTCAATATTTTGCCATCTGTTTAAAGGCCTTTTCTCCTTCTCCTTTTCCCTTTTCCTTCTTCCTCCCCCCACCCCCAAAAGGATTTGCCTACTGCACTGTGCTGCCAGCACACAAACAAGACACAACTTTTTTTTTTTTAAAGTAATTCACACAATTTAAAAAACCCCAACAAAAACAAAACTTGAGGAAGGCAGGAACAGAGTAGGAAAAGAAAAGGACAGAGGGACTGGAGGGGCAAACATGCATCCGTTCATTCCCACACGGTTTGTGGCAGCAGCGGCGGCGGCAATCCCAGCCCCGCGTCCCCATCTGCAAGGCACCTGGAGTCTCGGTCACTTTGTCACCTTCACACGCCTCTCGCTCACACACAAGGCTCCCAGAGGAGAGAGGAACCACAAGGAGCCCCTTGCCAAAATGAGAAATGAATCCCACGAGGGAAGAAAGCCAATCAGCTGCAGGCTAAGCTCACACCCTCCTTTCCATCCTGTCCCAGGCTTGTGAGAAACAGGATGTAGGGACATCGATTCCTGTCCTGTGACACTTATGGGAACAGGGTAGAAAAACTCGCACTGGAGGAGGGCAGGGGACCTGCCTAAGTCGTCTCTCGATTAAAAAATAGCGTGGAGAAAAATTGTGTAGAGAAAATAGTCATATGTAAAGAATAGGCAAAGGGGAGGGGAGTCATGGAAATGTGCTCTCCACTTAGGATAAAAATCCAGCCCTCGGGCTCCCTCCAACTCAGGAAAGATGGGGGCTAATCGAAGTGGAAGTCTGTGTCCTTAAGTAGTGGAGGCTCAGCCTGCGACAGAGCCCTCGGCGGAGTGCCAACAGACAGCTTGCCCGCTGTCCCACAAGCAGATGAACACTAATGTCATAATTCTGGAATTGCTACCCATCATGATTCTGAGCCAGCTTTGTAAACCTTGGATTGGATAATCCAGGTGACCCCAGATGTGGAGCAGGGAGGGAGAAGGGGAAATGGGGGGGAGAAGAGTTGGGGAGATGGGGGAGGGGGGAAAGTCGGGGAAATGGGGGGAGGGGGAGAAGAGAGAAGGAAATCTTCCTCCCGTTCAAGACTGATTATAGAAAAACTCATGCAATGTTGCCATTGATTTCTTGTGTTGATCCAGAGCACTGGGATATGTCAATTTATGAAGGTACAAGGGAATAATTCAAAGTGTCAATTATCAAACAGTCAAATGCTTTCATCGCTTATTTGGATAAAACTGTTTAAATCTAACAAACAGGTATAGAGGAGTCAGCGAAAAGGGGTGCACAAGGGAGACAAACTCCTGGTTCTCAATGGAAAAATCACTTTGCTGAAGCAAAAACCATGATGATGACTCTGACTCTCAAGCCACCTGTCTTAGGGGTTTGCTTTTCTGGTGCAGTTAGTTACTATTTTGTTTAAAAAAAATAAAGAGAAGTTAAATTAAAAAAAATCAGAGCTGGATGGGGTGCTGGTGCATTGTAGTTCTGCTGCCCCTGCAAAGATGCAGGAAGCACCCCCGAAATCACATAATCTTTGACTTTCCCAATCATATAATTACATCATTTTCATCCAGAAACTGGGTTGTTTGATTAAGACAATATTCATCAAGCCCTTTGAGACTTATATTCCACAATGCCTGATCTTCAGATTTTAACATTCTTTTTATCCAAGATCCTTTTTGTTTATTAATTAAAGGTAAAAACCCTCCACCCCCACAAACCTCCCGGCTTTCACCTGCAATTCTTTAATTAAAAAGGCAAGAGTTATAAACAGGTATTCTTCCTGCCAGGGCTCAGAGTTCCTTTACTTTATCACCGATTTGTCGCACGGGCAGATGTATTTGCAGCGGGTCTCTCAGCCTCTTGAGATCCAATTCTGCCTATAGGAGGGGAAAAAAGAGTGGTTAAAGTCATCTGCCAGGGCCCAGGAAAAAGGAAAATCACGATCGAATCCCAGAGTCTCTCAAGTAACGGGGATCCCTTTGGTATAAGTAATTCTAGCCATTAGCCACAGAGTAAGACTGGCAATCCAACGATGGGCTACAACATAGAGCTTTTCTGTTGTGGACCCAAGAATGTAATTGCTTATTCAAGAGCTGCATAAATAATTCACAGGCCAAAGCCAAGGCACAATTCACTTAGTGTGAGGTGATGCATCCTCACCAAAGGGAACTGGAGAAGAGCTGCTTTGTGAGGACAGAAAAAAATACGAAGTGATAGGTTTAAAATCCAATAAAACCATGGAAAGGAACGAAAGGACTTGCTCACCAAATCCCAGAGCAGAACTCCCTGAAAGGGAGGAAAAAAAAATCCTGTTGTATGTAAATGTAGGGAACTTAATTCACCCAGATGTGGATGGCAAAAAATATACTTAAGTTCAAGAAGGTTTTTGGAGAAGGTACGGATAATCGAGACAGGATGGCTTCTTTCGCCTCGCAGTGCCGACAGCATGCGGCCTATTCCTGGAGGCCACTTTTGGAGCCATCCTGCTGGCTTGGAGAACCGTGGGTCTGGGCACTTTCACAGGTTGGTATCGAGAATGCCTCTTTCCAGTTCAATAATCTATTAACTGTCTGGCCTGGCAGTGATTTCTAGGAGTTACTGTCTCGTTGCTTGACCTTTGCTTCTTGTCCCCTTGAGAGCGCCCATCTGAGGAGGAGGATGTGGGTCATTTCTTACAGAGAGAAACTAACAGAGGAATATAAATCTGAAATTATGATTTTAATTAAGCAGTAGATGGAATCATTAACTACCTTCTGAAGGGCTTTCTCCTTCCGTGTGCCGCACAAAGAAGGTATTTGTAATTTGTTGTTGATTTAAACGCTGTGACTCGTGACAAAAATAATTTCCCCAAATCTTAATGTTGTCATGCCATTAACAGAGAGGATGCTCCCACTGTCCCTTGGTCTGCCTGCATTAGATTTCGGCCTCCAGGTCCTGCGTGACCCCTCTCCAGCCGCCTCAGAGGAGAAGCCCAAGCAGCAGGCCTGACCTTGACCATCAGTAACAGCTACTTCTCTTGTGCTCTCCCACCCATGTTTCCTCATCTCTGTATTATCAATCACTGCCCAGGTAAGAAAAAACCAGCCCCAACCCCCCCTGTGACCTCTGGGAGTCTTGCTCCCTGTGACTCGGGCATCCAGCTCTCACTGAGATCCAGCTTCTTCCTAACAACACGATGTCCCCAACACCCAAATCGGATCTGGAAAGGGAGCCAGCGTAGCCCCAGTGACGGCCTCTCCCCTCACTATCGTCCCTCTGCGACTTCTCCTCTGATGCTCAGGGGACTGATATTTTCTGCTCAATCTGGAAAATGGTAGCTCTTCTACACCGTTTACTCAGGTATTTTTTTCCTGTTCTCTGGGAGTTCACACCTCCCCCACCTTCTTCTCCTTAACACCTCTCTTTGCACTAGGAGATTTCAACCTCCTCTCTGATGCACCCTCAAGCCCCACAACTATCCCCATTGCCTTAAATTCCACGACCTCACTCCATGTACTGTCACAGTGGATCTCAACATTACCCAGGGAGCTTTCAAGTCTGTAAAACTCTGGCATTCTTCTATCTTACCATTGTTTTCTATCATTCCATCTCTCCCTCCTAAAACCTTTCTTTACCCCCCAGACCTCTGTTCCCCTACTATTTGATACTTTTTTTCTCATTTTACTTCCGCCCTCCAGTTCCCCTATTTTTTGGTGCTTTTTCCCTTTTCTCATTTTACTTCCCATCCTTCACTTCCTTTACTTTTTGGTGCTTTTCCCCTTTTCTCATTTTACTTCCCACCCTTCACTTACTTTACTTTTTGGTGCTTTTTCCCTTTTCTCATTTTACTTCCCACCCTTCAGTTCCTTTACTTTTTGGTGCTTTTTCCCTTTTCTCATTTTACTTCCCATCCTTCAGTTCCTTTACTTTTTGGTGCTTTTCCCCTTTTCTCATTTTACTTCCCATCCTTCACTTCCTTTACTTTTTGGTGCTTTTTCCCTTTTCTCATTTTACTTCCCACCCTTCAGTTCCTTTACTTTTTGGTGCTTTTCCCCTTTTCTCATTTTACTTCCCACCCTTCACTTACTTTACTTTTTGGTGCTTTTTCCCTTTTCTCATTTTACTTCCCACCCTTCAGTTCCTTTACTTTTTGGTGCTTTTTCCCTTTTCTCATTTTACTTCCCATCCTTCAGTTCCTTTACTTTTTGGTGCTTTTCCCCTTTTCTCATTTTACTTCCCATCCTTCACTTCCTTTACTTTTTGGTGCTTTTTCCCTTTTCTCATTTTACTTCCCATCCTTCACTTACTTTACTTTTTGGTGCTTTTTCCCTTTTCTCATTTTACTTCCCATCCTTCACTTACTTTACTTTTTGGTGCTTTTCCCCTTTTCTCATTTTACTTCCCATCCTTCACTTACTTTACTTTTTGGTGCTTTTCCCCTTTTCTCATTTTACTTCCCATCCTTCAGTTCCTTTACTTTTTGGTGCTTTTTCCCTTTTCTCATTTTACTTCCCATCCTTCACTTCCTTTACTTTTTGGTGCTTTTTCCCTTTTCTCATTTTACTTCCCATCCTTCACTTACTTTACTTTTTGGTGCTTTTTCCCTTTTCTCATTTTACTTCCCATCCTTCACTTACTTTACTTTTTGGTGCTTTTCCCCTTTTCTCATTTTACTTCCCATCCTTCACTTACTTTACTTTTTGGTGCTTTTCCCCTTTTCTCATTTTACTTCCCATCCTTCAGTTCCTTTACTTTTTGGTGCTTTTCCCCTTTTCTCATTTTACTTCCCATCCTTCACTTACTTTACTTTTTGGTGCTTTTTCCCTTTTCTCATTTTACTTCCCATCCTTCACTTACTTTACTTTTTGGTGCTTTTTCCCTTTTCTCATTTTACTTCCCATCCTTCACTTACTTTACTTTTTGGTGCTTTTCCCCTTTTCTCATTTTACTTCCCATCCTTCACTTACTTTACTTTTTGGTGCTTTTCCCCTTTTCTCATTTTACTTCCCATCCTTCAGTTCCTTTACTTTTTGGTGCTTTTCCCCTTTTCTCATTTTACCTTCCACCTTGGGCTCTCATTGCAGCAAGGCAATCCTTTTATTTCCCCCCCCCCTTTCTTGAACCTCCCCACCTTCCCACTCTCTCTCACCAAGAGAACAGCCATTCAATGTTGAAAGCCCTCTTCTCACTAGTGTTTCTCCTGCTTTACTTCCTTCCCCCAGTTTCTGGCAATGAAGCCCTTCTCTGTGCCAGGGAAAAAGGTTGATTCTAACTAACCCTTGTGTCTTCTCCAACACAACATTCTCGATCACTTCTCTCTCATTAATTGGTCCCTTCTTGCTTTCAACTATGATCCAACCTGCTCCACACTTCCCTAGACCCTGATGTCCCCGGACACTAGTATCTGACATTTCTCCTCCTTTTCTCAGCCAAACTCCTTGAAAATGCTGTTGACACTTGCTGCCTACCTTTCCCCTTCTCTCACTTCAGCCCTTTGTGATCTGGCTTCTGACCTTATTGCTCAACTGAAACCACGTTCTCCAAAGCTTACCAGGGATCTAAACTGCCAAATACAGTGGGTTTTTTTTCCCCACTACATCTTCCTCAAACTAGATGCTTCCTTCCTTTGGCAATGCTGACCACCCTTCTCTTTGGGATTTTTTTTTAACCCTTACTCTTTTGTCTCCCTTGTGGTTAATCATCACTGATGTCTCCTCTGCTGGTTCAGCATCTAAATTACGTTGACTAACGACGGGTTTTCCCCAAGGCTGTCATCGGCCCTCCGTTCCTTTCTCTCTGCCCACTCCTACCTTAGCTCTCGTGGGTTTAATTATTTTCTCCATGTAGCTAACTCACAGGTTGGTACATCCAGCCCCTGAGCCTCAGGCCCCTTATTATCCATTGCCTAGTGGATATTTTAAACTGAATTATCCGTAGCCATCTTAAACTCATTTTGGATCTTCCGCAGAGCCTAACCTCTTTATTTCTGTCAAAGACACCATTCTGGTTTATCAATGTCAACCGTATCCTGGACTCCTCACTTGCCCCTGCCCTACTTATCCAATGGCTACCAAATGTTCTTGTTTCTACCTTGCCATCATGTCCCACATCTGCGCCCTTCTCTACCCATCTTAGTTAAGATCATCTATCACAGTGGTCCCGGAACTGGTGACGTGGCTTAATTAAGTCTCTCTGCACTTAGTGACTTTCCTTAATCTATCACTTTCTTAATTAACTCCACTGCCCTCCTCTGGCCTCAAGAATCAAATGTAAATGCTTCTTTTAGGTTTTAAAGCTTTTCACAAACGTATCCGCTCCCCAGGCCTGTAATTCACTGCAATCCCAACTCAGATAATCGCTTTTACTTCAAAATGGAGGCAATGCCTGGTCCCTCACAAACAACCCCATAGTCACTTTATGTTTATTCTCTACATACTCACATATGCCCTTATTATGTCTTGTTGTGATGGATATTCCTGGAGAGCGAGGGCCATGTCATTTATAGTATTTAAATCCCAGGACAGAGAAATGTGTTCTACATATGATAGACATCAAATACATGTTTGTTGATGGATTCTTGTAGAATTTCCCTGTTTTATGGAGAACACTGGGTACTGAGTAAAGGTTAGGGTTGGTGTGTTTTCAGTTTTATTTCTGCAGAATTTTCTATTACCTGAGCAATTGCATCCTTAAGTCGATTGTATTTCTCTAGGTCAAAACGCGTCTTTTTGGCTCCTTTATGGAAAAATAATAGGTATTGTCTGTCTCTGGCCTCTGGGTAAACATATTCCTATAAAAAAGAGAAGGAATTGCATAATTAATATCTAGTTAAGTTTCAAAGCAGGCACTTCACAATTTACTATACCTAACATATATGTAATTTGAATAAACACTTAAGCACACACTTTGTAGGTTCTAAATATTTACTGATGATGAGGGAATATTGGGTTGCTGGAAAAGATATGGTAAAAACATTACTAGGAAAGCAATATTTCCCTGCAATTCTATCACCCTCCTGCTCTAGATCCGAGTCCTCAGCAAAAAATGGCAATGGTGACGGACCCCGACGATGCGAGTCCACACGATACTGACTCTTTTGCTTTTAGGTGAATTCTAGCTTTCATTATTCAGCTTCTTTTCCATATTATAGGGGTCACCTCCTGTTCACGGCTTCCTGAAGATCTACTCTCACAACCTTTGATGGTCTCTTTAATTTTATGGTTTCAAGAAGTTGTCATGAAGCCCCTTTGGAACGCACGGATGTGGGGCCTGCTGAAAGGTCATTAGCTGCACCAATCACATTCCAGCATCCGTTCAGAAGTGAACTGAGATTGCTTGGGGCACAAAAAAGGTTCTCTCACTTCATGGCTGTCAGTCAACACAAGCTGGGTAAGAACGTTCTATAGAGTGATTAGAAATATCCTTTAATAGTTAATATTTTCTTTGGCAAGGCAGAAATAAGGACTATTCACAGCTGTTTTTCACAGATGATGGCAAGTCCCTGTTTTATGGGGACTGTTCTGTGATTTGCCACATGAGGGCAGTAAAGCTATGATTCCAGGACTATGCATGGAGAAAAAGCTTTTAGAATGACTCACTGTACAGGGATTTTGGAGCTAGAAAAGTCCTTAGTTCAATATCTATAAAAATGGGAAAAAAAAAAAAAAAAAAAGCTAAGGCCTGGAGAAATGAACCTATCCAAAGTCCCCAACAGGACACTGGAAATCCTAAAATCTGATAAGGAGCCTATTTGATGAACGGGAAGGCCTTGTGCTCAATTCAATGGATTCATTTGCTGGACAAATATTTAGAAAGTAAGAGTTCCATTTAAGCAGCAATTATTTCTTTCACATGTCTTTATATTTTATTCAATAGATGACTTCAGAATTTGATAAGAAAAGTGAGGTTGGAAGACATATTAACTATGTATACCATAAATATTTCATGGGCTAGAAGGCAAATAAAAGGAAATTTCATTTCTAGGTGATTCTTTCTCGTCTTCCTTAGATTTCCCTTCTTTTGTGCGATGATTCCAGAAAAGCTGTGAGGGAAGGGTCCGGACGTTTTAGAACAGGATTTGCTGACTATGAAGCCGGAAGCAGCTGTAGTATGTAAGATGTGTAGCAAGAGGAATAATTGGTCATTAGAAATTGGCTGCAGCATTTGCTGTGCAGTCGCTTTTCGGTCACGTCTGAGTCTCTGTAACCCCATCTGGGGTTTTCTTGGCAAGGACCCTGGAGAGGTTGGCCATTTCTTTCTCCAGCTCATTTTACAGATGGGGAAACTGAGGCAAACAGGGTGAAGTGACTTGTCCAGGGTCCCACGGCTAGGAAGTGGCTGAAGCCCGATTTAAACTCCTGGAGATGAGTTTTCCTGACTCTAGGCCCCGCTTGGTGCCCCTTCGCTGCTCAGGCATTAGGAGTTAGCTGAGGTTCGTTCACTTATGCAGTAAACATCTGAGTGACTCCATGTCCAAGCGCCCCAGTAACAGCACGGGTCGTATTTGGAGAAGAGTAAATAATCACAAGGCTGATGTGGAGGATGCTCGTCAAGGAAGCGAAAGCTGGGAAGAGGCTCTGCGCCAGCTTGTGCCGCGGGCAGGAATCTGGATGTGGAGGAGAGCGACGAATGTCGGAGCCCCATTAGGACTGGAGGAAGAGGAAGGATCGTTCTGGGATGACTCAGGGGACTCAGGGGCAATCTCCTCATTACAGAGGAAGGGGACGGCCGTGTTCAAGGTCACAGGTTTGTTTCCAGAGACGGACAGGGATGTCGGCTGAAGATGAAACAGCATTCAGGACAGAATTCTTCCTCGGCTCTGTGGCCGGTTCTTGTCCACCCAACCTGGGAATTTATCCTAAGAGGAGGCTGATGGCTCTGGGTCCCCCTGAGCTTGCCGTGAAAGGATCAGAAATAGCCCTTGTGTTTGTGCCCCTAACATGACTGCCTCAGTCTGAATGCTTCTGGAGTTCAGGAAACGTGGCAACCAGCTTCTGGCATTGGCAGCAGGCATTTAATGAATATTTCTTGAATGAACAAGTAAATGCGGGTATCTGTTGTATCACCCCCTACCTAGACTGTAGGCTCCTGCTCACAGCATGCAATAGATCTTTGGGGATGGATGAGCTGTTCCAAGTTCATGCCAGCAAAAAGTGATCCTCTTAATTATTAAAATATGTAAAATCAACTGTGGGGAGATTTATTAAAAGGTGCTGAAGTTTTAAGATCACAAAAAGATGCTAAGAAACATAGTGCTATATTATGGGGCAGCCACTGTAATCGAATCAGAATTTTAAAGAGGAATAAGAATCAGCCATTATTTAGAGGCCATGATACACAGTGCCCTTACACAGTAGTAAGAAAAATTCCCCTTACTTTAACGATAAGAAGACTCAGTGTCAAGAGCTAAGTGACCCCTATTATCCCAAGTAAACGAGCTCTTACTTTCTACTCATCCCAGTAGCAACTATATAAAAATGTAAGGTTGGTTTCCTGCTTCCATCTGTCTTTAACAGAAATGTCTATAGGAAATAAAGTTATATTATTTGATCTTATATTTAAAATATTGCTCCAAAGCTTTCTAGCTTTCCTCAAGCTTTTCATGGCACCTTTTGTCACTTTCTCAGCTGAGAACACATCAACTTATTTGTTTAGCTGTTTTCAGCATGTCTGACTCTTTGGGGCTCCTTTTTTTTCCCCAAAGATACTGGAGTGGATTTCCCACTTCCTTCTCCAGTTCATTTGACATATGAGGAAATGGAGGCAAAAAGGGATGTGTCCAAGGCAAAATTTGAACTCCACTTGGCAAGTGAACTCTTCACTTCCGTCTCCGTAAGTCCCGCGGCTTGCCATTATTATCTCTGAGATCAAACTTGGGTCTTCCATTTGGCATTTAAGGCTCTCCCCGTCTTGGTCTCTGCCTGTTCCCCCAATATTCTCACACTTTGCTCCCTCCACTCCCAAACCCAACACTCTAAGAATCAATAATTCCAGCCTCCGCGATGTGCCTCACGGACGATACTTCATCTCTCCTTTTCCTGGCTGTCCCCCTTGTCCACAAAGCTGCCCCTTTGCCTCTTCCATGTCCTAGAGTTAGTTCAAACACCACTCTGCTGGAAGCTTTTCCCAGCCCCCTTAGTCTGTTTTAGGTAATCATTCCTCCCTCTGTACCTGTCTTCTAGGTACCTGTTTATTTACCAGCTGTCTCTGCTGCTGGCACAGCCTTGCTTGGAAGCAAGGACTGTTTTTGCCTTTCTTTGTACCCCTAAGACTTTGTGCAGTGGATTACACAGGACAAGCACTTAATGAAAGCTTGTTGACAATTGGGAGAATTAGATAATAGTGAATTCTTCCTCTTCTTGCAGTAGAATTGTCATTTATAAGCCGTTCACAAGCAGAAGGTTAAAATGATGTTGCTGTCTTTTACAGATAAGCCTTAGAAAAATCAGCTCTTTCTGTTTCAGAAGGAGAAGGTCCCAAACTTAATATCTTTCTTGAACCACTAATCCCACAGCCAAATAATGAGAGGTCAGCAATACCCCCTTACTCTAAGGAGCAGAAAGCTTTTTATAGTCATCATCGGCACTCCTTGCCACTTCTGTTTGCTAGATCAGAGTCCAGACTTAGAAAATCTAGCTGGCTCCCAAAGTGGCAGTGCAGTGCTTTCTAATCTGGCTGGCCATTTATAGCATTGGGAAATTGTGATGGAGCTAGACAAGGGCGCTTCGTAACACCTGGGACCTGCCACAAGCAGTGCTCAAGAGTCTCACCTGGCGTGTCATCACAAAGTACGCATACGTTGCCATGGCACTTCCATATGTAATGAAGTAGGTGACTGGCTCCATGATGTCCCACGAGTACTCCCACCAGGTGAGCCGGGCCAGAATGCCAAACTGTGTGGCCATGTAGGCCAGCCCACCCCATAGCACCAAGGTGGTCCTCTTCTCTGCTTTCCTGCTGATCTCAATCCGAACCTGCAGCAAACAAACAGTTAAATAGCATTTTGATATAGAACCAAGTTATTCTCCTGAGTGAAAATTGCTCTGTGATTATCTTGGTGTCTGAGACACTTGATCAGGGCACAAGTCAGTATTGCTTCTAGTAACTATAATCTATATTTCAATACTGTATCTATAGTTCTTACTGGGTGCCATCACCCCTTAAATGGAACAACTAGCACCATTTTGTTAGCGCTGCTTTATGTTTCACTCCTCAAAAAGCTTCAGAGCAGAGCTGATGGATTCCCTTCTCAACCCTCTATTCCATGTCCTAGCGACATATTATTTTTGCTAGATAGGAAAGGAATCAAGCTGGAATTAATCTGCCTAGTGATTTCTTCCGGCTTCCTTTAAAAAGGGAGAAGACCTTTTTAAAGGTCAGGAGACCCCAACTCTCTCCATAAAAGGGAACTTTCCTCAAAGCTTGTTTCTGAGTTGCAAACTACATTCTGATGCCAGGAAATTCAGTATTATTCCATTTAAATGTCATACCTCTTGACATTTTGATGGCTTCCAAAAATTCTCGGTGTAGAAGTGCTTGGGAAAATGTCTATTACAAACATAGATAACTTGGTTAAAGTCCGAGGATGGGAGACTGGAAGCTGGAAAGGTACTTAGATATCATCCAATCCAACTCCCTCATTTTTAGAGATGAAGAAACACGGGCTTAAGGCAAGTCAGTGCTAAGGATCCCAGAGCTAATTAATAAGTGTCTGACACTCTAAGCCCACTGCCTATCCACTATGCAACGCTGCCTCTCCAAAAACAACCACCAAAACCCCATAAACCTTTGCAGAGAAGTCCTTACCTAGCTCGTTACCAGCTCCAAATTAAGGGTAGTATGGCTGGACTAAAAAGCTCAAAGGTCTATCAACGAGCTATTCCTCTGCAGGCCTTTCCTGGGCACTTTGCCACAGCTCAAGTACCCGCCCCAGAGGAGTCTGCAGTGGGCAGGAGCCGACAACAACGTGCTGCTGTGGGAAGGCTCATGGCTCATGAAGGATGGGAAGCCTTATGTCAGTCACCTTTTCCAGGGGAGCGAGTTGCTCTCTGAGATCTTCTAATCTTTCCACAAGCTCCTTTTCTTTACTCAGCTGGTGCTGCTCAATGCACAGTGTGGTGTAGAGCTGCTGGACCAACGTCTTCACATCATTCAGCGTGGCTGCATTTTCATGGCCGAGGAGGTCTGAAAGCAAGGGGCAGAACATTTCTGAGTAAATCTTCATCTAAAGCAATTATTTCTGCATCCGCTGGGTAGGGCTAGAAACAAGTAGCAGGACTATGCAAGCTTTTTACCTTAAAATGGTCTTTGTGACAAATGAAGAAGTGGACAGCCCTTACTGGCTGCACATTTTCTGTAAGATTCTAGCAGATAAATTCACATTTGAGCATTTCAAAGTTTTTGACAGTAATATCAATTTTGAATATTTTCAGTAGTCAAATGAGTCACAGTTAAACTGTTTATTAAAATAATGTAAATAATGATAAGCTGCCTCAGAATAATAAATGTATTTTGTATTATTCAATGCAATTGGAATGGAGAATAATTTTTTAAAACTACCTTGCTTCTTATTAACATATGTATTGCAGTTTACTTGTGGCTCTGATATTTTATTAGTCATTTTCCCTTGTGGTGACCTTCTAAGAGGCAATTATTCGAGATGTTTAAATTTCAAATCACAGATGGATGCTTGAGGTTACATTGGGTACCCATGAAATATTAAATCACAGTGCATGCTTCTACAGAGGATCTAGAGAAAGACATCAACAAGAATCTGACAGCACGCATGAATGGGCTGCAAGTCCCAGACCAACAAGTTGATGAACCCTATTAAGGAAGTTAAAATTCCATAGGATGCGAGCTTGAGCCGGGCTCAATTTCAGGCTGGCCACAGAGTAGCACACTTTTTAGTTATGTCCAAGTTATCGGTAAAGAGACTGCAATCAGCATCGATTGAGGGAGTAACCTTCTGATGCAATTGCAAATCCATTTACGTGCTGAAGTGAGTGTCATTAACAAAATAAAGCAACTAGCAGCAGAAATCTATCTCCATATACTTTCTGCGAGCGGTCCCACTGCCCACTGTTCTGTCATCCTTCTTACTGAGAAACGGGGATGACAGGCTTTAATGCTGTTCACACACCAGCCCTTTGGAGGCCCATCTTTCTATGGATCGTGTGTGTGAGACACCCCCAGCACCTGGCACTTCCTCAAGCTGGGCAGCTCGTTTCCTAAACACTTTTCTGTCATTCTATATGTCATTCTCTCCCTATAAATCCTCTGCAAAGCATCCCCCAGAGAGCTGGGCAGGGGAAAGGGACGGCCCCGAGTTCTCTTGGCAGTCAGTGGATACTGAGGTCGCACGAGGGCTGTGTCTGGGATCCCTGATCTTTATGCAAGGCCAGCCTCTCTCATCCTGCAGTCAGACATCCTCCTTGCATCCCTCCCTCCAGCCTCCTGCTCCCTTTTTTTGTGGGCAATGCCCCTGCCAACCAGGTGCCTCTCCACTGCCCACTGGGTGATCTACAACTTTAATCCTTCTGTAACCGTATGACAGCCACAGATCATCCACCGCCCGAAGACGGCTGATGTTAAACATGGAGGCTTTTGTTGCAAGGACAACCTTGAGTTTACTGGAAGCACAACACAATTTTCCTGTAGCAAAACAGCTCATCTTTTTCCTGCTCATTTGTGGGCCCACTTTATCATCCGACCAAAATCTATGACATGAGAAAGCAGCTCCTGAGGTTGTAATCTGAACAGGAATTTCTCTCCATTTTTTTTTTCTATGTGGATAATTAAGCAGAATGTTTCCCAGGGTTTGGGGATTTCACTTAGAGGCATTGTAGTGTCCCAGGGCTTAATAACATCAGCACAATGTCATCTGCAAACAGGAGCATCTGCAGGCTCTTACTACTTATGGAAATTGTCTTTTCCATTGGGGTTCTTTCTGGGATACCCCAATAAAAGAAATAAACACCTCTAGTGAGCACATGTCTCCCAATGTAATGCTTTTCTGGATGTTAATCATCAGGTCCAAATAAAATTATTTTGTTGTTTCTTTCAAAGAATCTTGTATAACATAGGCATGGAAGATACCTTGCTAGACTAGAAGCCTTTAAGATTCTACAGAAAAAAAATCCTTGTTTTAAATAATTAACAACCAAGAAGCATAAAATGATCTTGTCATCTCTATACTTTTCATTCAATTTTGTAACTAAAAAATGTGGCACATTAAGATCACTTGTGAAAACCTGCTTTCTCATCCTTTCATCAAGCATGCTATCAATGCTTATGTAAATAATTTACTAAAGTCTTCTTGTATGTTTTTTCCCCTTAAATATTTTTTCAATGAACAACAATCTATTTTCTTTCCAACAACTGAGGTGGGAAGGTAGTGGTGGTAGTGGGGAGGAAAACAAAAACCTTGTAACCAATATACGTAGACAAGCAAACAAATGCCCATATTGGTCATGTCCAAAAAATCCCAAAGCCCCAAACCAAGCATGTCTTATTTTGTATACTATTTCATCACCTCTCTGTAAGGAGGTGAATAGAACGCTTCATTACTGATTCTCTGGGATTGATGGTCATTATGACAGATGATCACTGTATCGAATAGAGTTAATTAGTAAATTTTTAAAATAATGTTACTGTACAAATTTTTCTCTTAATTCACTGCTTTTTGCAATTAGTTCATACAAATCTTTCCAACTTTCTCTGAAATCATCCTTTTCATCATTTCTTATAGAAGAATAAATAATCCGGTACATGCATATACCATAATTTCTTCAGCCATTTTCCAACTGATGAGCACTCTTTTTTAGTTTTCAGTTCTTTGTCACTACAAAAAAGAGCTGTTGTATTTATATATATACATATATATATATATATATATATATATATATATGTCCTTTCTCTCTTCCTGACTGTAGATTATGTTCATAAATATTATTGAGACATAGAAAGCTGTTACATAGGGACTTCTGGCCAAGACAGTTTCTTGAAAAGAGGCAGCATCCCCACTCCCACAGTTCTATTCTAGTAAAAATCTAAAGATAGTCCTAGAATAAATAATAATCAAGGAATCCAGTGAGAGATTTCAGTGTCTTCCTCTCTGTTTGTCTCTCTGTCTCTGTCTCTGACTCACTCTCACATATACACACTTAGAAGCTCATGAGTAGGAAAGTGGCCCAAATATCAGGGCCAGTGAAGGATAATTAGATGGTAGCCTCCAAGGATAACTGAGATGACCAGAGGCACAGCACAGCATTCCCCTGAGAAGGCCCCAAGGTAGCTGACAACCTATAGCACAGCTCTTGGAAGTAACTGGGAATAGCTACGACCAAGTCTGATCATGGCAGTCCTCAGACCAAGACGTAACCCAGTTCTAGAGATTACTAAGGATTCTGAGCTAAGAGGTCACAGAGGTACCCAAAGAGTCAGCACTCTGAATTTTAAAGCTCTAAGAAGCTCTAACCCAAGTGACATAGGCTGAGATCAAACATGGCTGACCACCTCACCCAGAAGCACCACTGAGGGCAGAGCCCTTGGAACAATATTCTAATTTAGGACTTAAGGATTAAATAGATGAGTAAAAATATAAATATGATAAAGGATTCCAATTGATCCAGAGATAGACAAAAATCCAATTTGGAAGGGAAAAAAATAACCTCACAGATACCAGTACACACCTGTCAGGTTGACTAGAATGACAGGGAAAGATAATACAGAATGTTGGAGGGGCTGTGGGAATACAGGGACACTGATGCATTGTTGGTGGAGTTGTGAAAGAATCCAGCCATTCTGGAGAGTAATCTGGAACTATGTCCAAAAAGTTATCAAACTGTGCATACCCTTTGATCCAGCATTGCTGCTATTGGGCTTATATCCCAAAGAATTACTAAAGAGCTGAAAGGGACCTGTATGTGCCAAAATGTTTGTGGCAGCTCTTTTCATAGTGGCTAGAAACTGGAAGATGAATGGATGTCCATCAATTGCAGAATGGTTGGGTAAAGTATGGTATATGAAGGTTATGGAATATTATTGTTCTGTAAGAAATGACCAGCAGGAGGAATACAGAGAGGCTTAGAGAGACTTACATCAACTGATGCTGAGTGAAATGAGCAGAACCAGGAGATCACTATATACTTCAACAATGATACTATGAGATGATCAACTCTGATGGGTGTGGCCCTCTTCAACAATGAGATGAATCAAATCAGTTCCAATAGAGCAGTAATGAACTGAACCAGCTACACCCAGCGAAAGAACTCCCAATCCCTCTATTTTTGTCCACCAGCACTTTAGATTTCCTTCACAGGCTACACTATTTCAAAGTCTAATTCTTTTTGTACAGCAAAACAACTGTTTGGACATGCATACACATATTGTACTTAATTTATACTTTAACATATGTAACATGTATTGGTCAACCTGCCATCTGGAGGAGGGGGGGGGATAGAGGGAAGGAAGGGAAAAACTGGAACAAAAGGCTTGGCAATTGTCAGTGCTGTAAAATTACCCATGCATATATCTGGTAAATAAAAAGCTATAATAAAAAAAATAAAATTAAAAAAATAACCTCACAGCAAATGCTAGCAGAGACTCTTGTAACTGAATATAGGGGTCAGAAAATTATGATTTATTATCAGTAAATGTTTGATTTGTATACTTATTTTATATACCTATACCCAGAGTCATATAAAAAATTTTTGGGCAAAGAGGGGATCATAAGTGGAAAAAAGTTTAAGAAGCCCTGCTCTAGAATAATGTCAGTTTTTATACAATGTCAGGTGACATAAACAGCTGTGAAATATGCATATTCCTTTCTATTTTCATTCAATAATTGCTAAGCATGTATCATATCTAACTTTCTATTGTTATAATCAGGTCCTTTCTTGTTTATATTTTTGTAAGATTTGTCTAGGTTTAAGTCAGGGGTACACCCAGTGTAAGGAAACCAGAAGGTAAGGAGGTGTATAATGCCTTTTAGAAAGATTTTCATCCAAGATGGTTAAGAAGTTCTGGAATTTAAAGAGTCTCAACTTATCTGGAATATTCATTTGTATAAAATAGTTCATCCAGAATAATGCAACATGAATGAAATGTGTCATTGTATTTAGGTGTTGGCTAAATAAGTGTGAATTGATATACTCTTCAGAACTAATACTGTACTAGGAACATGGGTGACACACATTATCAAACTGAATTATACTCTAAAATTAGCTAGAAATTACTCAATTTTTAAACAGTCTGTTCCTCAAGATTACCCATGAAACTTCCTTACATGAAACATAGTGTTTTCAAAAATACCTCTCCCATATGTTCCCCAACCCATAAAAGAGATATTTACTTCTCTTTGGTGGTCGAACATGATATGATGAATCATTAATGACCAATTTGAAGTCATCAAGGAGCAAGAGGTCTATCCCTGTTGAGGAGGCGACACGAACACCATCTGTAAGAAATTAAAATAAAACTTTTCATGTGGTTTCTAATTATTTTTACAGAAAGGTCAGTGATGACAGATCTTCCAAATCAAGTTAGACACAAGGCCCAATTATTTTAATTTTTAAAAATGGTTTTACTCCTTTTGAATTTCATTTAACAGTTCTTCATAAATACTAACTCCTAAAGAGAGCACATACTATCTGTTGCCACTGGCAGTATATTTTATCCAATTATCTTAAATTATGTGTTCACAGTTCCTTACTATCATAACAAGTGCAAAGATGAGGACAATGGAAAACTGAAGAGATGTGTTAAGTGCCTTGCCCACAATATGCACTTAAATTTTTTTTATCTGAATTAAATATCAAAAAGAGAAGTAGAGTAATAAAAGAAAAAAAAAAAGAACAGGGTGCTCTGCTGAATTCACTTGGCTTTATTTGATTTGGAAGAATATCATAATTAGTGTATGGCCAAAGAGTAATAAGAACACTGGCCACTGTAAGTCTTCTTAGCTAAAAATCTATAGGAATAGAAATCCACACAGATTTTCCATCATCTTAAATGGTCATAATGGTAGTTATCTGTACAGAGAACCTTTGTATTTTCATTACAACAGCTTATATACTTGTGAATACAATAAATATTAATTATTCTGTAAAGGTTCAGGCTGGATGTAATGGAGGATCCCAAATGGGCTCATCATTCTTAATAAGTTGAAGTGAAGGTAGTTCTCACAGTTCTATTGGTTCTTTTCTTCAGGACTGTTTAAAGCTATTTTAAAATTAATGACTTAAAAAAAACTCTATGTCGTTGCTTCAGCACAGAAATTTTATGTCTTCTATATACTGATTTCTTTCAAATTTAAAAAATTCCAACTTTAATGAACTCCAATAAGAATAAACATTTCTATATATGAAATAGGGCAGAAAGACACAATCAACGAGTAAATATTTAGTAAGCCTACTATGTACCAGGCACCATGCTTAGTACTGGTGATAAAGAAAGTGGCAAAAGACAGTTCTTGCCCTCAAGAAGCTTACATTCTGTGTCTGTTTCCTTCTTGATTTTCTTCGGTTTTCTTCTCTGCATTTTAAAAAAGGCTTCCATGGGTCTTTTCTCTTCTTCTTGGAAATACTATCACTTGCTTCTCCCCACCTCCCACATTAAAAAGAAAAACCCAGTCACAAACTACCAAGGTCAAGAAAAACAAATCCATCCCTTGGCCAAGAATGACTCATCCTTCAGCCCAGTGGTGGGAGGTAAGCTTTGACATCTGTCCTTTATCCTCAATGCTAGATCATTATACAGATCGTCCATCTGAAGTTTATGAAAAACGTCTCTACAGTGTCATTGTTACTGAATAAATTTTCTCCTGGCTCTTCCCATTGCACTTTGCATATTTCTGAGTTTCACTGAAAACCATTCTTTTTCCGTTGTCATTTCTGACAGCGTAATAACATTCTATTTAGATATCTTATTTTTTCAGCCATTTCCCAGCTGATGAGTAAACTTCCCTTCTTTTTGTCTCCCATTCTTTGCAACAACAAAAATGTTGGGATATAAGTCTAAAAGTGGATTTGTTTTTTGTCAAAGGGTATGCAAAGTTTGTTGACTTTGGGGACAGAGTTCTAAATTGATTTCCAGAATCAGTTGGACCAATTCACAGTGTATCTCTTTTCCTATCCAACAATTACAAATATTTTTGGTGACATTTTTGAAAATCTGACAGGTGTGAGGTTGAATAACAGAGTTTTTAATTTGCATTTTGTTGTTAGTTATTTAGAACATTTTTTATGTTGATAGCTTGGATGTATTCCTTAGATAATTGTTTATATCCTTTGATCATTTATTTATTGGATAGCTGACATTCATTAAATACATTCTTATGTATTTAAATTAATCCCTAGAAAGCTTGGAATGGAAACCATTTTCAGAGGAATTTGCTACAAATTCATTTCCATTTTGTTATTTTGCTTCTGATATCAATTGAATTCATTGGTACAAAAAATACTGATTGCAATGTGACTAACCAGAATGGTACATTTCATCTTCTAAGATCCTTTCTATCTTTTGTTTGGTTAAGGGCTACTCCCCCCCATCCATAACTAAGAAAGTTATTTTTTGCCTTGCTCCTTGATTATATATGACCTTTTATATCTAAGTTATGTATTAAGATATATGGTGAAAAATTATCTAAATCTAATTTCTGCCAGACTGTTTTCTATATGTGTATGTATGTGTGCATAATGCATATGTTTGTATAGAAATAGATATCTCCCTACTTGCAGAGATCTGTCTATATATACATATGTAGATGTCATACACATATAGATATCTATAAATCTCTCTCTCTCTCTCTCTCTCTTTATATATATATATATATATATATATATATATATATATATGTATAGTAAGTCCTGACTTGAGAAGTTGCAATCTTCATAAGTGTTCATTTCAATTACTATACTCATTTGATTTTGCATGTTATATATTTGCTGGTCAACTTCTCTATTTTTTAGCCAGTACTAAATCATTCTGGTAAGTACTACTTTGAAGTACTGTTTGAGATAAAATGTTGCTAAGTTCCCTTTTGCCCTGAGGTTTTGTTTTGAATTTTTAAAAAATCATTTTCTTTGGGAATATCAACCTTTTGTTGTTTCAGATTAATTTTATTACTATTTTGTTCCCTTCTCTAAATGCTAATTTGATTGGTATGCCCCAAACTATTGAGATAGTACTGTCATTTGTATTATGGTGGACCATCCCAACCATGAGCAATTAATCTTTCTCCACATATTTAATTCTGCCTTTATTTCTAAAGGTATTTTATATTTATATTCAGAAATTTTCCTGCATGGATTTTTATATGTCAGCTTTCAAATATAATATATATCCTGTAGTTATTCTGAATAGAATTTGTCTTTCCATTTCTTCCTACTGTGCTTTGTTGATAACATTTAGAAAGGTTGATGATTTGTGTACATTTATTTGATATCCTGTTTCTTTGCTAAAGTTTCCACTTCAATGAATCTTTAAATAGTCATTCTTGGGTACTCTACATAGATCATAGCATATGTAAAATCAGAAATTTTCGTTCCTCTTTGAGTATTCCTATAGCCCTTATTTTTAGCACTATGTCAACTATCAACAGTAATAAATGTACATTTGTACTTTACTTAGGATCTTAACAAGAATCTACTTTATCACTATTAAATGTAATAGTAGCTACTAGTTTTAGTTTTTCAGCTGAGAAGACCAAAGCAATTCTACTTTGTCTGTAATTCTTCTCTCTTGTCCATCATGCTTTAGATTGCAACATGACCCCTCCACCCACTTCCTTTGGAATCCTCCTTACTGATAGGACAGCAAGGACAGTCCTATTGATTAGGGCAGGGTTATAAGAAACAGCTGACCTGAAAAAGAGCCTTTCCTGTTACTAGTCCAGCAACAGGCCTGTCCAATTATAGGGTACCACCTCTCCTATTCCTACCCTATAAGGCCCCAGAAACATCCTTGTCCAATCCTGACGTACCCCATACCCAATTCATCTCCTGTTTAAATTGAAACCTACATAAGATTTATTCTTTAGTTCCTCAGGGAGTCTCTGCCCTTGTGGTGGTGCTCCCTTGCTGGAGAACTCAATAAACCGGTTCCTAAATTTATGGTACTGGGTTATGGTTTTGGTTCTGTTTCTGTTTCTTTTTTGTTTTTTGTTTTTGCCACACTGTAATTTTACACATAACACTATTTGTCAAATTATGTAATAATCCATTTACTCTTAGTTTTTACTGTTTCTTTTTAACAAAAATGGGTCCTTAAATTTGCATTTATTGATACAATTATATAGATTTATATATATTTTTAAATTACTATTATCTATTGAATCAACCCTGCCTTCCTGGTATAAATCCAACCTTGTTATAGTGCATAAGCTTTTTGACATGTCTTTGTAGCTAATATTTAAATTAATATTTTATTTAAAATTTTTGCATTAATATCAATTTGTGCTATTGCTCTATGCTGCTCTTTTTCTCTTTTGCCTCTTGCTGATTTAGGTATTAAGACCATGTTTGTATTATAGAAGGAATTTAGTTAAGATCCTTTCTTTTCCTTGTTTTGCAAACATCAATGCAATATTGGAATCATTCTTTGAGTGTCTGATAGAATTAATTTGCAAATCCATCTGGTACTGGGGATTTTTTTCTTTGAGAGTTAATTATTCCATTTCTTTTTCTGGGTTATGATTATTTAAATATTCTAAGTACAGATCTGTTAATATAGATATTTTATATTTTTATAGATATTCATCCAGTTAAATTGTCAGTTCTGTTGGCATACAACTATTCAAAATAGCTATGTGAAGCTCTTTTTTTTTTGGAAGAGGGGATTTTTAATAATTTAATTTTAAAAAATTGATTTATTTTTCCTCTCTCTTACTTCTTCCCTCTCCAAATGAGGAAAAGAGAAAAACAACCTTATAACAAATCTGCAGATCCAAGCAAAACAAATTTCTGCATTGCTTATATCCAAAATATATGTATTATTCTGCATCCTGAATGCATCATCTTCATGTTTAAAAGATTTTTTTTAATATGGTGGCTGGTCATTACATTGATCAGAGTTCTTAGATTTTTCAAAATTTTTCTTTGCTATTTTTTTTTCAAAGAATAAATTGTTCTCCTAATTCTTCTTACTTCATTCTACAACCCTTCCCAGAATCCTGTGAAATCATCCCTTTCATTTCTTGTATCACATTATTATTCCATTATATTCATATAACATCATTTATTCAGCCATTTCCCAATTGATGGGCATTCTCTCAATTTCCAATTCTTTGCCAGTACAAAAATATTTTTGTGCCATGTGCACCCTTTTCCTCTTTCTTTTGTTGTTATTTCTTATTCTCCTCTTGTCTTTCTGACAGCTTCTCCGTCTCCTTTACCAGTTCTTTATCCAGGTCTACCCATTAATTGTTGAGTGTCCATCTTTTGGGACTTTCTTTTCTTTCTCAGTTGGTGATTTTATCATCTCCCATGGGTTAAAGCATCATCTCTATGACATGATTCTCACATTTATTTATTTAGCCATAACCTCTCTTTTCACTTTCGGTCTCATATCACCAACCACTTATTCAATATTCTGAACTGGATGTTTCATAAACATCTCAAATTTAGCATACTTAAAGGACAAATCATTACTTTTCTCCCCAAATCCCTCTGAACTTCCTTCACTCAAGTTCAGTAGCGAGGTGTTCCTCCTTATTTTCTCACCACACATATCTAAATCTATTGCAAAATCTTGTAAATTCTAGCTTTATAAAATAGCTCTCATATCTCCCTTCACTCACATACCTTGCTAGTGCAGACTTTTATCTCAGTGGTGAATTATAAATAAGTGTATGATGTATGCCTTTCCTTCCTTATCAAGTAATCAGTAGAGCTATATCTCATTTTCCTTAGATAATATTTAGATCTTAAATTTTAATTAGATTTATCTAGATCTGAGGGGGTTACACTGGCTATTTTAATTTTATTATTTCTTTCTGTTAATCACTTACCTTTTCCTTTAAGTATTTAGATATGATGCTATTCAGTACATCTATTTTAAGTATAGACATGAATTCATATCTATATCTATAGAATCTATAGAACAAAAGTAATGAAATTTCCTGTTTATCTCTTTTAGTTAAGTCCATTTTTACTGTTGCCTTCTCTGAAATCATGATTGTTAGTTACCTTTGCTTTTTTGTGTTTACCTATAGCACGGATTTTTAACCTTTTGTGGTTACAGATCCTAGTCATGGATCTTTTTTAGAAGTTTGGCAAAGTGTATAGATCCCTTCTCAGAATAATAATTCTCAATAATTGAAGGAAATACAAGTTTCAGTTAAAGGTTAGTGAACATAAAAAATGGTTTCCTCCATCCAAGTGGATTCCAGGTTAAAAACTCTTGAATTAATAGTTATTATTCTAATTCTTTTTTTAAAAAATGGTTTCACTCTTTCTGTTGTAAGTATATTTTCACATAAATAATGTATTGTTGGATTCTGCTATCATGCTGGATTATTTGATCCTGTCCATGTTCACAGTTATGACTTAATTGTGAGTTTTCTCCTATCCTAGAGAATATGCTTTCCCTTTTCTTTTCCTTTGTTCCTCTCTTTACAAAGAAATTGGGGTGAATCAGGGCCATGTTCAGTACTAGCCATCTATATTTGATATACTGTGCTTCCATTTTATGGCTTCTCTTTTCTTCTCCTTGCCTAGTCATTAATCACAGTCTCTTACTCATTCTTTCTTTGCTTTTATTTCCTTCTTCATGATCTTTGTGATCAGAGATTCCCTCTGAAGTTAAATTTTTTGCTTATTACTAATATCTCTTTGAATCCACGTTCCTTCTTCATCCCAGCCTCCCTTTCCTTGTTCTTATATTTCCCTATTGGAGTTAATGTAGTTATGTGCCCGTATCTGTGTATATGTGTATTCCATTCTCCTTTGAACAGTTCAGATGAAAAGGAGGTTCATTTTTACCCTGTTCCTTCCACTCCTTTCTCCCTTTCTTTCTTTTTGTATTTCTTTTCTCTTCCCTTAATTTTTTTCTCTTAGAATTATCCAAATAGAACAAAACTGCTCTCAGGCCTTCTGTCATATTTACTCCCTCTACAATCATTGAATGCATTAGGATTCTGAGAGGATGCTTGTTTCTTCTCCCCATTAGTTTTAAGTTTTAACATAAATTCCTTCCACTTGCTCAAATTTATTTGTTTTTATTTATTTCTCTTGACTCTAAAGTTTATATTTAAAACCATCTTCTTAAATTAAAAAATTAAAAACATCTCTCTTTATCAGGAATATTTGGAAGTCCTTTTTATTTCATTAAAATTTTGTGGGTTTTTTTTAACCATAAGATTATATACTCAGCTTTGCTAAGTAAATTATTCTTAGTTATAAGCATTTGAAATCTTCTTGGGGGGGCATTTTGGAATACTGTTTTTTTCTTCTTTATTATGGTAGATTCCAGGTATTATATAATATTGACTACTTGTTAGGATTACTAAGTGAGAACTCAGGTTGTCTGGACAGTGACAAGGTGAGAATTCACTTAGTAATCCTAACAACTACTGATATCTGAACTCTTTCTTTCAGGCTGCTTGCATTATTTTAAATTGATGCAGAAACTCTTGGTTTTGGCTCTGACTTTTCTGGGAGTAATTATTTAGTGTTTCTTTCAGGAGGTGACCAGTGATTTCTTTCTATTTTCACTGTGCCTTCCGGCTTTAATAGGTCTTGGTAGTTTCCATTTATTTGTTCTTGAAATCTGTTATTTAAGCCTTTTCTTAATAGTCAAAGTTTTAGCTAATCTGAAGATTCTTAGATCATTTCTTATCAACCCTTTTCCAGGTCAGGATTTTTAAGGTAGACATTTTGCATTTTCTGATATTATTTCAATCTTTCCATTTTGTTCTAGTATTTCTTTAGACTCATAAAATCATTGATCTGTTTGGTCCAATCTGATTTTCAAGGAGTTTGTTATCTGAGTACAGTTCTGTACATTCTGTACTAAGCTATTTGTGCTCCTTCCAATTCTTTACCTTTTATAAAGCTCTCATTTAATTTACACGGTCATTTCTTCATTTACTGCAGAAATTCCAGTACAGCTCATGGCAAATCTGTCATTTTCTTTGACACTTTGGTTATAGATGGTGCGGTACTATTCTCTCCTTGTGGATCTGTGTCTTGTCTGTTGCTCTTATTGTTAGTGTTTTCTAATGTTTACTCATTTTGCAGCCTGGCTTCCTAAACTGGTACTTTCCATTCACTTCAGGAAGGAATGTAGGGCCTCCCTGGTCCGGACCTGTATTATCTGCTAGCAAGCACTGTATTTTTCAAGGACTTTGGAAACCGTTCCAGCCAACACACAGGACACATTGATCCAGGGAATGTTCATTACTGCCTGATCTAGCCCTAGTATGGGGCCAGAATGACAGAACTTCAGGCTACAAAAGGCCTCTTGCTTTTTTTTTTTAAAATCCCACGTTCTCTCTGCGCAGATGCAGGCCGTTTGTTGGAATTTGCTTCTCCATGAATTTCTTGCTGATGTCTTGGTCTGTTCCCTTCCTCCCCCCATCCTTACTGGAGTAGCTATGAAAGAGCTGGGATGATTCTGCTCCTACTTACTCCAACATCTTCAAGAGAGTCTTTAACACATATGCTTTCCAAGCTAGCATGTTTTTACCCTGATGCTAAATCTTTACTGCAAAAACCCTAGAATTAAAAATAAATAAATAAATAAAGCCAAAACATCTAAGATTTCATCCTTCCAAAGTGGAAGGTTCAATAATTATTACAACTAAACCTTACTCTGCCCCTAAATCTTGCATTAAAAGGTCTCAGAATTTAGAATGTGACTGCCCAAGGATCCTGGGAGGTCTTTTATTTGCCATCTGTAAGCACAAGTGAAACACAGTGATAAAAATGACCAATCACAGTCTGAGAAGTCCCTGTGCATTCAGAAAGCACCAGAGATGACTTTCCAGGAGTGCTGCTGGGATTTAATGAGCACAGTTTAGTCAGTAAAAATTGCAACTTCCATCGGCTTACTTAAGGTTTGTTTACAAGCAAAAGCTCGTACTTATGGAAGGTGACCATACCTGGTGAATAGATTGCTACTCGGTCAATCCCCCTGTCTTCCTCTTGGAGCTGTCGTAGAAACACACCGACAGAATCTGAAATAGGTTTGAGTGTGAACTGACAGCGCTCACGCCGGGATGGAAGTCTCACAGATATCACAGGTAACCCGTTTTGGTAAACCACCGTCACGTCTGATGGGGAAAAATATGTATGTAAGCAAACAACAAAAAGGGATGTCAAGGCCCCTCTACATCATCACGCAATTAAAGCTACCCTTACCGCTACCCTCCTATGACAGAGTATCTCTTATCTCACATAAGCACGTGTATTATTTAATGAATACCTCTATTTATCTTAAAATGCAGATTATTCTAACAAAGCAATGTAAGATCAGAAAGGAACAAGTGATTTTGAAGGAAATAAGGAAACACAGACAAGGATAAGGGTATCCCTGTGGAAATCCCTTGCATCTACAGATGGATATTCTTGTTCTCCTTCAGACCCCTGGAGTTAATTAAACAGGGTATTAGAGGCTGCTGGAGTAGAATCCTGTATTTACTTTCAAGTAAATGTAAGGGAAGCATTTGTGATTATACTTTTGCTATTGAGAATCCCTCAGGATGCCACCTCCCAAGGCATAGTGCCAACTGAGAATTTAGCCACTCAAGAACTCAAAAGGCTGCATGTCCTTAGGCACATAGACTCCCTCCCTCCCTCCTTTAGGAACTCCTGTCCCATATCACCCTCTTCTCCTTGAGCATTTCCAACTACATATCCTGAACACTTCTTAAACTTAACACATCCAAATGGAACTTAGTGTCTTTCCCCTAAAAGTCATCCTTCTTCTTTACCCTTTGCAGAGAGTACAGTCATTCTAGTTCAGGGTCTCAGCACTAATTTTGTACCTCACCCCCCCATCCTGCCAAACCTTGTCAATTCTCCCTCCACAACCCCTCTCACCTCCTCTCTCCTCACATAACGACATCCCACGTCAGACTCCCCTCGTCTCTCACCTGAATGATTTCTGAGTATCCTCACTGGACTCACTGTCTAGAGACTAATCCCACTTTAATCTATATTGCACGGAGCTTCCAGTGTGATATTCCTGAAGTGAAGATCTTGCTTATGAAGATTCAATGACTCTCTATTACCTTTAGAATCCAATACAAATATCCCTGCTTGGCACTTCAAACCTTCCCTAAATTTCTTTTCCAGACTAATTACACATAATGCGCACATTCTTGTAGTCTATGATCTGGCAAACTTCTCCATATGACTTCAATTTCATGTCTTTTAAAGAATGTACTGCCACTAAGCCAAATTTATATGTTTCCTTATTTTCTTCAAATTTGATTCTAATGTAATCTCTTTCCTAATTTGCAACCAGTCACACAAAAATTCCTTGGGTTTATGAATTGCTGAAATACTTCCTAGTTGAAGCTAAGTCAAAATATGAATATAAAAACACATAGGGTGACAAGAGCCAGATGTCAATGTACACCCCCCCAAAAAATTTTTTTAAGTGAAAAGTACATCAACTAGTTCTTTGGTTGGGTTCATTTTCCTTTACAATTTGGTTTTAACACTTCAAACTGAGATTTCATCAATGAAAATACTCTCTCTACAAATGTGGATTGCATCACATATAAGACAGTAAACTTACTCCATGAAAAAAAACAGATCAGTTTGTAGTCAACTTAGTAATGAGCCTATTCTAAACTACCTAGGCATGTCATTGGACAAAAGACATGCAATTTTTAAAAAAAAACAAGATCTGTTACCTATAGGGGTATTCTTCATAGTGAAATAGGGAAACTTAACACACTCAGGAACACAAAATAATCCCAGGTTTTGGAATGAATGGCAACAAACAATTCTAATTTTCAGCAAACTCATTGTCCAAAACTTAGCTCATAATCTTCTACATAAGTATTTTTTCCTACTTTTTATTTTTGTTAATGACCCCATCATTCTTTATTTACCATCCTCAAAACCTATCGTTCTATCGACATAATTTTTCAGACATAATCCTCTCTTTTCTATTTCTAATAGCAATATCCTAACTCAGCATGTCTCATCTGGAAAACCCTAATATGTTTTGTTGATATTTCAAGTTCCTCCCCACATAACTCCAACAAATGTGGCTAAATTCATCTTCGTAAAGCATGACAGATACATTCTACCTAAAAACCTTCAATACTTCTGCATTGTGCTAGCTTTAATCCAAATCCAGTTTTCTCTGCTGTCCTTCCTTTCCCTAGAATATGGAACTTCTATCTCTGCCTTGTAAGACCTTGGTTTTAAATTTGAAAGAAATTTTATTTCCTCTAAGTTTACAAATACAAAAACTGCAATCTAAGAACATTGGTCACAAATGCAGCAAGAAACAAAAACAAAACTCGGGCCCTCTAACTTTTGATTATTTCAAACCATTGCGGCATCAGTATTTTCTTATTTTCTCTCATTCCCATAACCTACCAATATTCCTTTTTTTGTATAACTGGTTATTTCAGATTCAGAATGTCATTAAAACATTTTGTTTTATATTTCTATGAAGAAAAGATAATTTTTTTCTAAGCCGATTACATACAACAGCCTTTTTATATCTTAAATGCATGGGTAAATACCCAATATGGAATATAAACCGTTTATTAAACCATTATATGGGCAATCAAATATCTGCACAAAGAAGCAGTCTTTTCTTCTTTGAATTTATAAAGTCTCATGATAAAGAGATGAATGAAATATTTACCTCCTTTTTGGCAAAAATGTAAGTGATTACAAGAGTGAAACATTCCTATGGGGTTAGATGTTGTTTTAGTCTCTTATGCTTAATTATCTTTCTTTGGTTAAAAATGGGGGAAGGGCAGTAAATTTAAGAGGAACTAATTGGTGTAAAATGCAAAAAGCACCAATAAAGTTTTACAAAGGGTCCAAAAGCTCTGCATCAGGCCACATCCAGGCCACCTTTTCTGGCCTGACAACACCATCCCCTGCCAAGGGATCACAAAACTGAACAGTTTAAGCACTTGCCTCCCTCGCTGGGCCTCTCTCCTTGCCAGGACTCATTCCTCAAAGGTAGCATGCTTTCCCTCCCACATGCCCTCCCCATTTTGGTGATTTTCAAGCCATGGCTGCTCAAGTACAAACTGAGTTCTCCATCCCCGACTGTCCACCCACTCCCTCACTTTTATTCCCTGTAACTGCTCTGCAAATGTCCCAGTCCAGTGCTACCCATCCCTTCACTGAGCTTACTGGAAGGCCTGCTCAGGAATGAACAACCTGTTTTCTTTGTAATCCTTTCCCTTTCTCCTTATATCTCCTGGCCTTCCCGCCCCCCCCCCCCCCATGACACTGCATCAGTGGCCCTCCTTTCTAGCACCTTTCACTCAGAACTACTCGTCCACTGCAGGAACTGGGACGCTTCTTGTAACTCCTTTGCCACCTGCAGACTCTCCACCTCCTCCCGTCAGCAACCTTTCTGCTCAGATCTTTCCACCCCCCCCCATGCTGGTGGACACTCTCCCCTGACCCCAGACATTCTCCTCCATTCTCCTCGCTCCTCGGAATGAGTGGGCTTCTCTGGGCCCCCTTTCCTAGCAGACTTTAACTACATACTGATACTTCCTTAAGTACCCTAACTTCCAGTTCCACAGCTGACAACATCCGTGCCCTAACCTTCCACCTCACCTCAGCGACCGTACCTCTGATCTTCCATGTTCATCAGCTCTGAAGTTCCCTCACGTGAGCATTAGTTGCCATTTTCCCTCTTCTCTCTGTTTGACCAGTACAGATGTTGTTCTTCCTCCTCACTGGGACTTCTGATCCCCTATCTGGTCAGTTCTTCCCCAGATCGTGTCCTCTGTCCCCATCTCATCACTGATATTGCCTCGGCCTTAAGGACTCTCCCCAACTTTGCAATCACCTTCTTGTCCCCGACACTCCTTTCTCCCTCAGTTTCCATGATAATTCTCTCTCCCGGCTCCCTTGCCTGACTGGACCTCCATCTAGGTCCCTCCTGCTAAATATGCCTATACCAGGCTTTGTCTCAGGCCTTCTCTTCTCCCTTCCTGTTACTGCATTCACCTGGGGATCCCACGGCTCCTCTCAGCCCCTGCCTCGCTCCTGGCCTCCATTCTTGCCTCCTCCACTGCCTAGTTATTAAAAAAAAATTTTTTTTCCCTGCTTCCCTCTGCTCCCCCCTAATCCAATACATGTTAAAATATATGTCAAGTCCAATATACATATACATATTTCTACAATTATCATGCTGCACAAGAGAAATAAAATCAAAAAGGAAGGAAAAAATGAGAAAGGAAATAAAATGCAAGCAAACAACAGAAAGAGTGAGCATGCTGTGTTGTGATCCACACTCAGTTCTCACAGTCCCCTCTACACATCTTGAAAAGGATGTCCCGGAGAAGTTTTCGGTACGACACATCCGATACTGACCCCCTTCTCTCCCCTCTTCTGATCTTGCCTATTCCTGCCAGGGACACCAGCATCTTCTCAGTCCCTCGAGCCTGCCCCTGTCACACGTCATCCCCGACTCCTTTCCCTCACTCCCAATCCAACCAAGTGTCACCTCCTGTCCCATCTGCCTTCCCCACATGTCTCCTTTCCTACTACCACCACGCTGCTGCAGGCCCTCATTGCTTCATTACCTGGATTATTTCAACGATCCACTTATGAATCTGGCAGCCTCAATCCATCCCCTGCTCAGCTGTCAAACTGATCTCCCTGAAGCACTGATCTGACCGTATTAAACAAACCCCCGTAACTCCCCATTCCTCCAAGAGTCCACACAAAATTCTGCCTGGTGTTTAAAGCCCTTCCTAGTTTGGCCCCTTCTGCCTTTCCAGTTCTTTACATTACCCACATACTCTGCAATCCAGGGCCGGGCTGGCCGCTGCCCTTCCTTATACAGGACAGCCCACCTCCCCATTCCAGCATTTTCCCCCGGCTCTCCCCCGCCAGCAAGTCTCTCCTTCTGCATCTCTATCTCCTGGCTTCTTTCAAGTCTCGGTCAAAGGCCCACCTTCTAAAAGAAGCCTTCCTCCTCTCACTTTCTCCAGTGCCTCCTCCATATCCTTGTCTGTCCATCATTTTTGCAGACGGTCTCCATTAAACAGTGAGCTCACAGGGCAGAGGGAGCCCGTTTTTGCCCCTCTGTACCCATGGCCCTCAGCAGAGTGACCGCGGTCCACAAATGCCAAACCTTAAGCATCAAGCTGGCTATAATTTTACCTTTTGTAAAGATGTGAATGTCCCTAAATTTGGGTAACCAAGAGGACTCTGCTGGAGGATGACAAAATCAAACACACTAACTTTTCTAGCGTCCACGGATCCCATGTAGTAATAACAACAGAAGCGACAAGAGCAGCAACCAAAGTGAACACTTAGAAGGTGATTTTAAGGTCCAGGAGGCCCTTTCTCATCGATCCTCACAACAACTCTGTGGAGAAAGTGCTATAACTGGGTACTTTTCTCTTTTGCACAATTTGGTTCTAAGTTCCTCATGGGAAGGGACTGAGGCATGATCATCCTTGAATAATCACCCCCACAATAGCGCACTTACTAACTGATCTATATGTCTCCTGGGTGAGGGAGCAGATGGCATGTGTCTGGTGCACAAATATTTACAAAGTCCAGGACACATCATCTCATCGGATTTTCAAGAGCCCTGTAAGGTGGGTCTCACTGTTCCTGGGAAACCGAAGCCCAGGAGAGGTCAGAGGACTTGTCATATTCATACAACTTCAGTGTCTGAAGTCTAAAACCTCCCTGGCCCCCGGCACTCCTCGTCTTCTCTTTTGCTGGGACACAATAAGTTTAAAAAAGTAGCAGATCTCCCAGTATTGGTCCTCCTGCTTTCACCTTGTCTTTATTATCCTGAAGTTCCATATCTTTTTGAGCTGTGTGTGGCTTGTCCGTGTTCCCCCATAGATCCTTCAGCAGGTGACAGTGCAGATCATTGATCATCCTCCTTTCCCCCCAAACCCCAAGGTCTTTCCAAAAAGTCCCCTTCTCCTTTATTAACCTCAAAGTAAATCTACCTTCGGCTCACTACAACGTAGTGACATTCTCAATGGCAGTTATGTCCACAGAGGGAGAAAAGAGAGACCAGCTGGATGCATCGCTCTGCCCTTGGGTCCCATTTACCTTTTGCCTTTCTCACTTTTTCTGGGTATACCAGAGCCCTATGAATGAATACCAATGGGTTCTCTACGGAAGACCTTGACTTTCAGACTTGGCTGAAGTTCCTTTTTAATTAAAGCTTTTTATTTTCAAAACATCTGCATGGATAATTTTTCAACATTAACTGTTGCAAAATCTTGTGTTCCAATTTTCTCCCCTTCCCCCCACTCCATCCCCTAGATGGCAAATAATCCAATATATTTTAAACGTGGTAAAAATATATGTTAAATCCAATATCTGCATACACATTTATATAATTATCTTGCTGCACAAGAAAAATCAAATCAAAAAGGAGGAAAAAATGAGAAAGGAAGGGAGGGAAGGAAGGAAGGAAGGAAGGAAGGAAGGAAGGAAGGAAGGAAGGAAGGAAGGAAGGAAGGAAGGTAGGAAGGGAGGGAGGGAAAGAAGGGAAGGAAGGAAGGAAGGAAGGAAGGAAGGAAGGAAGGAAGGAAGGAAGGAAGGAAGGAAGGAAGGAAGGAAGGAAGGGAGGGAGGGAGGGAGGGAGGGAGGGAGGGAAGGGAGGGAGGGAGGGAGGGAGGGAAGGGAAGGGAAGGGAAGGGAAGGGAAGGAAGGAAGGAAGGAAGGAAGGAAGGAAGGAAGGGAGGGAGGGAGGGAGGGAAGGAAGGAAGTAAGTAAGGAAGGAAGGGAGGGAAAGAAGGGAAGGAAGGAAGGAAGGAAGGAAGGAAGGAAGGAAGGAAGGAAGGAAGGAAGGAAGGAAGGAGGGAGGGAAGGAAGGAAGGAAGAAAGGAGGGAAGGAAGAAAGGAGGGAAGGAAGGAAGGAAGGAAGGGAGGGAAGGAAGGAAAGGAAGAAAGGAAGGAAGGAAGGAAGCAAGGAAGGAAGGAAGGAAGGAAGGGAAGGAAGGAAAGGAAGAAAGGAGGGAAGGAAGGAAGGAAGGAAGGAAGGAAGGAAGGAAGGAAGGAAGGAAGGAAGGAAGGAAGGAAGGGAGGGAAGGAAGGAAAGGAAGAAAGGAAGAGAAGGAAGGAAAGGAAAGGAAGGAAGGAAGGAAGGAAGGAAGAAAGGAAGGAAGGAAGGGATCGAGGGAGGAAGGAAGGAAGGAAGGAAGGAAGGAAGGAAGGAAGGAAGGGAGGGAAGGAAGGAAAGGAAGAAAGGAAGGAAGGAAGGAAGGAAGGAAAGGAAGAAAGGAAGGAAGGAAGGAAGGAAGGAAGGAAGGAAGGAAGGAAGGAAGGAAGGAAGGAAGGAAGGAAGGAAGGAAGGAAGGAAGGGAAGGAAGGAAAGGAAGAAAGGAAGGAAGGAAGGAAGGAAGGAAGGAAGGAAGGAAGGAAGGAAGGAAGGAAGGGAAGGAAGGAAAGGAAGAAAGGAAGGAAGGAAGGAAGGAAGGAAGGAAGGAAGGAAGGAAGGAAAGGAAGAAAGGAAGGAAGGAAGGAAGGAAGGAAGGAAGGAAGGAAGGAAGGAAGGAAGGAAGGAAGGAAGGAAGGAAGGAAAGGAAGAAAGGAAGAGAAGGAAGGAAAGGAAAGGAAGGAAGGAAGGAAGGAAGAAAGGAGGAAGGAAGGAAGGAAGCAAGGAAGGAAGGAAGGAAGGAAGGAAGGAAGGGAGGGAAGGAAGGAAAGGAAGAAAGGAAGGAAGGAAGGAAGGAAGGAAGGAAGGAAGGAAGGGAGGAAGGAAGGAAGGAAGGAGGAAAGGAAGGAAGAAAGGAGGAAGGAAGGAAGGAAGGAAGGAAGGAAGGAAGGAAGGAAGGAAGGAAGGAAGGAAGGAAGGAAGGAAGGAAGGAAGGAAGGAAGGAAGGAAAGGAAGAAAGGAAGAGAAGGAAGGAAAGGAAAGGAAGGAAGGAAGGAAGGAAGGAAGGAAGGAAGGAAGGAAGGAAGGAAGGAAGGAAGCAAAGGAAGGAGGGAGAGAGGAAGGAAGGGAGAGAGGAAGGAAGGAAGGAAGGAAGGAAGGAAGGAAGGAAGGAAGGAAGGAAGGAAGGAAGGAAGGAAGGAAGGAAGGAAGGAAGGAAGGAAGGAAAATACAAGTGAACAACCACAAAAAGATGAGAATGCAAAGTTGTGATTCACACTCAGTTCCCACAGTCCTTCTCGCGGTGTAGATGGCTCTCCTGAAGTTCCTTTTGATGTCCTCCTCTGCCCCTCCTCTGAATCTCAAGGAGCTTCTTGTATACTTACAACAGCTACAAGATTACAGCTGCAGGCTCATGTCTGCTGTCTCTATCAGAGTGCATACAGTGTGCTCATCCTTGTGAACGTGTGCTGCGGACACGGAGGTGCCCGGCCCTGCAGGGACACATCTCTGCTCCTGGAAACGTAACTCGGCCTTCGCTTCTTAAGGAGACCTACTTCGGCCTTCTGAGGGTCTATGTCCCACTCTCTCTACTGCTCCCAAAAGCATGTTTTGGCCTTCTGCCCCTCTGAGCCCCCCAAGATTTCTTTCTTAAGGACCAGGCCTTAAACCAAAACCAATCTGATTCTGCCTGGCCACCAGCAGTCCTGGGCCACGCCCCATTTGGTCACTGTTTGGGTCCTCCTAGACTCAGTCGCGTGTGCTTTGGCCAGGAAACCGGGGGGCCTTCCCCTCCCAGAATCCTTCGTTCACTGATTTGTTTGGGTTTCCTGGATAAGCCGAAGAGCCCATCATCGCTGCCTCTCCTCAATCACTGAAGGAGGGCGGCCTCACTTGGAGGCCTAAGCTTAAGCCGGCCCAGGCCTCCTCTAGCTGCTTCCAGTCCCCACTGGACTTAGAAGGTTCTGGAGGGAAAACCTGCCTCCCTCAGACCCCATCCACTTGCCTGATGTCCTGGTGCACCTTAAGTGCAAACAGCAACTACCTCTACAGACATGGAAGGTACAGGTTATGACAGGACTGATTAGTGCCCAACATTTCCTCACTCTCCCTGTCCCCCCCACGCCAACAAGAGCCGAGCACACGGCGGTTCTGGGAGCTGCCCCCCCCCCCCCAAGAAAACTCGAACAGAACAGGCCGAGGCCGCTCCTGCCCATCCACGGAGATTTCTTTTTTCATTTCCACTTCCTGCCTTATTTTTATTCAAGCTTTTTATTTTCAAAACACAGGCAAGGATAATTTTCCCATACGGACCTTTGTAGAACTTTGTGTTCGAGCTGCTCCCCCCCTGCCCCAGCCCTCCCTGGAGGGCATCTAGTCTGTCCTTGCACAGGCTCCATTTCTGGCTGTGAGCGGGTGGGCCTGTCCCCTCTTTCCCCCCACCCTGCTGAGACCCCTGGGGGGGAGGGGGGAAAGGTTACAGGGCAGAAGCAGGGACTGGCCCCGGGCACTATGCCCAGACTCACCATCAGAGGGCACCACCGTACTGCAGTAGACAACTCTCAGATGCTGCCAGGAAGAGAGCCTCTGGTGCACCTGGAAAATCCAAGGAGACTCTTGTTAGGACCCCTGAGCTGGGCCGGGGATCCCCTCCCCCACCAGCTTTTAGGCCCGAGAGCGAGCCCCGGCACCAGGGAACCCACTAGTTGTGAGACCTGTTACACAAATGGGGGCAATAATAGCAGTTCCCAGGGGTGGGGGGAGATCCAATGAGAGAGAAGTGCCTGGGGCCTGGTGGGTGCTCCATAACCACCACCATCCTCATCATCACCATCCTCCTCCTCATCACCCTCATCATTACTGTCATCTTCACCATCATCATCTTCATCACCATCCTCCTCCTCCTCATCATCACCATCCTCCTCCTCCTCACCCTCATCATCACCATTATCCTCATCACCATCCTCCTCCTCCTCCTCATCACCCTCATCATTACTGTCATCTTCACCATCATCATCTTCATCATCACCATCCTCCTCCTCCTCCTCATCCCCATCTTCCTCCTCAGCTCCCTTCCCATCCCGTGACTGGGTTCAGCACCCAGAGGAGTTCAGAATCTCCCGTTTTCTCTTTTTTGGCTTTAGGCAGCCACATCCCATCCTCGGGTTCCCTCCCACCCACCACCTTCTGTGCCTCCAAAGGACATTTTGCACAGCAAAGGAAGCGTGCTCACTGAGGAGGAAGCACTGGGTTCTGAGCAATAACATGGGGGACTTTGGGGTTCAGGGGGTCACAATGAGAGATCAGTCCTCCCTGGACATCACCCACACCACAGTGCTGGGGGCAGGTGCGCCATGTTTCTCCCCATTTAGCGACGAGGCTGAGTGTTCCAATCCCTCCCTCGTCAGCTCCTCTCCCGACACTCGTGGCAAGTCCAGCACTTTGCCCGTTATCTCCTATTGCTGTTGGACAACATAACTTGTGCCCTCTGGTTTTTTTTTCCCCCAACTCCAATAAATTATTATTTCTCCTGTAAAAATGCCCCATTCTCCAGCTTCTTCATTTTCTCCTACAATTTTCACTGCCTCAATATTACCGATGAACGCAAGGACACTGTTTTGCATTCCAATTTTCCCCAAGGAATAAGTATTTTGATTGGCTCCTTTTCTTCTGAAATATTCTGATAATCAAGGAGCCGATTATCATTTCCAACAGCAGCTGAGAAGAGTGCTGAGCAAAAATCTTCTCTGTATACATCTAATGCCTACTTTATATTTTTGCCCTTGTGGTGCTATCAAATGACCTTCCTTTTTATCTTCCATGGAGCTGGTAATGGATCTGACTGAACTTTTTTTCTTCATAACAAAAGAACCTATTGTTACTACTCTGCAAGTTTTCATCTTCACTAGAAAATTCTGCACCGTAATGTAGTTTAATACTATCTCACACCCATATTATTTGGAAAATTTTGGAAAAATTATTTTGGAAATAGAAAAGGACTCAGACCTCTAATCCCATCTATATAGAGAACTCTTTGCGTAATGCAGATTTACTCAGGTCAAACAGTTAGAATGTGTCAGAGGGTCCTCCTAAGCCCACCATCTGTCTAGAGTTTATGGACTCACTATGTACACTTCTCTGATTCAACAGCATAATGTCTAATTCAGATCAATAGGATGAAAATAGTATTTTGAGTGGGATTTGACCGTTTTAAAAGAGGGTTCCATTGAGAGAGATTCAAAGACTGAAGCCTTTATTGATCAGCTACTTTGTCATACCTACATTTCAATTTTGGCATGATTTTTTCCCCTCTTAATTTCAACTTTTTCATAATGTACTTTTTGGACTAGCAAGACTGAAGAGAATTATTATTTTAAGTCAATGTTTTCTCGAAAATGTTCCAGATCCACTCACATAATGAAACTGAAAGAACAGGCAAATATGTTCACACTTAATTGGTTTTTAATAAAATCGTGTGTGTGTGTGTGTGTGTGTGTGTGTGTGTGTGTGTGTGTGTGTGTGTGTGTGTGTGTAGATTATAGAGGAGGTTATAAGGAGAAATGGAGAGAAAAGGTCTTTGGCTGTATTTTATTGAGAGCACTGGGGGATATCTAAAGTCTCCCAAAAAGTGTGATGTGCTTCCACCAGGGGATTATCCTTTTGCAAGTCTGGGCTCAATAACGCTGTGGAGAGGATTTATAATTTTGACAGGCACAGAACTCTCAATTTTCTCAATTCTCCAATTGGATTGGATTTCAGTCTGCCACCTTAGGCTTAAAAAGACCAGAGAGCATGTGGTTTCCCTGTATTAAAAAAAAAAATAGACAAATCACAGCATAAGAGCCCAAGGGGATTCATCAAATGTATGGTAGCTAAAGAAAACTGGTCTCCTTAATTTGTAAATGTTAGCTCTTGTTCTAGTTAGATCCTGTTTTCCATCTTTATTCAGGTCTGCAAGTGAACTTCCGCCCCTGTTTCCACACTTGGTTTCTGGTAGACATATAGTGGTGAATAATTTGGGCAGTGGGTGGTTTCTATTAATATTTTTCTCAGTGTTTCCTTTGTTCCTGGTTGCCAATAAAACATAGGTAATAAGAAAAAAGAAACCTTCGAAATAAGAGAGAACAAATTCTGTATCTCAAAAGAAGTCACAAATCAGTTTGCTGACATCCTAAATACCCTAATGATTCCATTTTCCCCCTAGCACTGAAATACAGAGAATATATACCAAATTTTCTACAAACTTTAAAATTTAAAGTGATGGAGGAAAGAAGAAAAATTAGATAGGAAGATGCATATAAATGGCAACATATAAGTAAATGCTAGCTACTATTATCATATTATTGTTGTAATAATTATTCCACCCACATTCTATTGTTTTTCTGTGACAAGTTTTTACTACATCAAGTCTAAGTAGGCTTCCCTTCACCTCCAGTCAAAAGGTAAAAATGATGTGTCTTTTAGGGGGCCAGAATGTGTTAGTCAACAAGAACTACTAATAATATCATAGGGAAGTCTTATTTCTTGCTTTTATTGACAGAGGTGGATGACTTTGGATTGGGGTGGAAGGTACAAACAAGATTTGGGGCTTCATTTCTTTTTTTTTCATTTTGTTTTTTTATTAATTTTTATAATTATAACTTTTTTTTGACAGTACATATGCATAGGTAAAAATTTTTTTTACAACATTATCCCCTATACTCCCTTCTGTTCCGAGTTTTTCCCCTCCTTCCCTCCACCCCCTCCCCTAGATGGCAGGCATTTTGGGGCTTCATTTCAATGAAGCATCAACTATGTTCAGCTAGCCCTGGATTCTCACTAGGATCAAAAGAAGTCCTTTTAACCTAATTTTGGTGACTTTCTTCCTTTCTGTAAAATGAAGGAGCGATGATCTTATTTTTACTTTCATTTTTATTTTATTTATTTATTTTTAATTTTAGGGTGATGATCTTTAAGGAATCTTTCCGTAGTGAATTTCATGACCCCTTCCATGATAATTCAGGAAAAACAAAAAACAGAAGAGAGTAACTATACTGCCCTAATCCTTACAGTTTTAATTGTCTCACCCTCTTGCTCATCCTGTTGGGCCATGGCAAGAAGGCTAATAATGCTCACAGTTTTCCAGACCCCAGGATCTTCTTCAACAGTGTCCTTTTCCGGTGCTTTATGCTGTTTAGCCTTGTCAGCCATGAGCCTCCCTGGACTGAGATTCTATATCAAGTTATAAAGACTTCAGATATGGGCCATATGAGAATGAAGAGGTCAATGGGGGACCAATGTGGGTAAATTAGGAAAAGAATTCTTGTTTTTTGGTCACAGTGAATCATCAAGACCATGTAAGGCACAGGGGAAATCCTGATCTGGGATTACCCAGATAGATGGGATAATGGATCCATAATGTTTTGGACTACTTTCTGGGGAACTATCTTGAACTGTGTGCACCAATAGTATATATTTGTAGCATCTACTGGTTTTTCTTAGGAAAGAAAAGAAGATTAAGGCTGAATCTTCTCTGGGGGAAAAGGCCCCATCAAAATCCAACTTTTTTTTCTCATGTACTCTGTTAATGCTACCTGGTTCTCATAAAAAAGCTGATGTTCTTAACAGGAAATTACATTTCCACATATTAGAAACAGGTTATTGTACCTATTTAAAAATAAATTTTGTACTTGTTAAAAAAACAAACAAACAAACACGTTCTACATTTCTAAGAAGCTTCTTCCTCTGCTATGAAAACAAATAATAGCGTCTAGAGCAATGTCAAGTGTCAATTGACTGTTAATGATAGGTAAAAACAGGCAAGGGCAATAAAATGTGAATGACATACTGGAGTTAACAGTAAAAATACTTTGTACTTATATAAACTTTTCATAGTGCCTCACACATCTTATTAACTTGGTCTACTTCCTTTCTCCTTAGGCATTTTCATTTAATTATTTATTTCCCCAAACTGGGTCCATCCCAAAATTACTCTAGGGCACAAGGATAGAAAATTGGTACATTGTTATGACAGGTGCAACAGAACAAAAATTAATGGTTTATGACAATGCTCATGTTCCTTTCATAGGGAAATATAACAGATTTATATATAGTTGATAATATAAATTATAATTATGTATGTATGTTATATAACCAAACCAGATAATTTTCCTACCAGGAAAAACAATTAATTTTGCACACTGTTTTATACTTTTCTGATAGCCCTGTGTGTGGTAGGCAGAAATTCAACCAATTACTTTGCAGATGTAATTAAGTGAATTACAAGCAAGGTTACAAGCAGGATCTGAACTCCCATCTTTTGCCTTCAAGTCCAGTGCTTTCCCCACCAGACCCCATCACCCTGAAAGCAGTCCCAGGTGGGTTGAGTTGAATTCACTAACAGCTGACATTCCTTTCCGTCTGAGAGTAGGAAAACATGCTGGGACTCACATTTGGTACAGATGGAGGTAACTGACAGCTTCTTTTCCTAACAAGAAAGAGTTGTACTACCATGGCCTCCCGCTTCATCTGCCATCACATAAAGTTTGGCCTTTCGTTTCCACATGGTACAAAGTCTACTCAAGAAAAGTCATCTCCCCTTCCACCGTTTTGCAAAGAAGCCAATCATTTTAATAAACCAGATAATCCATATAAACACACTTAAGGACAGATGAATTTCGTCTAAGCAAATTATATTAATGACATTAAATCTTTTAAACCGAAACAAGATTTTTCTATCTTACTGTTGTCAATAAAAATTTTGTTCCCTGTATCATATAGCACAAACAGAGTAATCTCTGATCTACCAAACAACAGGAATAGAATCAGAGACTTTCACAGAGTAAGGGGACAGAGCCTCTATCCCACATATTTAGAAATAGAAACTCAAAGTTATTTACGTGACAAACTGTGCCTACTGTTAGACAATGAGACAGTTATAGAGCTGGGAGTAAAACTCAGACTTTTTGATGTTCAGCTAGTATACTTTCTATAAGATTATCAGTAAGGTTTGGAAAAATTGATACCATGATTTCATTATAATCAAACAAATTTTCCAGAAGGAATATTCTCAGTTTAATAGTTTCTCAGTTGAAATCTTTCACTAAATTCTATAAAGAAGATGAGATCATATAGGAAGTACTTAGTCCTAAATTTCAAGCAGACTCTGGAAACAATGGGTTTCTTCTTTCCCATGGTACATTGCCCTGTGATTTTCAACAAAACTGCTTATTATTCTTTTCAGAATATCTGCTGTGATCTTAGCATCTGGTTTTGCCTCGACAGAGCAATGATTGCAAAGAAGGTGAAAAGGTACAAAAACTAAGCAGATTTTTACAAGAGAAAATCATTTGTAAATAATAGAAGGGTTAAAACTGAGATCCAGGGACTGAGGCCTAAAGTCCCAGCTTCAACACCAACTGCTTGTTTACGTATGTGCCAGCTGAGGGGGTGCTACTGCTTATGGCAGTTTAAGTCCCTACACCTCAATAGGGGGGAACCAATAATTAAGCAGATTATGCAGAATAACTATTTACTAAAAAGCACTGTGAGGGTACAAAAAAAAAAGAAAAAGAAAAAAAGGATGATGCTATATCTCCAAAGACAGCTAAATAAGATGCGTCAACTAGAAAGCAAAAGCGGAATTCTACTTGACCTTCTGCCAGTAAAAGTCTTACTGACTCCTTGGCTTTTGTCTGTCCTGGCAAAGTCTGAGGGATATAATAACCCAATAATAACCCCCTCAACATTTGCCCTCTAGCTTCTGCAATACAAACAAACAGCAATGACTAAAGACAGGTTTGTTTCCAGCAGCTGATCTGAGTTGTGTCTAAGTGCTGGGTCCTAATGTGGAATGGTGTCCCTCAGAACACTCAGAAAACTGGAGGGGAGCTAGGAGGGATTTCTGAGCTCATGTACCAACTTTTACAACTTTGGAAACTGAGGCTCTGGGGGCAGCCCAGCAGTTGGGAACCGAAACCAAGCCCCATGAAACCTCATGAAGGGATCAATTTTGCCATACCCGCTTCCCTGGTGCTTTTGAAGGATCCCACCATAGTTCCTACAGAATTAAGCCAAGAAGCACATCCATCCCTTTAAGGATGCTTTGAGCATTCTAGAAGCCAGTTTAACTCTCAAAGAGGCAATTTGCTACAAAGAAATAGCAAAAGCTAGAAATGATTTTTCTATCAGATGGTTGGCAGATAGAAACTTCTTATATTATCTAAAAACTTAAAATATCCTCTGGCTGCCATCGATGCCAAAGTGAGTTAAGTGAATAATTTTCACTTACGTGAAACCAAACCTTGAGTCGTTACCAAACAGTGCAAAAAGAAAAGATAAATTATGCTTAACACCAACAGAAATTACTTTCCTTCCTGTAAAAGGAAGGAAAAGTGGGACCATGATTATCTCCAATGAAATATGAACAGGGAACAAATTGTTCTTCTGTTGGTAAAGGCTCTAGTGAACTTATTACTTTTGATTTTTAAAAAAGGAATAAAAGGAAAAAAATATTCACCCACTCAGTGATGTGAAGGCTCTCTATAAATGCCAGCAACCCACTGGGAGTGAGGAATAGCGTTCTCATTAGCAGCACACAGGGTGCACGGGGCAGATCAGTGCCAAAAATGGGTTTGTTTTTTTATCCATATGTTTCTAAATAGCTGGAAAAGGCCATTAGGAATCATTTGATAGTCAATAAATATTAAGCTCCTTCTATGCAACAGACACTGTATCCTGGAGATACAGGTAAGAAAGAGCTCCTGTCCTCCAGGAGCTTTTACTTTAAATGGGGAAGATTATTAAGGAAGGCACCCTTCACAGCAGCAGAGTGGAGTGTAGACAGTAGGAAGAGTGGTTAGACTGAGAGCCCTTTTTAAATGGAGGTTCTACCTCCAATCAGAAAGGCACAGGGTAACGAGGAGATGCTGCAATCTGGCTGAATGCTGATGTTTCCCTCTGAGGAGGTTTCCTGGGAGCAAGATCCCGTAGAGTCCAAGGAGTGATGGATGAGAAAACTGAGTCCAGAGTATTTTGGCGATTTGCAGGTGACTACTGGGTCCTCAGCTACATAAGTGTGGATGCCAGCATTCTTTCCACCATAAAGCAATCCTTCAAAGGGTAAGACTAGAATCCATCTTACAGCCAAAGCTGGGCTCCTCCACATCTTGTGGCTACAAGCTGCTGAAGGATACCTACTTCAAGGAGGTTAGTTCTCCTTACCTGTGGGCAGTTTAGGCCATGGAGCTGTCAAATACAGAGGGAGCACAAGTCACCTTGGGTCTTTGACTCAAATATAAGAAACAAATATTTACTTTTAAGCCACTTTCCTTGGATTGATGATGGCTCTACTGGGATTTTTCAAATCTTATTACTGATAATTAGGAGAGAGACTATATCACATTCTTAAGTATAACAGATACATTGTTCTAGATGTACAATACAACAAACTTTTATCAAATACTTATTGTATGCAGGGCAGTGGATGTATATAATATACACATATATGTATGTATAAATATGTGTATATTTATATATACACACACACACATATATATGTATTTATATATGTATTTATGTATATACATATACTAAGTACTAGGGGAGACAGAAAGTTTAGATAATTCTGACTTTGTCTTCAAAAAAGTTATAGCCTAGTAGGGAAATGAGACACCAATTAAAAATAACTAAATATACTAAGTATAAATGCATAGAGTTTATAAATTTCTATGTGAAACGTAAAGGAAAGGATCGTTTCATGGAGGGAGATGAGATGCCGGCGGAGACAGGATGGATGTAGGGATTGCTTCCCACAGCAGGGAGCACCAGAAATGAGCTCACTTTGTTGAGTGATAGACAGTGGCTACTGAAGGCCAGCTCTATAATCAGGAAAACCTGGATTCAAGTGTGACCTTGGGCAAGTTCTGGCTGTGTGGCCCTCAGCATGCCCCATAAGGATACCTCCTAGTCACAAAGCCCGGATGCCAGGATAGCTGATATTTGTGTAGCTCTCTTCCGAGAACTTTGCTTACTTTCTCTCCATTTCGCCACCAACGCCGTATGAAATGATTAACATCAGTCTGGCTATCCCTGGTTTTATATGAAAGTACTGAGGCTCGGAGATCTGAAATGCGAATAATCTAAATTCTGGGTCTCTTAATACTTTATGGTTATCAGAGCAATGGCTCTCCAACAGCCCATTACTCTCACTATAGGAATAGCCAACAACCTTTTCCAGGCACCTGTGACCTTGATGATGGCTTAATTACCATTTTTATTTTTAAACAGCTCACATTTAAAGAGTTCTTTAAGCACTCTGGAAACCACTTTATATACATTCTCATTTAATCCTCTTAAGAACTTGGTGATATAGGTGCCATTAAGTTAAGAAGCATTTAATTAAGTACCTAATATATGGAGGACACTGTGCTAATCAAAAGCAATACATAGAAAATAAGAAAAAATAATAATCCTTGTTCTCAAGGTGCTCCCAGTCCAAATAGAGGGGGAAAAAGACAATATACAAACAATGATGTACAAATACAAATTGGAGATAACCCAGAAGCAAGGCACTAGGAAAAGGGAAAGGCTTTTTGCAGAAGGTGAGATTTTAGCTGAAATTGGAAGAAAGCCAGGAAAGCCGGGAGGAGAAGAAAGAGAGTTACAGAATGGGGAGATGGAAGAATGTTGTTTCAGGGACATAAGAAAGCTAACAATGTCTGGATGGATCACAGAGTACGAGGGGAAGAGAAACAGAGAATGTTATAAGCCCACAAAAATAGGAAGAGGTCAGATTATGAAAGTCTTTAAATGTTCAGTGAGAATTTAACAGTTGATCCTCTTAGGGAACCCCTGGATTTTACTGGATCCGGAGGAAGTACCATAGTCTCACACTTGGCACCTGGGTAGGAGACTAAGTAGGGAGGAGAGACTATGAAGCCCCGCCTACCAGCAGGCTACTGCTATGGCCCAAGGTCTAAGAGAATAAGAGCAGAACCCATCCATCAAGATCCCATTTACTAAGCATTGGTATCTGGCTTCTGCTTCTCTCTCCCTCACACTTGGCAAGTTCTTCAGCTTCAATTACCATCCCTACACAGGTGACTCTTAGATCTATTTATCCAGCCCTAACCTTTCCCATTAAGTGCCTATTATGTGTCAGGCACAGGATTAAGTGCCAGGGATACAAATAGAAGCAAAAAGATGGTCCCTGCCCTCAAAGACTTCATAATCTGATAACAGATATATGCAAACAAGCTCTCTCTCTCTCTCTCTCTCTCTCTCTCTCTCTCTCTCTCTCTCTCTCTCTCTCTCTCTCTCTCTCTCTCTCTCTCTCTCTCTCTCTCTCTCTCTCTCTCTTTCTCTCTCTCTGTATACACACACACACACACACACACACACACACACACACACACAGAGAATAAATAGGAAATAATTTGAGAGGGAAGGCACTAGAATTAAATGTTGTGAAAAGCTTCTTGGAGAAAGTGGGATTTTGGTTGGGACTTATAGGAAAAGTAGCAGGTAGAAATGAGGAAAAGATTCCAGGCCAGAGAAAATTCCCAGAACAGGAAATTTAGTGTTTTGTTTGTGCAACAGCAGAGAGGCATGTCAATGGATCGCAGAGCACATGGTCCAGATAACTCCTAGTCACAAAGCTGGGATGCCAGGACTCTTTGAAAATGCTACGTTATTTCTCAAATGTGGCCCAATATCCTCTCTTGTTCCTCTTCAATTCTGGGCCTAATTTATTCATCCACACTTAGTGCTTATCAAGGTACATACATACACTGATTCATGAAATCTAGGCTATGTGCATTCTTCGCCCACTTGTTTTTTCCTGAATTTATTACTAAATCTCTTTTTAGGGACCATGGATCTTAGTAAGAAATAGTTAGATTTTAAGGGATGTTCTGAGGTTAGATACAATCTGTACAGTCATTCATAAACAGGAACCATCTGCAGAACCTCATTATTAAAAGTAAATCCCTTTTCTACTGGAGCTTGGCATAGTATATCTGATAAGAGTGTGATGAACACTTTGGATGAGCATCTGTCCCTCTATTTTAAGTCCTTCTTGATAATTATAATCAGATGATCAATGAATAAAGCTACATCTATCAAACAATCTTATTTACCTAAACATATGAATGGGAGACCCTTTGCTGGAGACAGCTTTTTAAAGTTGCAGAACAAAACAAACGAATGAAAAAAAAATGAGGAGTCTTGTAGTATGATGAAGAAAATTCTCTGCAAAAAGTTTCCTTCTCATATTTTAATCTAAGATATTAATAAGCTCAAAGGTCATTTTCATAAAAATCAGAGGGAAAAAGAGGAATTTCCTTTCTTTTAAGTCACCAACAAAAGTTCTAACTATGTGGATTATTACATTTATTATTTATTTAAAAAATAAAAAGAGAAGAAGAATTTTACAATTTCCAGTTCTTTCTCACATATTTGTAGTGCAATTGGTTTCCTTTTACATGAAGAGATTACAGAGATTACCTCACAAATCTGGTTCAGGTAGAGGGAGACGGACAAAAACCAGCGTGAACAACTCGAAAAGAAATTCTCTTATGAAGCTTGTGCCAGAAGCTCCATTTGTTTCAAGGTCTGTTCGGGCATCAGGCCGAGGACTGAAAGCCACTGCACTGGGATGAAGAGCAAGGACAGGAGGATGCCCTGAGAAGACTTCTGGAAGTACCTCTATAATTTACAAGTTACAATGGAAATGGCAAAGACCATTTGGCTTCCCTCTGTGCATTTCTAAGATTTTCTGATTCAATGGAAAGGAGCACAGGCTTTCAAAGTAGATTTTCATTTAACCATCTTGTTTTATAGAAGATCTGTAGAGAGGCCACAGTTCAAGAAAAAGCTTGGAGGGAGAGAGCTGGAGTTCAAATCCTGACCCCTGCTACTTCCTACTGGAGTGCAGCCTTTCTGAACTTCAGTTCCCTCAGCTACAAAATGATGTATTTGGACCAGCTCTAAATATATGAACAGAATAAAATCAAAAAACCTCTGTCCAAAAGGTGCATCCCATCTATTCTCTCTGACAAGGGGTCTGAGCATCCTCGAGAGGAAGCTCTCCAGTGATGGGGAATCCATTGTCTCCATAGAGATACCAAAACATTTCCAGCAGGCTCTAATTGTCAGGAGTTTTTCCACCTACTGAACTGAAACCTCTTTCTACTAATTGGTTGTCATTCTGCCTTCTGGGGCAACTGAAGTATGTTTCTGCATTCCTCTGCTCAAATCTGGCTCATCTTCATGACCTATATGCCTGGAACAACCATTCACTTTCCAGCTTCAAAATCTCCTTCTGACACCCTTTCCCCTATAATCCTTTTCAAGTGTTCCATTCAAGTCCTAGCAAATGCCAAAATCATCATCAGGCACAATGGTTGGATGAGAAGTACTCCCTCATAAGCACCGTTCCACATCAATTGCATTTTTTAAGGAATTTAAAAAACATGAGCTAAAACAAAGCATAAATTCTAAAATGTAATTATAAATAAAATATTGATTTTATTTTAATAGATATGAAGCTGGTCCAGACACATATTATTACATACATTAATACACATATTATTGACTTAGCATATCAGTTTCTGGAGAGTAGGCTCTATGGCTGCGTGATAACAATTATTTAATTAGATCCTTTGACAGAGCCAACTGTTGATTATGTGACACAAGTTAATTTCCCATTTCTGATAAGTCTCCATGACATCCGCAACCTTAACCAGACTTGACAAGAAAAAAACTGGTGTTGGTTTAATAACCTATGGTATCTAGGGAAGTTGCTGTTTTACTATTGGTTTGTTTTAAAAGGTCTTTTAAGAAGAACAAACTAATTTACTAGTATTAATTTACTCGGTGCACAAAGCTCGATTAATTTTGGTGTTTTTGTTGAACCTTAGTAAAAGGGCATGTTTTCTTCAGAAGCAAAATATGAAAGGTTTTTAGGTAGTGACCCCTGCTCACCAAAGTGGTAGTGCTAGTTAATTCTAGTTAATTAGTTATTGTTAAAGGAACCTGCTTTGACAATTTTTTCTCAGCAACTCTGATAAAGTAGAATCCATTTAGGTTGGAGTTTAAGTAAAATAATCTCTGAAAAATACAAAGAGGACAGATATCAGTGGTGGACCTCAGACTTCGGTTGTCTTACAGAATTTTATTTGGATTGGGTGTTTTCAAAGAGAAATATGAAAAGCAGCTGGGGTAATGGAGAAGGTGGCAGACTGGAAATCTAGCTGTCTCCAACTAACAGAGCATTTTATGTACATGTGACAGATACCAACAAGGTACTTCTCAGTTCGGTTTACTGGTTCATCATCCCCATCACTCCTATGGCCATCACTAAGTGTGGGTACTCTCCAAGGTTCTAGCCTGTGTCCTCTTCTCCTACACTCTTTTTTCTTATTAATCTCATTAACTCTCATGGGTTAAAGTAGGATTTCTTTGACAATGACTAACCCAATTAATGTACAGAACCCCTATTCTCTCCATTGGGCTTCAATCCTTTGATGGAATGTCCCAGGGACATCTTACACTCACCATGTTTGAACTCAGATTTTCTCCAGGAACTTCCTGGCTCCCAAACTCCCCCACTTCTATCAAAGGGAGCATCCTCCTTCTAGGCTCCTCAGCCTTCTCCTGAAATCTCTTCTCTCTCTCTCTCTCAGCTGTCCACTGGCAGAAACCATCCTGTTGTTATCTTTACAACATCTCTCCCATCTGGCCTCTTCTTTCAAACCCTTAGCAGCCCTTTTAGTTCAGGCTCACATCGCCTTTCATGTAGATGATTCCAACAGTCTCCTAACTGGCCTCTTTGCCTCTGGTTTCTCATCCTTCAATCTGTCCTACCCAAAATTGCCAAAATAATATTACCTAAATACAGACTTGCCACGTGACTCCCCTACTCATTACACTTCAGTGGATTCCCTATTGGCTCTAGGACAAAATACTGCTCCTCTGGTTTTTAAGGATCCAAACAATCTGGCTAAAACTTGTTTGCAGACTCACTGGACTCTCTCTTCTGTACCCATCCCTCATCCCCATGCCCCTATCTCCCATCTCCATGCCCTACTGGCCAGAATGCACTCTTCCCCTCCCCTGACTTCAAAGAGCCCTTTTTCCTTTTAAGAAACAATTCAAGAACCATTAAAGTCTTTTCTAACCTCCCTCCTGAAAGATCTGAAATTTAATGACTTTCTATATCTTTGTGTTTATTGTCTTTATGGCTTGTCCCCCCATCAGAATGTCGGCTTAATTCTTTGTACTCGTATCATCAGTGCTGGACCATAGAAGGGGATTCACAAATACTCGATTGATTCTAATTACAAATTTCAAGCTCTGTCTACTAACCTATGGATTTCAAGCTCCTTCTTGCTCTCCCCAAATCTACAATTCTTTCTGTACAATGTTAATGGAAAGATAGGCTTATTGCTGTGGCTGCTGGTTGCAGAAGCTCTTTGCAGTTCAGATTTTGTACCACCCTCTCCCTCAATCCACCCAAATCACAGAGAACCATCTTGTTTTTCATTGCATTTTGTCAAGTTGATTAATCTGTTCCTGCTTAGCATCAGTCTCAACTAAAGTGCATCATCTAAAGATGTGTTCTAGTGTGTCCCTAACCTGTTCCAAGACTTCTAACTGAAGTTTGCCAAATGGCACCTCGTTGGTCACTGGAAGTGGGTCGGAACGCTAGGCTGGGATTCTGGCTCTGATCCAGGATGATATTGGTGGTGGGTGTGTTTGATATTGAATCCGTGACTAACATTGATGAGGCTACTCCGAGAGTCAAAAATGTTCACAGACACACAGAAGGGGCAGAAAATAACAGAAATTTAAGACTAGCCCATATTCCCAAAAGAATCCACTCTACAATGAACCTGAAGAGTGGTCATCTAGCCTTCACTGGTACTTCCCCAATGTAGGGGAGATCCATCTCCTGAGACAAAGCATTTTATTTCTGGATAACTTTCATCCAAAGTTTCTCCTTATACCATGATAAATATGACTCACACAATGTGTGAGCTCCATACCCTGCATGGGGAACCAAACATGCCCGCTCTAATCTCTCTTTCACAGGTTGTTGCTAAATCGTGTCTGACTCTTTGTGACCCCAATTTGGGGCTTTCTTGACAAAGATATAGGAATAATTTCCTTCTGTAGCTCATTTTATAGATGAGGAAATTGAGACAAATGGAGTTAAGTGGCTTGCCCAGGATCACACTCCTAGTAAGTGTCTCGGATGGGATTTGGACTGAAGAAGGTGAGTCCTGCAGACCCAGCACCACAATTCTCCAAATATTCCAAGGCAGCTCTTCCTCTCTCTCTCTCTCTTTAGTCTTCCCTTCTTGTACTTATCTTCCAGAAGGTCAGAAATCAAGGATGGGACCAAACAGAGCTTGACCAAACCACTGAAAAGGGGGTGAGGGCAGGGTCAGACCATGGCACAAACTCCCAAACTAAGAATTGAGACTAAAGACATAATTAAATAAAGGAAGATACTGAACAGTCTGAGGAAATACTACAGGTCAGAAGATATAGAAAAGATTAAGCCCAGAAGGAGAGAGTAAATCTACAATAACTAGGAGCAATGCTAAAGGGGAAAAAATGGTCTGGCCATAAGGACTACAAGAGTCCTTGGATAAAAGGAATGGAAAGAAAAGGTGAAATAAGAGGTCTACAGGGAAAAAAAAGCAGAAATAGCTTAGAACTGAAAGTGAACATATTTTATAAAGTACTAGAATCCTTGAAAATAGAATGGATGTAACAAGATTCAATGACTAAATGAAACAACAAGGAATATTAGAGGGAAATTGCAAGATACTTGACTTAGTGATCAAGAAAAACAAAATTTCATCAAAGAAAATTACAATAGTAGTAAGCATACCAAAAGTACTTGGATATGGTTAAAACAGTTTTTAGGAAAAATTTTTCTCTACTTTTATCAACAAAAGAGAGTATATCAACATATTGGGCATGTAACAAACTAGGAAAGCAAAAAATAAATAAATAACAACAACAACAGCAACAACCAAAACTGAAAACTAAACACCAAAAAAAAAAAAAAAAAAAATTCTTCAAATTAAAGATTAGGAAAACTACAAGCAAAAAACCCCAAGTCCAACAATGGAATTAATAGATAAAACTAGAAACATTAAGAAAAACAAAATTTCATCAAAGAAAATTACAATAGTAGTAAGCATACCAAAAGTACTTGGATATGGTTAAAACAGTTTTTAGGAAAAATTTTTCTCTACTTTTATCAACAAAAGAGAGTATATCAACATATTGGGCATGTAACAAACTAGGAAAGCAAAAAATAAATAAATAACAACAACAACAGCAACAACCAAAACTGAAAACTAAACACCAAAAAAAAAAAAAAAAAAAAATTCTTCAAATTAAAGATTAGGAAAACTACAAGCAAAAAACCCCAAGTCCAACAATGGAATTAATAGATAAAACTAGAAACATTTTTGTTATATTTTGAAATATATAAATCATTAGCTAATCTGATTTTTAAAAGATTAAAAAGCAAACTACTGACATAAACACAAAAAGGAAGACTTACAACAAATAAAGAAGAAACAAAGGAAATTATTAGAAATCAATTTATCCAATTACATGTCAACAAAATGTTAAGTGAAATGGATCAGTATTTAAAAGAAGAGAAATAACAGAAATCTCAGAACAGGCCATTGAAGACATTAAGGAACTCCCAAAGGCAGGGAAATCTCCTGGACTTATAAGTGAATTCTATCTGACATTCAAAGAACAATTCCCATGACACATAAATTACTTACAAAAACAGGAAAAGAAAGGAAGTTACTGAATTCCTTCCAAGAGAGAAATATAATATTGATGCCTAATCTGGGCAGAGATGAAGCAAAACACACACACACACACACACACACACACACACACACACACACACACACACAACCATGGACCAAAATCCCTAATGAATATCTACATAAAATATTGAATAGAAGGTTTGCAAAGAAGGCAGAGCAACATATCAAAGTGATCATTCATTAGGACTAGAGTGGATTTATATCAGGAATACATGTTATGTTATGTTAGGTTAATGTTAAATGTTATGAAAATCACCAACATAAATAGAACATATTAGTAACTGACATAATAAGGCATATGAAGATATCCATAGATGCAGAAAAGGCTTTTTGAGAAAAATACCCACTTCTGTCAAAAACATTAAAATTCATAAGAATAAACACTGCTCCTTAACACAATAAAATGTATCTGCCTAAAACCAAGGGCTAGCAGCATTATTTGTAAAGGAAGAATATTGGAGGCCTTTTGATAGGATTAAGAATAATAAAATGCACAGTCCTCACAAGTCTTTGATCCAATTCTAGAAATACTAGCTACAGCAATGAGATATGAAAAAGGGAGTAAGCATAGGCAAAGAACAAACAAAACTATCCCTTTTTGCAGATTATATCATTACCTACTCAGAGAACACTAGAGATTCAACTATAAATTAACTGACGCGACTAATCCTCCCAGCAAAGAAAGAAGATAAAAAATAAATCCACACAAATTATCAAACTTTCTGTATATTACCAAAAATACACAGCAGGTAGAGAGAGACAAATTCCATTCAAACTAACCACAGAATAATCAAAATTGGGAGTCTATCTATCATGATACAATAATTATACAATTACAAAACATTCTTTTTAGAAATACAGATCTAAGAAACTGGAGAGATATAAATTTCTCAGGGTTAAGTAATGCCAATATAATAAAAATGATTAAACTATCTAACTTAATTTCCTTAGTGCTATAACAAACTACCAGAAAATTACTTTGGAAAGCTAATTTGAAAAAAAAATTTCAACTGGAAGAACAAATAATCAAAAATCTCAAGGGAAATAATTAAAAATGTGTAAAGAAATGGAACCTAGTAGAACTACTACAAAGCAACAAATTATCAAATAGAACAAATAGATAAACAGAAAAGCTGATCCATCAATAATGATGTACCTACCAGTGCTGTGCTAAGTCTTGAAGATAAAAAGAGGTAAAAGATAGCCCCTGCCAAGGAGCTTGCAATCTAATGGGGGAGACAACATATAAATAAATAAATACAAAGCATTATGTTGTCTTTTTGCAAATTGTTCTTCTCCCTTGGATGCAATCTAATATTTGTTTTCAAATCAGAATAAATGCAGTACCATTCCAAAATGTGAGCAACACAATCCTGTATTTAAGAATCAGGGCTTGAATTTTGCCTTTACCATTTACTACCCTTAATTCATAACTTCTCAGACTCAGTTTTCTCAACTATAAAAAAGGGGAAATCTGTAATTGTTTTCCCATCCAAGTTCATGGATCTCTGAAATCTTTTCACAGACCCCAGGTTAAAATTCCCATATTAATAAATAATAATTAATTACACATTAAAGAGGAGTTTAGACCCCATGCGTAAATCTCAAATACTTAAAAGAGATAAAGAGGACATGACAAAGTACTGGAAATTAAAGGGATGTCATCAATTGGGGAATGGCTGAATCAGCAGTAGTATGTGATTGTGATAGAATACTATTGTGCTGTGAGAACTGACAAGCAGGATACTCTCAGAAAAACTTGAGAAGACTTACATGAACTGATACAAAGTGAGATGAGCAGAATCAGAAGGACACTGTACACTGTAATAGCAACATTGTGAATAACTTAGCTATTGTGATCCTAGACAAACTGAAGAATTCATGATGAAAAATATTATCTACCTCCAGAGAGAGAATTTGTGAACTCTGAGGACAGATTGAAACATGCTTTTTTTGCTTGATGTTTCTTGCTTTTTGTTGTTGTTTTAGGACATGGCTAATATACAAATATATTTACAGGACTTCACATATATAACTGATATATTGCTTTTTCTTTTTAATAAGTGGAGGAGGGGAAGGAGAGAGAAAGATAAGTGAAACTCAAAATAGAAGAATGTTAAAGATGAATGAATTAATATATTGTAAAAAAAGATGTTGTTTTTGTAGTCAATTAGTCATGTCCAATTTTTCACGATCCCATTTGAGATTATCTTGACAAAAAGTGGTTTGCCATTTCCTTCTCCATCAAGGCAAATTGGGTTATACCCAGTTATTAAGTGTTGGAGGCTAAATTTGAACTCAGATCCTTCTGACTTCAGAATTGACAACTCAATACACTTTGTGACCTCACTGCCCACCATTAATTGGCCAATTGTCATTCACTGACCAGTAGACCAGGCTAAGGAAGCAGTCAAGGTCTAGTTCCAGTATGCATAAGTCAGAGGGCAGCATAGGTGGGGAACATGGAAGAAAGGCTACTAAGAGCTACCATCATTTTTGTTCTATAAGTATGGTTTCACGTCTGTGGGAAGTCCCACTAAGAAATCTCCCTTTGCTAATGCAACCTGGTAGTTCATCTTGAATGTGGTTTTAGACCCGTGCCTGGGGCACTCAGAAGGCACAGGGTAAGTTTTTGTGCCAATTCCCTCTCTGAAGAAGGGGCTATCTGTTTTACTCATCCATCTCCTCCCTTTATACAACATAGATACTGGATAAATATTTGTTGAACTGAATTCCCTGATACCTTCCTTCCAAAACCATGTTCTTATAAATGTGAACAGGCCCCTGGCACAGGCTACTAATTGGTCTCCTCCATCTAACATCCACTTCAAGGGCAGTGAATACTCCAACAATATGGTAGGTGACAGTGCTCTGAAGGGACTGATCCTTCCCCAAGTGAACCTGTCTCACAAGTGAGACTTCCCAATTATATTAATCTAATTTCTATGCACATATTTGCTTCCTGAATCTTCCCTTACTAGGTATTGATGCAGAATTCCTTGCCAGTCAATTGGCAGGAGAAACTAGCAGGATAATGTAGATAACAGGTGAAAGAAAATCTAGGCTAAGTGCTGCAGAGATCGACAAAGGTTCCCGTCATAATCCCATCCATCAGCATCATAGTTAGGGCCTCATATAACAAAGTTATTCTTGAAACCTATTTCATTCCTTTCTTAAAAGTATTTTATTTTATTCCTAAGTAGATCATTCTTTCTTAAAAAGAAATAAATACATTTTTAGAGAGGGAATCATATTTTTACAACATATTATACATTAAGCCATAATCCTTCCTTAGACTCTGGGAACAAATGGATCTTTAAGAGTCTATTTTCAGGGGGAAAAAAAAAGGATAAGAAAACATTATTCTGCCAAATCACTGC